>NC_134106.1:31496500-31820000 GCF_040939455.1 Microcebus murinus | reverse complement strand
TGGACTCTAGTATTTATCAATATTTATTAATATCCTCCATGCAAAAGATAACAACAAAACCAGAAACGTAATACTTTAGAGTTACAAATATTCTTTTCTGTACCACATGTGAAACTAGCCTAGTAATTTGAGTAAGTTATCATATCATGGCTTTGTGCCCTAGAACTGCTCCTTTCACCCTGCCCTGTCTTATAGTACAGCGGAGCATTTGACAGGGGATCTTGTGACAGAGGAGAGCTTTAGAGACAGTTAACTTGTCGATAGCTCTAGCAGAAGAGGAATGAATGAAATATTTGTCAGAGTCTGCAATTTATTAAATCAACCTTAAAGCTCACTCTTAATGATAACAAAAGTTAGCATTCTTCTAAAGGATTTTATATACCAGACATTATTCTGAGTACTTTAAATATATTATTACCTTGTTTTGCAAAAGAAGGTATTTAAGGTACAAAGAAGCTGAAATTCATTGTTCTTTAGCCAAGAGTAGCAGAGCTGGGATTTGACCTTAAGCAGCCTGGCTCAGGAATTGAAACTTAAACCACTGTGCATAGTGCCTCTACCCAACATCATCAGTATTTTTTTAAGTGATACAGGCTCCTCGCCCCCCCCCTTTTTTTTTAATCAACATATATGCCTAATTATTTTTCCTGTAAAATACATATAACATAAAATTTACCATTTTAACCTTTTTAAGTATGCAGTTTATTGACATTAATTAAGTACAGTTGCATCGTTATGCAGCTGTCACCACTGTCCCTCACCAGAATGTTTACATCTTCTCAAACTGGAACTCTATACCCATTGAACAATAACTCCCATTCCTTCTTTCCCCCAGCCCCTGGCAACCACCATTCTGTTTTCTGTCTCTATGAATTTAACTACTTTCAGTATCTCATATAAGCAGAATCATGATATATTTGTCCTTATAGGACTGGCTCTGTTCACTTGGCACAGTCTTTTTTTTTTTTTTTTCTTTTTTCTTTTATTTTTTTTTACCAGCTGGTGGGAGTCTGATACTTGGCACAGTCTTGAAGGTTCCTCTTTATTATAGCATGTATCAGAATATCTCTTTTGAGGCTAAATAATATTCCATTGTATGTAAATACCCTGTTTTGTTTGTCCATCTATTGATGGCCAGTGGGTTGCTTCCACCTTTGGTACTATGAATAATGCTGCTATGAATATGAATGTACAAGTATCTCTCTGAGCCCCTGTTTCCAGTGCTTTGGAATTTATAACTAGAAGTGGACTTACTGGATCTTACGATAATTCTATCTTTAATTTTTTGAGAAACTGCCATACTGTTTTCCATAGAAGATGTACTATTTTAAATTCCCACCAGTAACATACATGGGCTCCAGTTTCTTTACATCCTCATCAATACTTGCTATTTTCTGTTTTGTTTTTGTTTCTTGATATCCTAATGGATGTGAAGTGTTCATAGTTATTGCAGTCCCCTAATTTTATAAGTCCTAAAATCTTGGCACTGTGAACAAGATTTCAACTCTTAACAAATGCTTGTTGCTGGCCACTAAAAAACCTGATGAACCCAAAATGTCTGTCCCTCATTTTAGTAGGCAGTTGTCACCAAGGTGTCTGCCCTTGATCTTTTGGGACCCAGAAGAAACATTTACTCCCTTAAAAAGATCTTGCTGCTTAAAAGTTCCATGTTGGCCAGGTGTGGTGGCTCATGCCTATAATTCTAGTACTCTGGGAAGCTGGAGCTCAGGATTTCTAGACCAGCCTGAGCAAGAGCAAGATTCCATCTCTTCAAAAAATAGAAAAATTCACCAGGTGTAGTGGCATGTACCTATAGTCCTAGCTACTTGGGAGGCTGAGGCAGGAGGATCGCTTGAGCCCAGGAGTTTGAGGTTGCTATGAGCTACATTGAGACCGTTGCACTCTGTCTAGCCAGGGTGACAGAGTGAGACTCTGTCTCAAAAAAAAAAAAAAAGATTCCATGTTAGTGATTTTTGGTTATTTTAAATGCTAAGTTTATTCATTTTATGATTTTATAAATGAATTTAGAACATTATACCTCAATTTTGTTGCTCTCAAAAAGTGATTTCTTGAAAAAAAAATCAGGTAATCATAAAATGAAACTAGAAGAATAGAACTTGATTTTTAGCACTGGCAGTTAATAAGAAAAGTCTTTAAAATGTTGAATGATGCCTGAGTTTTTAATAAAAACAAAGGACTCAGTGTAGTGTGATCATGAAATAAAAGAATTTTGTCCATTACCATAAAAATGGGGTTAACCGGCCGGGCGCTGTGGCTCACGCCTGTAATCCTAGCTCTTGGGAGGCCGAGGCGGGCGGATTGCTCAAGGTCAGGAGTTCAAAACCAGCCTGAGCAAGAGCGAGACCCCGTCTCTACTATAAATAGAAAGAAATTAATTGGCCAACTGATATATAAAAAAATAAATAAATAAAAAAAAAATGGGGTTAACCCACAAAATGCTATCCTCAAAAGATTATAGTATGATCTCAACTGATGCTATTTTTTTTAAATTTGCCTAGTTTTACTGAATACTTTGGCCCATATACCAATAAAAATATACTGAAAGTTAATTATATGTAAAACACTGTAATTGCTATGGAGGTGCATAAAGTAGTAGTAACATAATCTTTGCTCTGAAGTACTGTATAGTATACCTAACCTATTGATACTCATTTCTAAGCTTGCAGTATAAAAGTCATGTTATTCAGTTTGAGTCCTCCTTATCTGCTTTTATTAGTCAGAACCCTGCTTAATCAGTTACTGTTCAGACTCCACTTGCTTTTCTGACTTTTTAATAAAAAAATCTTTGAATTATCCTAGATTCACTTCCTCTTCATTTCTATAAACCATCTACCACATTAAAAGGTATCTCACTAACGACCTTATTCATGCCATAATTCTCTCATTTTTTGACGGGAAAAAAATTTTTCTCCTGTTCTCTTTTTTTCTTGGTTAAGATATATTGCTAAAGTATTTTTTCTTTTGTGTTTTTGTAGCCAACTGTATCAATTCTATTGACTTCCTGCTGTTTTCTCATCAGGTATAGACTTTGTAATCTCTCAAGGAGATATTTTTTTTGAACTACAATAAAATATTCTGGATCATATATTTTCCTTTTCCAGTGTCCTGCATTACATTCTTTGTTCTTTTTCAGTTCTTTCTCACACCATGTTTTCTTAGAAACTCCATCTTAGGTTTAGAGATAGTCTCCCATTCAATTAAACCACTGAAATCAGGACATTCTGACCCAAAAAGATATTTTAATTGGTCTAGTATAACCATCTTGAACTTTTGTTTGAGACTTCAAGTTGAATCTGTAGTAGGTTATTGCATGTTTTCAGTCTTGTGTTTTCCTTATTTGACTTTACTATGTAGTTTAAGCATTGTCATTCATTAATAAGTTGATGCCTAATTAACACTGCTAATTTTTTATATGGTGGCATGCTCAAATGTATTCTTATTTAGCTTTTAATGGATGGCCATATCTCAAATTATTTTCAGTGCTTTTCCAAGCACAATTTCTGTAGTGTTTTTCTAATACATAATATCTTTCAAACCCTTTTTCAAAAGTATTTTAGGTCAGTCTTTCTTAGACTGCCCTAAAGATATATAACTAACTACCAACTTTGCTCTGGCTTTAGTTTTGTTCCTTTTTTAATTTCTTGTTATTTTCACTGTCTGATTTATGGTCTGAATTCCTGTAATGTAATAGGTGCTTGGTAGATAATGGTTGTATCAAATGAGATTAGACACTTTTTAGAAGGATTTAGTATAATACTTTACTTGATAGTATGCCTAGCACATTATTTTTGTTCCACAGTTGCTGTAACACAACTTGATTTAGGGAGACAAAATTATTACAGAATGAGCCCCTTTCAATTTTAGCTTCCTGATAGACTTGAGATGTAGCACACTTAATCATCAGACCTGGCTCTATCTACAACTTCTCCCCTGGCCTGAGTGTTATTCTGTATATGAGCCTGTGCTCAATTTTCTATTAAAATGTTAGTTATTTTAGTCGCTTCTCTTACCTTCCTAATAAGTACACTGCTGATTGCAATTGCTTTCTTTTTTTAAATCATTATTATCAACCTGCTAATTGTCATGAATCAGATGAGCTCAATGTTTTATGACACATCTGTGTTCATATAATAGAAGCCATGGCCACTCTGCATAAATGTGTACTTTTGGAAGCTATACTTTGATTAAACATTTAAGAGATTATCTTGGTTAAAGATGTTACTGGTCCAGTAGAGGGCCCAGTTATCTATAGCTGAAGAAAACAAATTTGAATTTAGAAGCATATGTATAGGGATTAGTATTTCTCTTTACCGAATACCAAAGTTTAAAGATTCCTGTATAAAGTCAGGACCACTTAAATTATGCAGTGTAGTAATTGTGTGGCAGTTTTGTGGTAACAGTGATTTTATCCTAGTAAGATAAATCATTATAAATTTAAAAGAACAGGTGTCCTTTTTCATTAGATTTTTATGTGATATCAGTGTGACAGTCAGCTAATCTTTCTTGTTCGTGATGTATTATCTTTTTTGTCACTGGTAAGAACATTTATTATTATGCAGGGAAGAACACAAATATCGAAGAAGACAAAATTTGAGTCTTGTCTACACCAGGATTTTGATGTTGATTTACATCAGATATTTTTTTGACAGGTCTTAGAGTACTTACATTTTAAAGTGCTTTTCCCTTAAATACAATGTATTGCCTAGAATTCTCATGTTCTTAGTATGTGATCTGGAATTATCTTTATCTTAAGGCTGAAGTGTCAGTTATCTATTTATAGGAAAATAAACAATTGGCATTTGAACAAGCATTTACTTAGGGTGCAGTTCATGTGTGCCAAGTACTTTGCTAAGCCATGGGCTGTAGAGAAGGAAGATAGATTTTACCATTTCTTATTGTTTGAGGAGATCACAACCTGACCACTATTTTTACAGGCTTATAAATAGATTAAAATTCAGTGTGAGTGCTAGAGATCATCTGTGTGTTTAATGCTGTGGAAACATAGAGAAGGCTGCTCCAAAGTGACCTTTGCATTAATCTTTCATCATGAATCTGACAATATCTTGTAAAAATAAAAAGCACTTTACACTATATTCTATTTTTAGAATCTTATTCTAAATAAGATTCATTTAAAATGTTAAACATTCCTCCTTTATAGTTAAAACAGTGCTTAAAATACAGTTGCTTTTTAAAAAGGGGACAAAAGGCAACTTCATACAAAACTAATTTGAAATTTTGCTATTTTACCATTTAAAAACTTTTTGAAAGTTCTTTAATGCAATTTACAGTCTTATACAAGTTCACATGTATAATTTACTTTAAAAATAGTATCCAATTATATGTCTTTAAAAAATTATTACCTGCATGAAGCAGCAATAGAAATACATAAACATGTATATATATATATGTATGTAATTATTTCAGTACAAAGAAAACCAAGATTTTTGTTTCTTATTCTCTTCTCTGATCATTTTTGCTTCATTATAACTTGAAAATAAATACTTTATCTGAGCTTTTTTTCTTTCTAAAAACTGAATTTTATGAGTGTTGATTATAATAGCAGTAACCGTAAATAAAACTTTGCATATATTATTTGGAAGAATTCCCAGAAAAATACTCAACCTAAATAATAAAATACTTAAATCAGGACTACAGACTTCTGAAATCTTTTATTGTTGGAAGTCCTACCATGCCTTCTTTTTAAGAACATATAGCAATACAGATTTATTTGGGAACTGGGGTTTCTCTTTTTTAAATAATATGTGTTAGTATATCATGGTGTTGATATATTACTATTTTGCT
Source organism: Microcebus murinus (assembly GCF_040939455.1). Taxonomy (NCBI): domain Eukaryota; kingdom Metazoa; phylum Chordata; class Mammalia; order Primates; family Cheirogaleidae; genus Microcebus; species Microcebus murinus. Next base: position 31,814,177 of record NC_134106.1, on the reverse strand, counting down.
AAATATTTTATTTTGTACTATTAGGATCTACAACTAGAATATGGACAAGGACACCAGGGTAGTTACTTTTTAGGTGCAAACAAGTAAGTAAAGTTCTTCTAAAATTTAATTCACGAATTACTAAATTGCCTTTAATATGGTATTTTAATATTTAAGGTAGTAAATCATATTAGGTTGGTAGATATATTTTATAATATGCTTTTCGCTTTTTTTTACTAATTTTCTGCTTATCATTTAATTAATAATAAGGGAGTATCATTTAAATTGTCAAAATCTTCCAGCAGTGTAGATACTATTTTAATAATTAGAACAACTTAAACCTTCAGAATACAATTTCCGTTGCATTAGAGTTTGTTATCGAAATTGCACGGGGGTTTCAGTCTAGAACCAGTTGCTTGCCACACAAAGACCCAATTATTGAGACAAGGAGGATTGCCAAGGAAGAAAGGAATTGTAATATAAAAGACGTCTATCAGGACAGAAACAGTCTCAAATCTGTCTCTTTGACCACCAGAGATCATGATGCTTTTTAAGGAGGGGTGATGTGCACTGGGGCAGGTCTTGGGGGATGGTGATTCTCAGCATCAGGAATCTTGCTCAAGAGCCTTTGAAATCTCTTGTAAAATTCCACCATTTCTGGTAAACAGCTAAAAAAGTTCCAGTAGGTAGTTAAGGGAGGAGATTAGAAAAAAAAATATATAGGAATCATTGAAATTTATCCATAGAGCTAATTACAATCGGAGGCATATGTATTCCCATATTTTAAGTTAAGCAGTTGAGAAATGATGACTAAAGACAAATAGAGTAGTTTTAAGGATAATAATGCAAAATCATGTCTCTCTTTTTTATAAACTAAATTTTTTAAATAAACTACATTTTTTACTTAAATATACTATCTTTTCCCAGCATAGAGAAAAGGCTTTGATTGACAACCTAGAGAAATGTATTAGTTTTGATTTAAGCTGAACTTCAGTTAAATATTATGAGAGTTTTTCTATATTATTATTAGCCTTGATACTATTATTAAGCCTTTTTATAATTATTGGCCTTTATGTTTTTTAAAATGGAAAATAAGTATAAAATTTCCCTGGCAGAAAATGAAATTTTACCCAAATAGTAACTATTTGCTATTTATAACTTGTCTTAGCTTGTTAGTGGACAGTAAAGGAAAGTTTGTCTCACAGTGAGTTAGCAAAAAAAAAATCTGAAGTGTTTTTATATTATTTTCTCTAAATATGAGGTCACTGGTTTTAAGGAACTTTTTGGCAAATTTTGCTGTATTTTAAGAGATTGAGTAATTTGAAAAAAATATTTCATTTGCCTTTTTTTGAATCGTTTAAAATATATTTTAAAATTGTGTACTTGCAAAATACAAAACATATGGCCCAAAACATATCACTAAATGCTTTTCCAGATTCCTTAGTTCCCATTGTCTGGTTTCTGATTGTTAGGCATTTTCATAGTATGTAGTTATTTTGGCTAGGTAAAATGTTAATAATTTGCCCAACCTTCATTTTTTGATTAATTGGATCCCTGCTTAAGGAACTGTATTCTATATAACGAATCATTGGTAAGGTAGGTTGGCCAAAAATTTGACCTTTGGCTGTGTTTCGTGTGTAGGTATATACATACATGTGACATGAGCATGGATGTAGCACCTCTCTTGCTGTACTGATATGTCTGCTTTATTCTTGTGACCAGCCAGTGTTTTAAAACTCACGGGATTTCCTGCTTTCTCCATAGGTGATCAGGCAGACAGATTTCCATTGATGGGTTTCTACCTATCCAGACCATGCAGGAACTATCAAATTAGATCTGTTACATAGCATTTTTCTTTTTTCAACTGAAAACATATGGGTTTTGACTTATACTTGGTTGTCGCCTCTTCTCTTTCTGCTATCACCGAAGTCAACTTTTCTGACCATTTATTTAAAACCAACAAAATACTGTTTTTAAAAGAAAACTCTAAATTATTTCTGATTTTGTTTCAATGTAGAGCTAAATTTAAAGATAAATTCTCTTCTAATAACTTAAGTAATAGTGCGTAGAATAAGTTAAATTATACAATTCCTGGCACAATTGAGTGCAGTAATAGTCAATGCCAGATCCAGAGGCAGAACTGGCTCTTCTTGTAAAACTATATGAGTTGGAGAAATGGGGATTATAATAGTATCTGCCTCATAGGGTGCTAAGGATGAAATGGAATAATCATTATAAAGCATTTAGCACATTTAGGATTTAGTACATACTTATTAGTTGCCCTTGTTTATAGTAAGCTACTATGTAAATAATTACTGACCATACAAGCAAGTGACTAAAAGTGCTCTTCGGTTTTAGAGAAATAGGAAGTTTTTTGTTTTGAAATATAATCAGGACAGTACTTACAAATTGTTTTGGGGCAAGTAGGCAATTCTGATTTGAAAGATTTAAGTAACCTGCAGCATGAATTCCTTAGCTAATTTGAATAGGCTGAAGATTTGGTGGTGGTTTTAGACATCTCCCATATCAGTTTCTTCACTTCTTCAGTTAAATCTGTGTTTGTACACTGTTTTGTTTTTAACCTCTTCATCAAATTTCCTATTCATTTTAGATTGACTTAGTAATTCAATGTCTGAAGGCATTATTTTTGTTTTGTTGTGTTCTTTCTGTAAGTTCCATAATGAGAGATTCTGGTGGACTAGTGACATTGTTTATTATATAGCACTGAGTTTTGGTGAATAAATCACAATCACATTTTCTCCAGTGCTCTCAAGATACAGTATTTACTGTAAACAGATCTTTTAGTAAATTTAGCCATGTTTTATTTTCTCTTTTATAAAGCCTAAAGAAGTAAATCATGTATTGTATTTTTCATTAGACTTTATGAATTCTATAACTTGAACAAAATATCTTAACACGTAGTAGATTTACAAGTAAATGAATAAAAAATATATATGAGTTCCTGGGCCATGAGCTATCTGCTTTTCCATGTTTAATTATTCAGACTTTCTTTTATTATTAGAGAACTCCTAGGAAGATTCTTTTTAAAAAGTGGAATGCCATATCAATCCAATTAAAAATGGCAACTGAAAGTAAAACTATATTTTAAATTGTCTTCCTAAGTATTTTCAAATCCTAATGTTTTCTACTAGAGAAAAAAAAATGCCTCAAAAAATATTGTCATGTGCTTAAGAAAAAGTATTTTTTCACATCTTTTATAAATGATATAAAAGCCCACTTATACAGTTCAGAGACATTATGTTTAATTTAGTAAAATAGTTTAAAGCAGTACTTCTCAAATTTTTGGTCTCAGGATTCCTTTACTGTCTTTAAAATGATTGAAAACTCTTCAAAGAGCTTTTGTTTATAGGGATTATAACTATCAATATTTATAGTATTGAAAATTAAACAGAAATTTTCAAAATATTTACAAAAGTGTTTTAAAATAATATAATCATTATGTGTTATCATAATTAACATACATTTTTTGTGTATTTTTAAAAAAATCCCCATCCTTAGGGGCCAGATCAATGCACCTCTTTACAGTACCTTCTTTATAATACCTTTGATTCCTCTCATGAGACTTAGAGGTAGCAAATAATTGCAAGAGGCTTTATATAAGTCAATGCAATACAGCAGACATTTAGTTAAGGTCCACTAATAACATTTTTAATGAAAAATACCTGTTTTTTCTGAAACAAAATAATATTAACAAAAGTAGCATTATTTTATTTTATTTTTTTTTTACAAATATCCTTAACACCATCTTAATGGAAGACAACTAAATTCTCGTGTTTTGATATTGCATTTAATCTTTTGTGATACCACATGTCTTGTAATCTCTGGAAAACTTCAGTATATTCATGAGAAAATAAGAGTGACAAAGGGATTATGTATTGTGAAAATAGTTTTGACCTTGCAGATCCCCTGCGGGAGACTGTGAGACCCCAATATCTGTACCACAGTTTAAGAACTGCTAGTTTACAGAAATGTTGTTTAGTCAACAATAATGTTGAAGAAAACACTAATCAAGTACTTACTCTGTTCTCAGTTACTCCTCTAAGCTCTTTTCCTATGTTAATTCAGTATATCTTCAGACAGACACTTGGAGATTGGTGATTCCCATTTTACATAAATGGAGAACTAAAGCATGGGGAAATTGAAGTTAACTTATCCCAGGCCATATACCACAGTGGTGGAGGCAAGATTCAGATTCATGCAATCTTAGCTTTAAAGCTTGTCATTTTGCTCTACTGCCTCTAGACAGAAGCTCCTACTTTCTTAGAACTGGCCCTTGGAGAACTTTGTGAGTAAGATAATATTTGACTGTGGTACCTCAATTTTTATATATATACAATAGAACTTGCATTTAGTGTATGGGTTTTCCAAAGGCATTTACCACTGCAAATTCATAACTGTTATTTTTTAAAATTTAAATTGTTATTAAGCTGGCCTAATTAAAATATTTGATGACTAAAAATATCATTTGCTTCTAGTAGATAACCCTACCTTTCAGTTTCTCTGGTTTTAAGTTTTGATAATTCTAAGGGCAGTTTTCCCCAGTATGATTTAGGAGGGAAAATGATTAAAAGACTTTATAACTTCTAGAGAGAGTAAATTTTTTGCTGAACCACTTTTATCCGAGCAAGTTATGAGTAACTATATTTCTCTCTATAAGAGAAGGCTATTGAGATTTTATGCTTGAAGAGTATAATTTAGGAAGTATGCTGCACGAACTTGCAGTGAAAAGAAGTAAGGGAACTTCAGGAATGTTCTAAGTTCTCTGTTACATTCCTGAAAATTAAAGTTTTGTATACTGCTCCTAATGGTAAAATCCTCGCACCTGGTCTGATACAGGCTTAGTCTCCCAAAAGTGTAAATGTGTTTGCCCGTGCACCACTGGAGAACAAATCCTTCAGGTAAGTGAGTGTCTTCCGTGAAAGCAAAGTGCTACTACATTCATGTATTCACATCACATGCATGCATGCTTTTGCAGAGAGATCCAACATGGTGAGTTTCATTTTGTAGGATTGCCTGAGAGCATGATGCTTTTTAAAAGTGTGTTCCCTTCCTTATTTTAAGAAAAAGAAAATATAATTTCAGGTGTCAGGTATAATATTCCAGGTAAAATTTAAATCCTGGAAACCCCTGACAATTGACCCTGCAATTATTGTTTTGTCAGTACTGTTGTGACATTTCATGGTGAATTGTCTTCTGTTTGAATTGATATTTTTCAATAAACAATAGGATTTATTTTGCTCATTTAAAATACATAAGACATTAACAACAGAAAATAAGGGTATCTCATTAAATATAACTTGATATTTAATGGTTATAGAGATGATCATTCTAGCAAACTTTCAGTAAATGGTAAAAGAGTAGTCATTCAAAAAAATTATGAGTAAGGTTATGAGTCACTTATTATGAGTAAGTGATAAAAATAAATATTTGATATTTCTCTGCTTATTTACTCACTTTTTTTGTGTTTTCTTTTAAGGAGTCTTCTCAAGTCTGTTGAAGAAGAATTACATCAGCGGTAATTTTAATTTTTAACTAAACTTAAAATACTTTATTTCACAAATGAGTAGTCAGTTTGCCCCCTTCTCCATCGTGTAGCCTAAGATTATTTTGCTTTGTTTTGTTTTAATTCTGAATTTACCTTATAAAGATTTAAAAATAAAATTCTGTCTTACAGTAGCCTTTCCTGCATTTTCTAAAATTTCTTCTTATACTGTTTTGAAAAAGCCCATTTAATAACAATGGTATTATCCCTTTTTCTTTAGAGGACATGTGGCACATTTAGAAGATGATGAAGGGGATGATGATGAATCTAAACAGTATGTTCTGTTTCTGTTTTTGGTAAAAAGAAAAGGTATCATTTGACCTGATTTCATAAATCTAGCAGCTTAACATTGACAATAATTTTAATCTCATTAGAAAACACAGTATTTTGGGTTTGTACCGTGATTTCTTTCATTTTCTCTCTTCCAGTTGTATTAGTCAGCTGAGGCTGACATACAGAATACCATAGTCTGGGTAGCTTAAACAACAGAAATTTATTTCTCACAGTCTAAGGCTGGGACATTCAAGATCAAGGTGCCAGCCAGCTTGGTTCCTGGCAAGGGCTCCCTTCCTGGCTTGCACACAGCCATCTTCTGGCTATGTCTTTACATGGCCTTTTTTCTTTTTGTGGATATAGAAAGTGGAAAGAGCAATCTCTCTTCCTCTTCTTATAAGGCCACCCATCCCATGGGATTAGGACCCCACTGTTACAACCTCATTACCTCCTAAAAGCCCTATCTCCAAATACAGTCACATTAGGAAGTTAGGATTTCAACATGTGAATTTTGGGGCAACACACTTGAGTCTGTAATACTAGTTGATAACAAAGAACTTTGAAAAAACCTAATTAATAAAAATAATAATTTTTTGGTAGATTAGTCAGTAATTGATAGCTCCTATAATTATTACTACAAGTACAAAGAAGCTTGTTATATGTTTGATTAAATTTCATTTGATTTCAAATAAGTTGATATTTTTAAAGACGAAATATTTTTATTATTATGTATGTATGCATTGATGTTTATCCTTTTAGTTTAGTTTTTTGTTTTCTTTCTTTAAGAAAGAAAGATGCATTTTCATGGTAGAATGACAAGAGCCCTTGATTAGCAGTTGGGAGCATAGATTTTCCTTTCCATCTCACTACTCTGTGACCTTGCATAAGGTCACATAACCTCTCCAGGCCTCAATATCTTCATCTGAGAAGTTTGGGTTTCATCATCTTTTAATTCTTTCTATTTCTAAAACTAATCCTGAGTTTTAATGAATCTTAGCTTCAATCAAATTCTGCCTGTAAGTTTATACAGCACATACATAGTTTTTGATGAGCTTCATCAAAGATATTTCCTTTCTTACAGAAGCAGAAATGAAACTTACAATGTGATATATTTTATATTATATCATATTTTCCTAAGCCAGCTATTGCTTTTATTCTTAAGTTAATTTTTTACCTTTCAACTGATATAAACTAGAATTATACTTATCTTTCCCAATTTTAATTACAAAATAGTATTTGAAACCAAGCAAACATATCTACTCAATTACTTTTTTAATTTAATTTTTTAAATTGACAGATAATAATTGTACATATTCATGTGGTGTATAGTGATGTTTTGATACATACAATGTATAGTGGTCAGATCAGGGTAATTAGCATGTCCATCATCTCAAACATTTATCATTTCTTTGTGTTGGGGACATTCAATATCCTCCTTCTAGCTATTTGAATCTAAATAATATATTATTGTTAACTATAGTCATCCTACAGTGGTATAAAATACTAGAACTTATTCCTTCCACCTAACTGCAATACAAATCTTTCCCTATTCTTCCCTTCCCCCTACTCTTTCTAGTCTCTAGTATCCTTTACTTTTTACTTCTATGAGATCAACTTTTTTAGATTGCACTTGTGAGTGAGATCATGCAGTATTTGTCTTTCTGTTTCTGGCCTATTTCACTTAAAATGTCTCCAAGTTCCCAATTACTTCAGAATAATACTTCATTCAGGATCATTTGAGCCTGGAAATTTGAGGTTGCAGTGAGCTGTGATGCCACCACTGCACTCTAGCCTGGGCAACAGAGTAAGACCCTGTCTCAGCAACAACAACAAAAACTCATTCAACATATCTTGAACATTTCACAAGATACTTTGGAAAAAACTTATAATCTTAGAATATGCTACTTGTTTTTATAGAGTGTTTTTCTGTATCTTTGAAAAAATTATATTTTAATAATCGATTCATTTGTAAAATGAATAATTCTGATTCTAAACTCTTGTGTTTTTAGTTCAACCATGAAAGCAAAAGTTCCACCTCCTTTGCCACCAAAGGTAGATAAATTCACTTTTAATTTGAATTGTGTGTGTATGTGTATTATTGTTCTGCCTCTTTAATACTGCCTTGATTGTTATTATAGCTTTTCATTTGCAATCCATGAAGAAAAATCATGAAGTTGCTAAACTATGATTTAAGTAGATGATTTTGATTATTTTTGTTTGTCTTTTTCTAAATGCCAAGCTTGACCTTCAGTGTTCATTCTTAAGTAACAAGTTCTAGAAATTTATATGCCAAAAATGATTGTATTAATAGATTAGTGTTATTTCACTTGGGTTAGAAAACTCACATTTGTGTAAGATTTTTTTTTTTTCCTCAAAATCTACAGTCTACTAATAATGATTTCTAAGAATAGGTAAAGGATAGTGATTTATCATCATAAATATTTAATTTTCAAAAAAATTTTAACAAAATTATTTTTCCAACCAAAATCATCATAAAATAATAAAATAATTCCCACTGATGGGATTTTTTAAGAGTACAATAAGTTACTATAGGTAGTGATAATATAAATTTATTTTAATTTTATAAATTCTTTTGCATAGCAGATTTTAATTGTAAAATGAGCTGGGTATAATAAATGAGAGTTGGAGTCTTATCAGCCTTGGCATCCGGTTTATTTTATTTTCAGTTTATTTTATTTCAGTTTATTTCATTTTATACTATTGAGAAAATCCTGATTCATACAAGTAAATAATGCTGTACTTATTTTATGTTAACGGAAGTAGAGAGATCTGAACTTCAAAGAAATAAGTGTTGAGCAATCTTCCTAATAAGGGACACATTTATAATTTATAAATTCTCCAAACCTTTAGCCAACTGGAGATTTTTCCATTGTCTGCACAAAAATGTTTCTCAGGCATATTGTGTTTGTATTCTCCAATATGATAAATTTTAATTGTCTTCTACCCCTAGTCTGAAAGATTAAGCATTTATAACGTAGAAGATGTTGAATCATCCAAGAGAGAGTTTATTAACCTTGATAAGGAGCTGAAATTTGATTAGCTTGAATATTTACAATAAAAAGAGAGTCCTTTAAATTGGAAGTGATAAGAAAGACTAGAATATTTTTATTTGTCTACTCCAAGTGGTAAGGCTTGTGAGGAATTAATAGAAGGACACTGGCCAGGCAGTGGCTCACACCTATAATCACAGAACTTTGGAAGGCCAAGGTGAGAGGATCGCTTGAGGCCAGGAATTTGAGACCAGCCTGGGCAACGTAGCGAGATCTTGTCTCTACAGAATTTTGTTTTTTAAAAATTAGCCAGGTGCGGAGTCACATGCCTAGTCCTAGCTACGTAGGAAGCCTAGGTAGGTGGGTTGCTTGAGCCCAAGAATTCAAGGCTGCAATGAGCTATGATCATGCTATTGCACTCCAGCCTGGGCAACAGAGCGAGACCTTGTCTGTAAAAAAAAAGACATTGAGGCCCCTCCCCATTTTTTGGCACAGCAGCAAAACCTGAGAAATTTACACATTTTAGTGTACATTTTTAGAATATATTTTAAATAATACATTAAGATAATCTGAACCAGATAGTTGAATAACCTTGAAATTCATCTGTGGTAAACAGTTTGAAAGCCTCTAATATAATGTATACTTCAGGAAGATAATTTCATGTTTAATTTTTGGTCTCTTTTTCTGTATTATTTTAGCCTAAGTCCATCTTCATACCACAAGAAACTCATTCTACTGAGGATGATAATCAAGGAACAATCAAGAGATGTCCCACGTCAGGGAGCCCAGCAAAACCATCCCACGTTCCACCTAGACCACCACCTCCCAGATTACCCCCGCAAAAGCCTGTTGCCTTAGGTAAGGGGGGAGGGTGACAGCAAATGTGTTACCAGGTTTTCATACTATGTGGGGAAAAATAGAGGAAATCTTTCTTTTAAGAGAGTATTTCAAATTCCTTTGATAGAGTAGAAGGAAAGCAATGGCTATGGAGATGTTTTTCTGCTTTTTGCCTCATGGTTCAATGTTTTTATGACAGGATTTCCTATGACCCAGTGTGAGCTATTTTGCCCCTCATTTCTCATTTCATATTGAGCCTTCTCTATTCTGGAGACTGGTCAATGCCCATTTATCATTCAGCTACTGTGTAAAGGCAGCGGAAATTAAACTCTGAACAAACGAGGAAAATGTGTTTGGGTTCTAGACTACTTGTGTTTTAGAAAACAAGAGGGTACTTTGTCTAATTTATTTCATTTATAATCACTTTGTATTTGCCTCCAAATTAATGCTAGCAGGTACTGTTTTAACACTGTAAAGTTTCCTCTCTTTTATCCAAAAGAACCAATTTAAAAAAGAACATCTAAAGTTTTTTGGATAACATAATATGAATCAGCCCTTTTCTGAAAGTAGTTATGAATTCAGTATTTCTTTTTTGTTTTTTTAATGCAAATAAATGCATGTACTCAAGTACAACTTGAATTTAAATTTGCCTAATGTGCTAAAAATAAAGGTACAAGTAGAAGAACATATATATAAGACTTCTTATTTCAATTGGTATTAACGGATCAACACCTAAGTGGACATACAGGAGTAACATTTATCGGGTGTCGGGAGGGTGGGAGGGGGGAGAAGGGGATGGGTATATACAAACACAATGAATGAGATGTGCAACGTTTGGGGGATGGACACACTTGAAGCTCTTACTCGAGGGGGGAGGGGGACATGGGCAATATATGTAACCTTAACCCTTGTACTCCCATAATATGCTAAAATTTAAAAAAGTAAAAAAAAAAAAAACTTCTTATTTTAGTACTAAATATTCTGATTGGGTGATCCAATGGTAATGAAAGTAGCTCAGAGTTAATATATTCCTTTCCTACTTGATAATTTTCTGAGTAAAAATTTTCTTGAAAATTAATCATTTTTCAATATACTTAAACATATCTTATTAAAGGAAATGGAGTGAGTTCCTTCCAGTTAAATGGTGAACGAGATGGCTCATTATATCAACAACAGAATGAACATAGAGGCACAAACCTTTCAAGGAAAGAAAAGAAAGATGTACCAGTAGGTATTGATATTCGTAACCTCTACTTATATTTGTTTCCTTTTTCACTATTAAGTTAATTTCACACTTGTAATTAGTGAAACCGTAGCAATCATATATTTTATAATTATTATATTGCTGTTTTAGTGTACTAATTATAATGATGAAGAGATTATTTAAATCTTAGAAAAAAGTGACTTTGCTATGGTAAACTTGAATTATTAATTCTGGTGTTTAAACTATTTAGACTAATTTGTTATATAGCGTATTATATAAAACATGGTCTTCATACTGATAAATGCTTGGTATTCTTGTTATTGTTCACAAAATAATTATTATTATCCTTATTGATGAGAATTGATTCTTTTTTTTTAATTTCTTTTTAATGATGTCCAGGGTCAAAGGGAATCCGAGAGAATATCAATTCTCTATAAGAGAAACTTAAAAGTTTCTCTTATAGTCTCAAGTTATGGGAAGAAGGACATAGATAAAGAAAGTTATAGCTTCTACTTTAAGACAAATTTCTAGCCATAGATTACACAATTAGTGATATTGCTGCACTTACCAAAAAAAACAGCTAACAAGGGGAGAAAATCTAGCAGATATGTCATTTCAGGAAAGGTGAAATTAGCCTTAGCAGCTACTCATGGTACAAATGTTAAGTAAAACACTATGACATAACTATTAAAACATAAGTATTACTTACCGGGGATCCTAAGTGATGAAATTTTTTAAACATTTGTAAAGAATTCTGATCACTGGAAGACATTCATCTATCATCATAGAATTTGATGCAACAGCAAAAAATCCTTTAAAGTCCCTAATACTTCAAGAAATGTCAGTGAGATGAAAGTATTTTTTTATATACTAATATTTGTTACTTGTATAGAAATTTATAATATATTTAGTTTATGTGCGTATATGTGCTGTGGTTTGTGCAGTAAGCACATCACTAGAGGTTTTTGTACTGTATTTAATTTTTAAAAATATTTTGCTGTAGAATGTGACATACTGTTTTTTAAAATTCAATTAAGGCATTTGGCTGAGGTTCATTGTAATTTGTGAAATTTAGGACATTTTTAACAAAAGTGTAAAATGTCCTTCAGGAATGGGTTTTATGAAGTTCCGTCCAACTGAGCGGTGCTGTTTTGCTTTGAACAGTTTAAATTTTAGCAGCCCTGCTAATATAATAGTACAAAAATGCAGCTCAATGACTGTAACACAGTATATAATTGTCTTTGGGAGATGTATGCATTTTTTATGTATGCGTTTTTACCTCTGCTATGTTACTTAATTAAGGAACTAACAGTCTCAGTAATTCTGAGATAAATATGTCAACAGTTCTATGATAGGATAAGCATTATCTGTGGTATATTGAAACATACTTAAAGTTTTTGATGTAATTCTTGAAATTATTTACAGACAATTTTGTTAGTACTTAAGTTAAATCTGAGAGTTATAATATTCAGAGCTCCCTAACTAAAAATGTTTTGCTAAAATAGATGACATCAGGTAATTTAAGAATGTCAGTATGAGAAAATGTACATAAGTTATTTGCAAAATGGAATAAAAAGTTGTCAGATATTGTTGACAATAATATGTTGTAAATCTTCAAAAATGTATCTACAAAGTAAAATGTCATATAATCTTAATTTCAGAACTACCATTTCATATTTTTATGTTATATATATGAAATCAATTAGCAGAGTTTTTTGTTTGCTTATATCTCATTGTTTAAATGATTCTGATTTATGTCAGATTGAGGAGAAAATTATAATGTCATTTCTGAAAATGCTGTTATTAACTTTGAAAGAAATCTAGACTTTCATAAAATTCATGTCTGACTATAACCCAAAGAGCTTCCCCTCTTGAGGAGATAGTTCATATTCTCAGGAATGTGGCACTTTGGAAAAATATCTGCCATTCTTAAGGATATTATGGGTGAGCAAATATAGCAGCGTTTGCTTTTCTTATAATTGTCTGTATACTCTGACCAAGGATTAATATACTTGAATTCATCAAAATTTAAAACTTCAATTTCCAAAATATGTTGTAAACATGGTTAAGATAATCTAAAGACTAGGAGAAGTATTTGTTACATATATAATAGATAAAGTTCAAATCTAGAATATATTTTTAAAACTCCAACAAATAGATATGAAAAAAATTCAATAAAAAATGGGAAAAGAGAATACACAGGGGAAGAAGTACAGATAACAGTTTTCTAAAAGATTCTCAACCTTCCTAGCGAAAGAGGCATACAAATTAATGAGAAACACATGAAAAATGTGTCACCGATCAGCTTGACAATATTGCTGTGCGACTATAGGGAACCAGGAACTCTAGTCCATTGCTGGTGCGTGTGGCGTGTGATACGCACACTCTGAAAGGCAGTCTGGCAGTCAGTAGCTGCTAAAATGTAAAGTTCAGACTCTGTGTGCCAGTAGTTTTACTTTCCACAGTAAACACTGAAAGAAACCATTCATACACTGCATAAGAAGGTATGCACAGGGTCATTCATTTCAGCATTGTTATTATAGTAAAATATTGAAAATAACCTAAATATCCAATAACATTTATAGAATATCTAAATAAAGTATGTTACATTCATAGTATGTTGCAGTTAAATAAAGTAGGTCTGTATGGCTGACACAGAATGCTGTCCAAAACCCGATTTTAAGGCAGAGAACAAGTAGATAAACAGTGCATGTGTTTTATGTTTTAAAACACACACAAAAGTAATATTTTCTATGGGGGTGTATATTTAAATATATACCAAAAAAGTCTGGAAAGCTATACAAATATATAAGTACATCTGTCTAACTTGCCTAGAAAAAGATTTGGAAGGTTATACACCAAACTGGTTTTGGGGGGACAAATACCAGAAATAAGTACATTGTGAAAGCATTATAGGAAACTTCAGCCATATCTATAATGTTTTGTTTTACAAGCAGAATGTATTCATGTATTTTATTTCAATAAATATGTTTGAAATATGGTATTATTATACGAAGCAGCAGCAAAAATGTGTAATCATGTATGCGTTCTTTTTCTAGAAGCCGATTAGTAACGGTCTTCCCCCAACACCTAAAGTGCATGTAAGTACTAAATATCAAATAGGCTAAGTTTTCAAACTAAGTACAATGACAAATAATTGCTTGAATGTGTATCTTTGGTTAGATTTTTGTGCCTGTTTGAAAGAACTTTCATTATTTTTGAAAAAAATCTATAAGATTGCTACTTGAAATAGTATTTGATTATATCTTAAAAGTAGCTTTTCAAAATAAAATTATGATAAATTATACATTTTAAAGCTTCGTGATTCCAACATTTGTTAATAATCTTATTTGCAGCTGTTTTTGAAGAAATGTGAAAGAGGAGTATTAACATACTAGGAAGTACAAAATATAGATACAACTTTTTTCTAACATGTTTTCAGTGATCAAAACCATGGAATTTTAGAACAAGGAGGAGCATTGAAGGAACATGTGGCCCAACCTGTTATTTTTCCCATGAGTAAAACTGAGACCCAAAGATCTCAGTCACCCAGATCACAAAATTCCACTCAACTCTAGCGAGAATTTAGATGTCCTATATTATAGTCTGGGTTGTTTTGTTTGTTCATGTAGAAACAAGGTCTCGCTCTATGCAGACTAGAATGCAGTTGCTCAGTCATAGCTCATGGTAAGCTCCAATTTCTGGGCTCAATCGAGCACGTGCCACCATGCCCAGCTAATTTTTTAATATTTTGTATAAATGAGGCCTTGCTATTTTACCCAGGCTGGTCTCAAACTACTGGCCTCAAGCGATCCTCTCACCTCAGCCTCCCAACATGCTGGGATTACAGGCATGAGCCACTGCACCTAGTTGGGTTTTTTTGTTTTAAATTAGACCATGCTGTCTTTCTTTTTCTCTTTTTATATTTATTTTTCTAATTGACAAGTAAAAGTTGTGTATAATTTTGGTATGCAAACTGATCTTTTGGTATATGTTATAGAATGACTAAATCAAACTAATATATGCATTACCTCACGTATTTTTTTGCCAAAATCTACTCTCGGCAATTTTTAGGAATACAATATATTGTTATTTACTGTAGTCACCATGATATACAATAGATCTCTTGAACTTACTCTCCCTGTCTAGCTGAATTTTTGTGTCCTTTGACCAGCAACAATAACAAAAAGCACAGCTCCATTAAAAAGTGGGCAGAAGACATGAACAGAAGTTTTTCAAAAGAAGATAGACAAATGGCCGGCAAACATATGAAAAAATGCTCAACACCATTAGTAATCAGGGAATTGCAAATTAAAATCACATTGAGATGCTGCTTACCCCTGTCTGAATGACCATTATTAAAAAGTCAAAAAAACAGAGGTGCTGGCATGGATGCAGAGATAAAGGAACACTTACACAGTGTTGCTGGGACTGCATATTAATATAACCTCTGTGGAAAAATCTCTATGGAGATTCCTTAAATAAATGTGGACTTTCATTCAATCCAGCAGTCCCTCTAGTGGATATCTACCCAAAGGAAAGTCATTTTACCAAAAAGACACCTCTACTTAGATGTTTATCACAGCAAAATTCACAGTTTCAAAGATGTGGAATCAGCCTAAGTACCCATGTATTCATGAGTGGATAGAGAAAATGTAGTATATGTATACCATGGAATACTACTCAGCCTTAAATGAAATAACATCTTTTGCAGTAACTGTAATGGATTACAGTCAATGTGTTCTCTCAACATGTTACCTCCATGTTTGTGATTAAAATATTCCTGATACAAAATGATGCACAATGCTAATTTAGGACAACAGGGCAAATACAGAAATTTCCTCTAACCAGATATTTTTGTAGAGCTTTTCCCTCAATAGTAAAAGTGATTACATGAGTAAGCTTTCTTGTACTTTGAGTATTTAACCAAAACAATAATTTCAAAATTAACATTTTGCTCTTTTGAAAAGAGCAAATACAACATAAAGTTAAAATGAGTAATACTATTTCATTATAAAGTATTTATTATATAAAAGATTTATAAATAGGCTTGATAAATTAATATTAACATCAAAGAGTAAAGCTCTTTAATGAATCTTTTTGGATAAATAATCAGATCGCTTAGTTTAAAAAAAAAACAGTCTATGTTTTGAGGATGAAGCACATATATGAATTTCAAATCCCAACCTGAACAAGAGCAAGATCCTGTCTCTACTAAAAATAGAAAAAATTAGCCGGATGTGGTGGTATGCACCAGCTACTCAGGAGGCTGAGACAGAAGGATCACTTGAGTCCAGGAGTTTGAAGTTGCAGTGAGCTATGATAATACCACTGCACTCTAGCCCAAGCAACAGAATGAGACCCTGTCTCAAAAGAAAAAAAGAAAGGAGTTTTGAATTTCAAATCAATCATACTCCTTCACTTTGTAATGTGAAATTCAACAATTAATACCATTTTTAGGTTCATGAAACAAAACAAGAAAAATTTCTACCTTTGTAGAAATTATGCTTTCTGTTTTACCAGAGAATATTGTCTTGCTCTTGATACGAGACTTGTGAGTGATACTCTGATAGGCAAATTACTGTGTAGAATTGGTTGCTATAATTGCTCTGTTTAGCTGAAAAGAGAAAAAAAATATGACTGAATTTTTTTTCTCTTTTTCTTGAGTAAAATCATTGTGGTACCACTGTTAGGCAAATGACTGTGATAAGTTTATTTCTATAAATGTGAAGATCATAATTTCAGTGTATCATCTATAGTCTCCCACATTAAAATAGAAAATAATTACATTATATGTACATATATCATATTAAAGACTTATTTGTCACTGTTTCATATTGGTTATTCTTTGTTTTTCTAGATGGGTGCATGTTTTTCAAAGGTTTTTAATGGATGTCCCTTGAAAATTCACTGTGCAACATCATGGATAAACCCAGATACAAGAGGTAGTACTGTATTATTATTGTCTGTTATCTTCCTAATTTTTCTTTCAGCTGGAGCCATGAAAGCATTTGATTTTATTCATTTTCTAAATATTTTCTGAAAAAAGTTTTATTATAATTTTTCTTAAATGTTAAGGTAAATACGTTTCTCTGTGCTATTATCAGTCTTTCGGGTGATACGTAACATTGAAATTCCACTATATAGTTGCTGTATTTATATGGTGATGCCATATACTCAATGCCACCCCAACTTCCTCCAGAAATGTTCCTTCTATTGCTGTACAATAGTTTTATTTATTTTTTTGACACAGCTATTGCTGAAGGAATGTAGCTACTGAGGATCCCCCCCTCCAGGGTTTAGTGACCACTTAAGAGGATTTCTTACCTCAAAAGGGTCATAATCAAAATAGTTGTCATTAGGCACTAAGGACTGTGTGCCCTTTCACTATGTATCTGTATCGTATATCCATCTATGTAAGATACGCAGAGATGTGAATATTTTACATGGATGTGTATATTTATATGCACACACATTCTTATTAAATCTGAAAATCCATGGTAGGTACTTTTATTTCATCACTAGGGAAACTGACACTTAGGTTCATTATTTCATAGTTCAATTGATGGTAGAGAGCTTCAGTTTAAACCCTGTTCTGTCTGACCACAAATCTCATGCCATTAGTCTGCCAGTACTAATCTTAAATGCTGGTCAATTTAGGTATGCTCTTGACATTCAGTGTTGTTCTCAACATGCTTCCCTTTAGTCTGGAGAAGTTCTTGACCTTTATTTTATAAACAGATCAGACAGGACCATGGATAGGCTTTTAATATCTTCTAGAACAGCAGTCCACAAACTTTTTGGCACCAGGGACCAGTTTCATGGAAGACAATTTTTCCACGGACTGGTGGGGGGGTGGCTTTGGGATGATTCAAGCACATTTATTATGCAGTCAAACCTCTCTGCTAATGATAATCCGTACTTGCAGCTGCTACCCGGCACTGGCATCACCACCTCAGCTCCACCTCAGATTATTAGGCATTAGATTCTCATAAGTAGTGTGCAACCTAGATCTCTTTCATATGCAATTTACAGTAGGGTTTGCACTCCTATAAGAATCTAATGCCACCACTGATCTGACAGGAGGTGGAGTTTATGCCATGATGCAAGTGATGAGGAGCAGTTGTAAATACAGATGAAGCTTCACTTGCTCACCTGCTGCTAATCTCCTGCTGTGCAGCCCGGTTCCTAACAGGACACAGACCAGTACTGGTTCACAGCCCAGGGTTTGGGGACCATAGTTCTAGAAGATATTGAGTACCCTAGCAGGTATCCAAGTTTTAGTTAACTTTTTAATAGGCAGTAGTCAGATCCTGGTTGCTTTTTTTAAAAATCAGAATGCTTATAGTAATAACCCTGAAAAAATATTACGCTGTAAAAATATTTTGAGTCGGTGTCAGCTGTTCTTGATTTACATTCTGTATGTCATTTGTACATGATCCTCTTTTACGATGGTTTTAGGAAAAGGAACTGCAGATTCTCTGCCAATTCTTAGCTCTGAAGTGTGAAGAGTCTAGCATACCAGTCTTCAGAGCCTCCCTTACATAAAACTTTTCTTCACTGTTCTCAGGATACTATTTATAGATAGCTCAATTTATTAGTCTAGAATGTCTAACCTCTTTGTATTGAAATTAAAAACAAGTTTTTACTGCTTATAAATCTCAGTAATTCTTTTTTTATATATTAACATATATTTACTGAATTCTAGATTGTATAAATCCTTTTTAAAAGTATCTTATTTATCAAAATCAGTCAGCGAATTACTTTTATTTCAGATCAGTACTTGATATTTGGTGCCGAAGAAGGGATTTATACTCTGAATCTTAATGAACTTCATGAAACATCAATGGAACAAGTATGTTATTTTGTATATTCTTTTTTTATTATTTTGAATGTTATTATTTCTTATAAACTGTGTTTTGGTTTTTCTTCATCAGCTATTCCCGCGAAGGTGTACATGGTTATATGTAATGAACAACTGCTTACTATCAATATCTGGTATGTATTTTAGTTTATAAATACCTTATAATTGTTACTGTTTGTTATTAGTTTTTATGTCATATTTATTTTTCTCTACAGGTAAAGCTTCTCAGCTTTATTCGCATAATTTACCAGGGCTTTTCGATTATGCAAGACAAATGCAAAAGTTACCTGTTGCTATTCCAGCACATAAACTCCCTGACAAAATACTGCCAAGGTAAGGGCACATTTAATTATGTTTTCATCCTAAGAGATAGTATGTTAATAATATATTCTAATGAATACTTATGCTATAGAAAGTAAAAACACTCAGTTTTGGTTAAGAAAAATCATATCATAAGTAATATATTTTAATAAGTTTATTGATCACACTCTTGTTCTAAAATTTTTCTAGTTTATACTTTGCAATCACATCACACATTGTTCTCTCTGAAGTTTTCTGTGTTTCTGCAAGGTAAAAACTAATTTTTGCTGTAATTTGCTGTAATTTTACATCACATATAGTGCCTTTGGTTTTGACTTATGTATTTGTGCTAACTATAAAATTTATCTCAAAGTACAGTTTGTAAACCTAGAAAATCAAAATGATTTGGATCTTTTTGCATTAGGAAATAATTACTTAGAAGTTGAGAGGTTTTGCTTTTCTACTTTCAAGAATTTTTTATTATGCTATGTTCTTCCTTTTGTTCATTATAATATTGGACCATATTTGTTGACTAGAAGGTCTTCTAAGTCTTGTATGAATTGCATTTTATAAAAACTTTATAATATAGCCATTCTTTCTGTTTAGTGTTTGTTATAAAGCAACTAAAGTAAAACCTGAGCTTTCAAGTACCTTGAGACTCTGTTCTCAATTGCTGAGTTGATATTATAGTTAAGATTTGCCCCTTGTATACAAATCTTTTTAAAAATTAACCTTTTTGATGAAAATAATTTAAAAATATACTGCGTGTTTTTCTGTTTTCTTAAAATATATTATATTGAATATAACTGTTTTCCTGAATACTCAGAACTGTGATTATGAACTTGATTTATTATATTATCTCTATAGTTTGAGTTAAGGATGTGGCTCCTATAAAACTAGTGTCAAGAACTGGGTTGGGGACTTTCTTTCTTCCCATATAATTTATCTGCCCCTCTTTTTCTCTCAGCTGCCACTTTGTGCTACTATTTGCCTACTTAAAGCACTTCTCCATCCAACTTTCTAACTTGATAATTGTAAATTACTATGGGCATAGAAACTGACCACCATGCTTTCAAGTATATATAAGATACACATAAAGTACCCTCAAGGAATATAAGGCACATAAACTCTAATGCATTCATGTTTTAATATCTTTTTATTACAGTAGAGAGTTTTTTAGCTTATTTGTTTCTAGCTGTGTACAGTTCTTCCAAATTTTACTGAATATACCAGATGTGCATGAAGTGTCCTGTGTATAGATGAGTCAAAACTGAATAAGACACTGCCTCTTCTTTTAAGGAGTCTCCATATAGTATGATTTTACCTCTAAGAGTATTTTACCTCTGAGTTATTATTTCAGGGACTTTGATATAGTCAGTCTTTAGTGTTAGTAACAGCCAAAAACATGTCCTTCCCACTTTCTTGAGGTTCATTAGCTAGTAATTAATTACTATAAAATCTACTCTTAATTCTCTCACTTATTGGCAGGAAATCTAAAACCCTTTTGGGTGTGATAATATTTTATATATGTATTGGTGCCATTTCTTCTACTATACAGTAAACATAACTTAAACGTCGTTTGAGCAGTTCTTATTCTGAAAATGGAGAGCCTCATGGTTCTCCTAAAGATAGGTACTCATTATACCATATTAGAATTCTTTAGTAAAGCATAAGCTTTGGAATCCAAGAAGACTCGAATTTAAATCCTGGAATCAGTATACTTATTTTCTAGAGTTGTTTTGAAAATGATAAATTATGTATGTAAAGTACCTACCATGGTTTTCAATGCCAAAATAGACCCATTTTCATCATTATCAAGCATGGTAAATTGAACTATGTCTGTGGTGTACCCTAAAATATCCTACATTAAATACATTAAAAATGTTGGTCAACTTAGAATCCCAGTTAATTGGGTGCTGGCAAAATAAGTTTTATTGCATTTGGTAAAATCATGACTAAAATTAAAGCAAGTGTATAGATCACTGTAGAATATTAATTAAAATTTTATGACATTTCAGTGTGCTGCCCACAACTCTATTTTGAAAAGTTTGATAAAAGTTAATTCTAAGCCATACTTAATAGTTGATTGTTCTTGTTCTGGTAGTAGTATTCCTTGTGGTCTTTGAGAACCTAGCAGTTAATACTCCTGGGTTTTGACCAGTTCAGTAACTTAAACTGTAAGTTAGCTTTGGGAACCAGGAAACAAGTTTACAAGTGTAGACAGGTACATTAAACTTGTTCCCAGTGGAAATCTATCATGAGCTTGGTTCATATTTTTTTAAAACTCTAAAGAGCACTTTGATTCAAAGCATTTTGGTTAAGGGTATGAGGAATTTTTGTTTTAAGCTAGATGAAACTCCAATGTATATGAAAGAGATATTTTAAAATGATAAGTCTAATTATAATTAGATAATTATAAATTGAAAGGTAAAACTTTTCCTAATATAAATTAGTCAAGTGAGCAATGAAGTACTTTAAACAGAAATTTGAAGTCAGGATATTCTGGATTGCCATTATAATCATTCAGTGCCTCAGCATTGGAATAATTTCTGTGTCATTGTTTAGAGGTCATAGTATCAAGAATATTTTGATTCACAGCTTTTAACATCTTACCTTACAAACTCTGAATACTCTTCATTTAAATTGACACAGAAGCATGAAGAGAAGCAGTAGATTTTTCTCAAAGTTGAATCACTATGAACATTGGAGTCAGGTAGAGTAACACTAGACGAGGGTTTTTTCTCTCTAAGTTGCTAACTATAAGATCTTGAGCAAAAATCTAAGCCTCATATTTCTATGCTATGACTATCTCATAGTATTGTTGGGGGGACCAAATGGCACAGAACATGTAAAATGCGTGGCACATAGTAAGGACTCGGTATATGTTAGCTGTAATTATTATGGCCTTTCATGAATATAAAGTCAATATATAGAACATACTAAAGGTTAAATTACAGTACCATAGTGTGTTATATGTGCTTGGTTATTACTCTCTTGTCAATTGTATAGTGACAGGAACATCCACTAAGAAGATTCTTCTGAGCTTGTTTGGAATTACAGTGAATGTCATACATGTGCTGTACAATTTTATGTACAACTATACATTTTAAAAATGACTGATACAGAGCACTGACTAATCTTCGACATATTTATGTGTATAAAAGAAGTTTAAATATGTATACAGAACTGGAGATGTTTGAGGTTCACACAACTTGATGCACTGGCAGTCTCCATTATTTTAACTTTGATTATAAGTGACACTTGAGTGTATGTGTATTTTTTTTTAAATTGTAGTTTTAAAAAATAATTCAAAATGGATTTTTACCTATTAAATTTGAATCAGATGTCTGTGGAACTCCTAAAATCCCTTTGCAGAAAATCTGTATCCCACTTTTCCTGAGTAGAGAAATAAAGATGTCTAAATAAAAGATGTTCTTAAATTGTTGTAGTGGTAAGATGACTTTTTATATGACTTAAATTTATTATAAGTGCTAACAATATCTTTTCCCAGTTTTTGAGGTAACTTCTCATCGGTATCTTTTAGTAAACCAATCTTACTAATTCAACAAATCTAATCCCACCTGTAATTCGAGGTGCTAGAGATGCAGCAGTGGAAAAAAATGTCAGTTAAATTTTATAGGTATTTTCCTGTGTTATTTGTTCTTTTTGCATTTTTTTAAAGAAATCCCAAGGTCATATACTGCTGTAGTTTTTTGGTTTTGGTTTTGGCTTTTGTTTTTTTTGATCATATTTAAATCCTTAATCCATTTGGAATTGCTTGGGGGACATGAGAAAGCAACCCGATTTATTCTTTCTTTGACCTATTATGTCGGCACCAATTTTTTAGCTCATCCTTTCTCCATTGATCTGTAAGAGTACTATTGTCATAGACTGAGTTTGCCTACAATTATTATATACTCATTTTCTTTTACATTTAGGAAATTTTCTGTGTCAGCAAAAATCCCTGAAACCAAGTGGTGTCAGAAGTGTTGTGTTGGTAAGTAACCTGTCCAGTAAAAACATGTAGCTCCCCTGTTTTGCAGAGTGGCTAAGAAAACCCCATGAGGCTGCCAGAGGAGAAGGAAAGGTGCCAGGTTTTCCTTTTGTTTGCTTTGGCTGGGTGATTTTGCTGTTTACCTCCCCTCTGCCGTTTAATTATTTCAAATCTATATGACATTTATAGATTTTACTGTTGTTCTTTTTGTAGTTTTTTTGGTCTCTTTTTCAAATATATTTACTTTATGTCTTACCAGAAGAAAAGTACGAAATCTGAGGCAATTCAATTTTATTGTTTTTAAATCTGTATTTAAAGGTTTGATTACTGTCTATAATGTTTCCTAAGGACCATAACAGTTTAATAAAATGGAGGGCGATGGACAGGTGTTTTATTTTTAGAAAGAAAGCATTATCGCTTCTGAATATTACTGCCAAAAGCACCCTGTGAACCACCTAAATGTGTTGTATCCTATCAATTTGACTATTTCTCCCCAAATTTAGTTTGACCCTTTTTTCAAGATGTTGCTACTCAGCTAATTTCCCTGTTAACATATGACCTCATGTCCTCCTTCCTGACTCTCGACACCATTACAACCAGCAGTTTCATTTGTGCATGCAAATAAAAATCCTGCAAGTATTGAGGACATTTCCCACTATTACCTGAAACAGTATTTCCTTTTCACCTTGCTGTCTAATTAAGAAATTGAACTGACATCTAGCTTTTGTTTTAGAGCATGTAATTATTACTGTAAGAACTTTGTGTTGTGGTCAGAGAACTCATGTTTCTTTTTTGCCTTGACAGTAAGAAATCCATACACAGGCCATAAATACCTATGCGGGGCACTTCAGACTAGCATCGTCCTATTAGAATGGGTTGAACCAATGCAGAAATTTATGTTAATTAAGGTAAGCATGAAAGTCAGCCTATCACATTCTTAGTACAGAAGCTCAATTGACAACTTCTATTTTCTTTAGAAAAACATTTTTTCAGTTAATTCTCAAGTTTATTTAATGATTTTGGATTACATGGCAGGGTGTGAAAAACTGACCAATTATAAGGAACTCAGTTGGCCTGATAAAAATTTGTAAAGAGATTAGAGAAATCATTCAGTGAATGGCAGTAGGGATCTGAACACTGAGTGTCTCACATACACAGCCTGTTGTCAAAACCAGGTGCCAAAAGATCAGTGAAATGTTTTGAATATACTCTCTGGTTGATCCTGCTCCATCACCGCAGAGAAGCAATCTACAGGTTAGTGTTTGGTCTAAGAAGACAAGGGATGACCATAATAAGGGAGAATCGATTTGTTTTGATTATATGCCTGCCTATTAATTTGCCCATGTCTTTCCATGGATAATTGTTTTTCTTAAGTTTCTTAAGAATCTTTAATTAATGAATGACCTTTAAAATATTTAATATTATTCAGCTATAATCTACATTTTGAGGAAAAACTAACTTTTAAAATGTATGAAGTGCAGGCTCAGTTTACACCAAGGAAATACCAAATGAATTATTAAAAACTGTTTTCTTTGCTACTGTGTATGAATTAAGTAGTCTTATTTCATGAACATTTGATCTCTGAGTAGAAATTTGAGTCAGAATATAACTGGAGTGAAATTCTTTCTAAATTTGATAATACTGAATTAGGATGTTTAAAGTATTGACTTCCTGTTATTTAAAATCTTATATGCTTGACTAGAAAATCTAATTTAGTTTTCACATCAGTATTAACATCAAGAGTAACTAGGGCTATAGATGAGAAAATAGTTTTAAAAATTTGAAACCTATTGAAGTAATAGTAATTTCACAAATAAATTCACTGAAACAAAAATTCTTAAACCAAAAGCTGAGAGGAAAATAACCTTATAAATTTTCTAAAGCAGAGCTACTGAATATAGCCTTTTTATGGCAAAAATTATTTGTTCTCTGCTCCTCTTTGTTCTTGCCTGTCTGACAAAAGGATGCCTTATCCTAGATGGAATGGTGAAGTCTACACAGTTGGACTTTTCTGCAGCTGCTTCCTTCCCTATCTTCTTTCCTTTCCTTCCTTAGTCTATTTTATTTTATTTTATTTTTTTTGAGACAGAGTCTCACTTTGTTGCCCAGGCTAGAGTGAGTGCCGTGGCGTCAGCCTGGCTCACAGCAACCTCAATCTCCTGGGCTCAGCGATCCTACTGCCTCAGCCTCCCGAGTAGCTGGGACTACAGGCATGCGCCACCATGCCCAGCTAATTTTTTTTGTATATATATTTTTAGTTGGTCAATTAATTTCTTTCTATTTTTGGTAGAGACGGGGTCTCGCTCAGGCTGGTTTCGAACTCCTGACCTTGAGCAATCCGCCCGCCTCGGCCTCCCAAAGTGCTAGGATTACAGGCGTGAGCCACCACGCCCGGCTCTTAGTCTATTTTAGATATGTCCTTCCTGTTCCTTTCATTCCTAACCTCTATCAAAATGACAAAGTTTCATCATATCTGTTATTCACATATACTGATAGACTGATTAAAAACTCTGTTATGAATGAATTTTATGTGTCATCTGATATGTTAAACCATGTGTCCTAATATATGTAATGAAAGAGCCTTTTTTAAAATTTATTTATTTATTTATTTTTGAGACAGAGTCTCACTCTGTTGCCCGGGCTAGAGTGCCATGGTGTCAGCCTTGCTCACAGCAACCTCAAACTCCTAGGCTCAAGTGATCCTACTGCTTTAGCCTCCCAAGTAGCTGGGACTACAGGCATGCGCCACCATGCCCAGCTAATTTTTTCTATATATATATTAGTTGGCCAATTAATTTCTTTCTATTTATAGTAGAGACAGGGTCTCGCTCTTGCTCAGGCTGGTTTCGAACTCCTGACCTCGAGCAGTCCGCCCGCCTTGGCCTCCCAGAGTGCTAGGATTACAAGCGTGAGCAATCGTGCCTGGCTGAAAGAGCCTTTATTGAAGGAATTTTAGGTATGAAGAGCATGCAGTAGGAAATACATATTTTGAAGACATGGAAAGCTTAAAAATTACCCACCCATGGCTTCTCTTTTCCAGGTGTATGGCACCATGGAACTTAGCCTGGCTCTGACTAGTGAGGCCTCTTAACTAGCATTCTGAGTAGTAGACTTGCAGACAGTTCTGCCTACAGGTCTCCTTCAAGACCTTTTCACTCTTTACCTTTTCCTTAAACTCCCAAAGCTATATGCCCTTACCCACCTCTCTTCATCATAACCCAACTTTCCTTTAAGTGTCTCTCTGCTTCTAGACTTATATGTGTATCTTATTTCTATATTTGGCATTATTTCAACTAGTATTTTTGATATTTCTTTACTATAACTCTTTATCAGATGTGTTCAAAAATATTCTTATGTTTTCTGTGTTCTTCCTTCCTCTTAATGACATTTCTGATAGCTTTTGCTTAATTAGACTACATTTTCATCATAAATAAAAGTTAAAAATTAAAGACTTCCCAGCACATACTATGTACTTATTATAAACTAGGCACAGTGCTACTCACTAGCTCAATAAAAGTGACTAGAATATAGTTCTTGCCCTCAAGGACAATCACCAATAGCAACTGGATTTAAAGCTATTAGATGGAAATCCCTTCCGGTTAGTAACGTACACAACATTGCTCAGTTATTGTTGGAAGCTACACAGAAGTAGTCAAAATCTGTTAGGGTTTTTTATTTATTTATTTTTTATGCTAACAAAAAAATTTTCTAAAAAGCAAGCATTGTTTTCTTTCTGCCTTATTGCTCTTATCATATTTCAAAGAGAATTCTTAAAATTGTTTTACCTTATTAAAAATGTGATGATAAAATAAAAGGAAAAAAAATGTGACAAATTTTATCCAAAACCTCTGCTGCGGGGTAATGAGAACGCTCGTAGAAAGGAGGTTTGGAAAATGGATGAGGAAGTGTCTGTGCCTGTGTGATGGAGGCGCGCTAGCAGCCACAGGGGAGGAAGGGGTGTGGGAACAGGCGCGCACAGAGCTTCACGTTCTAGCCATGAGGACCATGTTGTATCTTCCACCAACTTAGAACTAGTAGTTACGGTGGTCCTATTACAACTTTTTATTTTCTTTAGAATTTACAAGTTGCCAGGTTAAAAAAATAAATTTAGTAGTGCTCTCTTTTTACTATGTAAGCATGTATACCTAAAGATTAGCATTAATATTACCTAATTTTTCAACAGTATGTGAGTAGAATCATAAAGTATACATTGATTTCTGTCTGGCTTCTTTTTTGCAGCATTGTACTTGTCTGGTTGTTGGATATAGCTATAGTTTGTTTATTTTCATTCCTCTATAATTTTCTGTGAATATGCCATCATTTTATCCATTCTACTGTTGACAGGCATTTGGATTATTTCTAGTTTTTTGTTATTCTGAACAATGCTGCTTTGAACATTTTTACTTTTGTTTCCTGTGCCTATGTACTCATGTTCTTTAGAATGTATGCCTGGGAATATTATTGCAGAGTCATAAAAAATGCATATCTTCAACAATAATAGATAATGTAATTAACCAATGTGTTTGTACCAATTTCTACTCCCCCACCAACATGTGAGCATTCATTTACTCCTCCCCGATGCTTGTTATTGTCATTCTTCTTAATTTTAATTTTTTAATTTTAGCCTTTTTGGTGGGTATATATAATATTTCATTGTGATTTTATTCTTTGATTACTAATGAAGTTACCATTTTCCATCTATTTTTCTGAACCTTCAAAATGTGAATTTCTTTTATTCTTTTGGTAGCAATATAAAAATAATTTTAAAGTTATATAAATTAAAATTATACTATAATTTAATTTTTTTAATAAAATCACTTGAGGCATGAGGCTAAATTTTTAAATACACTTAGGAGCTTTTCTTGCTAATTAACATTTGACTTCTCTCATCCATGTCTTCTCAATTGGCTTAGAAGGCAGAGGAATATAACTGAAGATGTATCAAATTGGGAGAAAAAAGGCTGCCAGAAAGGCTAAGGGGGACCGTGGGCCAGTCACCCAATTCCTGGACCTCAGTTTCCAACTCTGAAAAGAGAGGGTTGGATAGGTGACTTACAAGTTCCCTTCCAGCCTTCACATCCTCAAATTGTGTGATTTGTAACTTTAAAACTTTTTACAGTGGTAAACCTACCATCTTTATCAAGATACTTCATAATTTAGATTTTTCTACATACCCTGAATTTCTATTAAGTAGAAAGCTATTTTATATACTTTTAAAAGACTAGAAATTCTTTTGTATTGTCATAGTATTATTTGCTTTTGTTTTCCTAAATTTAATGTATTTTTGTTTCTTTCTCTAGCACATAGATTTTCCTATACCATGTCCACTTAGAATGTTTGAAATGCTGGTAGTTCCTGAACAGGAGTACCCTTTAGTTTGTGTTGGTGTCAGTAGAGGGAGAGATTTCAACCAAGTGGTTCGATTTGAGACTGTCAATCCAAATTCTACCTCTTCATGGTTTACAGAATCAGGTTTGTGATTTTTATGAATTATGCATATACTGGTTTTATAAGTAATAAGTTTACAATGTGTCTTATTAAGCAAAAACTGCATAAAAAGCCAGTCTTCAATAACTATGATTAAACTAGAAGAAGAGATGACTTTCTTTAAAATAGCTGACCCATGTGGTACATTTAAAACAATTTGGCCAAGCAGGTACATTGAGAGCACGTACACCAATTTTTATATTTAGTAATGAATATGATAGGGATCTGATCCTCAATGCCCTGTATTACGTGTATATTAATAAACATTTTTGCAGTATCTCTTACTATAAAATGAGGTATATACTTGAGTCATTTTATGATTTTTGTAAAACATATGACATTTTATATAACACAGTTAATCTCAAACGTGTATAGGTAACCCTTGAAGTCACATTTGTATTACTCTTACTTGGAAATAATTGCATTAATATGACCAATTGAATATCAGTTAAGGTACTTTTTCTAAAAACAAATAAATAAGTTTATTTTTAATAATACTGTTGATACATGGACCATAATGTGAGAAGTACATATATAGACAAATCTTAGGCTAATAGCAAAACTGATTTTTAAAAAAAGAAGAGCTGCATTATAGAATATTGTAAGTATGGTTTGTTTTACAGTACAGTCAGCCTTTCATATCCATTGGTTCTGCATCACCAATACTATTGACAATAGCTAACATTTACTATGTTAAGCAATTACATGGATTAGTACTTGCATCAGGATTTGAACCCAAGTAGTCTGGCTCAACCACTATGTATGTGTTATAAAAATTTATATCCATTTGAAATACCATTACCATCAAAATTATTTTTCTTGACTATCTGTATGCTTTAAATACTATGGTTTTTCGTAAGTTTACTGAACTTTTTTTTGTGTTGTAGATACCCCACAGACAAGTGTTACTCATGTAACCCAGCTGGAGAGAGATACCATTCTTGTGTGCTTGGACTGTAAGTTTTTATTTATGAATGTCTTCTTTTAATAAGACATCTTTTATCTTCATTTCTGAGTGACTTTTTCCCCTCCTAGGTTGTATAAAAATTGTAAATCTCCAAGGAAGATTAAAATCCAGTAGAAAATTATCATCAGAACTCACCTTTGATTTCCAGATTGAATCAATAGGTAAGTCAAAGTTTTATATTTCTTTGCATTATAAACTGCTTAAAATAATTTGGGAATTGTCTGAAATTATATAGAGATATAATTAAGGACTCATTTTATAAAAATATATGCTGTAATGAATATGAGGTCACTATTACCCTTCACTTTTATACATTCTCCAAAGTAGTTTAATAACTGTAGTGGAAATAATGTTATCTTCCTTGCAGATTTGGCATTTTCAAAAGAAATAAGTTAATTATTGTTTCTCAGCTGTGCACAGTGGCTTGGGCCTATAATCACAGCACTTTGGGAGGCAGAGGCGAAAGAATCATTTGAGGCTAGGTGTTCGAGACCAGCCTGGGCAATATAGTAAGACTACGTCTCTACAAAAATTTTTTTAAAAACTTAGCCAAAAGTGATCGCTCATACCTGTAGTCCTATTTACTTGGAGGCTGAAGTGGGAGGATGGCTTGAGCCCAGGAGTTCAAGGTTGTAGCAAGCTATGATCATGTGCTACTCTCCAGCCTGGGTGACAGAGTAAGACCCTTTCTCAAAAATATATATCATTCCTCATAACATAGTTATGAATTCCCATTTCTTCCAGACTTCTATAAAGTTTCCTTTTAAGTACTTTAAAATTTAGTATTTAGTATATCCAATTATATTTTGCTGTTGTACTTTCTGATGAGAGAATTTTAATTCTATGGAATTTCCTTCTTATCATTCTCAACATTTTGCTTGATAGGAGTTTTTTCTGGAAAAGCATTTCTGACAGAATCAGTATTCTAAAATGATTATATTTAGAAAAAATAAGGTGAAAATAACCATATATAGGATGGTGCTGGGAAAATCAGTGATAATTAATTTAACTATATACACTTATTCTGGTGTCCTTTAACAGTAAAATAAAGATATTTGCCTTTATATATGTTTGCAGAGGATAAAGCCAAGGGCAGACAGTTTACTTGTCTTATTCCTAGTTCTGTTTTCTTCTTTCCCCTAGCTAGAATGCCCCTTGCCCAACAAACAAGTGATAAGGATAAATTAGTTTTGAGGGACATCTGATCAAGATTTTAAAATGGAATCCATGCTAAAGAAGACACAGCAAATGTAATCCTAGCACTCAGGGAGGCGGAGGCGAGTGGATCTCTCAAGGTCAAGAGTTCGAAACCAGCCTGAGCAAGAGTGAGAACCAGTCTCTACTATAAATAGAAAGAAATTAATTGGCCAACTAAAACTATATAGAAAAAGTTAGCCGGGCATTGTGGCGCATGCCTATAGTCCCAGCTACTCAGGAGGGACTGAGTAGTCCCAGCTGAGTAGTCCCAGCTGAGGCAGGAGGATCATTTGAGCCCAGGAGTTTGAGGTTGCTGTGAGCTAGGCTGACACCACGGCACTCTAGCCTGGGCAACAGAGTGAGACTCTGTCTCAAAAAAAAAAAAAAAAAAAACAAGATCAACAACAGAAACTCAAAACAGTATGCAGGCCTGCTGAGCTTCAGGTGCAGAAGTAGATGACAGCTGGGCACCTGGGCAATAAAGAAAACTTAAAATGCCTCACAGGAGATGGGAAACCACAGCCAGGCTCATTGCCTGGTATTTAAGTATGACAGTTTTGTAGGTGATTTTTATCCACCCTTAAAGAAAGAGATAATCCCTATCCTATATACACTGTTTGAGGTGGAGACATAGAAAGAATTCTGAATAACACTGATGCTGAACTCAAACAAGATTAGCACACAAAATAAAAATTATAATCTAATCTTATGAAAATTGATTTTTGAAAATCAAAATAAAATGTTAGCAAATAAGAAATCCACCAGGAAAGCAAGGATAGTTCGACGTCAGAAAATGTATTTATATGATATACTACACTAAATATTAAAAGAGAAAAATCATGTAGTTGTTTTATAGATATATAAAAAAAGCATTTAATAAAGTCTAAGTGATTAAAGATTTAAAAAAAAATACTTCTTAGCAAATTAGCAATAAAGGGAAATGTCCTTCACTTAGCAAAAGCCTATTAAAAATATCATGTTTAATGATCAAACTAATTCCCATTACTGCAGAGAACAAGATAAGAATGCTTGTTATTACTACATTTCAGCATTATCTCATTAGACAAGAAAAGGGAAGTATGAAGATTAGAAAGGAAAAAGTAGAAAGATCTTTTTTTGCTAATGATATGATTAGCTACATAGAATATAAAACTCTATAAATACATTACCAGAGCTAATAAGAGAATTCAGAGTTGCTAGTTATGAGTTACACAAATTAATAACTTTCCTAAACAATCAGTGAAATTTTTCATAGGAAAAAAGATCCCTTTCACAATAGTAATAAATAACATGTATGAGAATAAATATAATTCAAGCATGTTTAAGACGATTATCTAGGAAATTCTGAATTATTTTTTAAAGGCATAAAAGAAGATTTAAACACAGAATTATATCATGTCCATGGGTGGAAAGACTCAATATGAGAACGATGTCAGTTCTTCACAAATTAATCCACAAATTCTGTGCATTTGCAATAAAAATCCCAACAAGGTGTTTTGTGCCATATGATAAATTGATCTTAAAATTCATATGGACCTCAAATAACTAAAAATAGAACTACCATATGACCCAGCAATCCCACTGCTTCATGTAATCCAAAGAAGGGGAGATTCAGTATGTGAGAAAGATATCTGCACTCCATATTTATTGCAGTGCTATGCACAATATCCAAGATTTGGAATCAACCTAAGTTTCCATCAGTGGATGAATGGATAAAGAAATTGTGGTACATATACACAATGGAATGTTATATAGCCCACAAAAAAGAATTAAATACTTACATTTGCAACAATATGGATGGAACTGGAGAACATTGTTAAGTAAAATAAGCCTAGCACAGAAAAACAAATCTCATGTGTTCTCACTCCTATGTGGGAGCTAAATATTAAAAACAGTTGGTCTCATGGAGACAGAGTAGAATGATGGTTACCAGAGGCTGGGAAGGATAGCAAGGAGGGGGGATAAGGTAGGGATGGTTAATAGGTGTGAAAATATAGTTAGATAGATAAAATGAACAATGTTTGATAGCACAACAAAGTGACTATAATCAACAATAAGTTAGGGTATACTTCAAAATAACTAAAACAGTGGAATTGGAATGTTCCTGACAGAAAGAAATGATAGATGCCTGAGATGACAGTACCCCTATTACTCTGATTTGGTAAATTTACATTGTATGCCTGTATCAAAACATCACACGTACCCTATAAAGATACACAACTATTATGTACCTATAATAATTAAAAACAAAAAAGAAAGAAATGCATATAGAAAAGCCAAAGACCAAGGATGGTAAAATAAATGTTGACAAATACTTGTTCTACACAATATTGAAACTTACTGTAAAGCCATGGTAATCAAGGCAGTGTGGTATCATCAACACAGGGATAAAGGGAAGAGAGGGCCCAGAAACAGACTCATATGTAAATGGAATTACAGTATTATCTATCAGTGGGGAGATGATAGACTATTCAACAAATGATGCTGGTACAAATGATTATCTGCAGGAAACAAAATTAGATTTCTTTGTCACTGAATACACAAAACTAAATTTTGCTTTATTTACGCCTTGTGTACCAGTAATTCTATGTTTGGGTGTCCAACCCAGGAAAAGTTTTGTGTGCATATTCAAGACGATGTACAAGAATGTTTTTGCAGCATTGTTTGTAATAAAGAAAATCTAAATAAGAAATAACTTAAATGATCATCATAAAAAATGTATGAAAGCTGGAAATATTCAATATAAAGTCTATATTGATAATGTAAATTTACAATGTAGTAATAATAAAAACAAACATGAGAATGGCAATAGTGGTTATCTCAGAGAGGAAGAAAAGGCTGGAATGGGATTAGGGGAGGAGTATATAGGAGATGCCAGCTGTATTTGTTTCTATTTAAAGCAAATATGGCAGAATGTCAGGATTTGATAGTTGAGTGGTAGATACCTGTGTGTTTTATGCTGTACTCTATGTTTTTCTATGTGTTTGCAGTATTTTTAAAAATTATTTTAAAAATAAATGTTTTCATTGGATTTTCTTTTTTCATATCAAAAAGATGAATAAGCTCTATATGTTTTTAAACTTTCAAATGTAAAGATGCCATACAAATATGAAATAGCTAACATTAGTTATTAATTGAAATATTGCTATCCGAGATAGAAGGAGGACTGAAGTGATGCTTATCAGTTGAACTTTTGTACTATTAACAGTAATTGAGCTGTTCTTGCCTGCTAGTTTGCCTACAAGACAGTGTGCTAGCTTTCTGGAAACATGGAATGCAAGGTAGAAGTTTTAGATCTAATGAGGTAAGTAATCTTTTTAAAATTATAGCTATTAAATAGTCACATCATCAAATTTTAATTTAAATAATCCCCTTTAACTTTTGAAAATTCCTAAGTGATGCAAGTAATACTTGATGTGCTTAACTTTATTAATATTTACCGTATTTAGTCTATTGATAAAGTCAGTAGCACATGTTATATATCCCCTCTCTTCGTTACTCAAACAACTTTAGTGCATATTTAATGTGCTTCTAGATAATCACCCTCAAATTCAGAACAAGAACTTCCTAATATTGCTAAAAATGAGCCAATTATGATTTTCTTTCAACTTTCCCAGACCATTGCCTGGATTTGGAACAAGAGTGGTAGTACTGGCTCTCTGTCCTCAGGCACTTTTTTACCTTGTATTTCAGAAATAATGACCAATGCAGGCTATAATTAAAGGGTTCTACATTTCTCTTGAAGCCAGCTTGCCCACGTTTCTGCTATCTGTATTCACTGACATTTATTGGATTCTTTGCCCTTTTCTCCTTCCCTTTTTATTAATGTTTAGCTGCATTTCATGAGTCCTTCCTACCTTATAGGAATAATTTGACTCCAAGCCATGTGACATATTCAATTCAGGTCAACATTTATGGCAGAAAGTTCTGGGATTAGAAACATGTACAAGATATGGTACTTTCCCCCTATGTTATGGGCAAGTAAAATTATCAAAAAATTCTTCCAATACCCCCAAGCCAACCTTGGCAGTATAACTTTTACTTGATCATTGAAAGGAAAGGAAAACCTCAGGTTCCTTGAGCAAGAAAATAGCTCATTGTTTCCTGAATTTTCATTCAGTAAGCTGAGAGCCTTTCTTCTAACAAAGGAAGCAGTATAGCATAGTGATCATGGGCATGGGTCCCAGAGTTGAGACATTCAGGTTCAAGTCTCAACCCTGCTAGTTAGGAGTTGTGTGACCTTGGCATGTCACTTTTCTCTACCTCTATTTTTTCATATGTGAGTTGAAAGTTGTTAAGATGAAATGAAATGAACAAGTAATATGCTGGGCACGGTGCCTGCCATATGGTGAGTGTTGAAGAAAGGTAGTTGCTAGTATGTTTCTAACAATAATTCCCGTAAGTGGGCTGACTTCTCAGGAAGATCTTCTTAAAATCACCTGAGGGACTGAAGCAGGGAGGTAAGAACAGTCAACAGCCCATAAATACTAGTCAAAGAAAAAAAGGCATTATAGGCAGAACAGAGTGATTTGGAAAAAAAAGTTTGCCCGAAAAATCATCTGAGGAGCTTTCTCAAACTACATAGGCCAGTCCTTCAACACACTTCCAAAAATGTTGTGTCCTTCTGGTAGGCAGACCCCACTGTCACGATGAGCCTCTGTTACTGAAGTCGTCATGTTGTTTCTTTCAGGTGTGCTGGGTTACAACGGAAGTTAAGAATCATTAGTGTTTGCAGAAAAACTAGTTGTGGGGATATTGATGGAATAAATTTAATTTCAAAATCAAATTGCAAGACAATGGGGAAGAAATGGGAAAGATTATTATGTATTGAGCACTTCTTTAGCTAGGCATTATACCCACTAATCCTTAGAAGAACACAGCAAGGTACTACTGCAGGATAGATTTTTTTCTGTCCCATTTTGCAGAAGGCAGAACCATTTTTAACAGATTGCATATCTTGCCCAATGTCACAGCTAGTAAGTAGAAGGACTGAGATTAAAACTGAAATCAGGCCAGGCGCGCGGTGGCTCATGCCTGTGATCCTAGCTCTCTGGGAGGCCGAGGGGGGTGGATTGCTCAAGGTCTGAGTTCAAAACCAGCCTGAGCAAGAGCAAGACCCTGTCTCTACTATAAAAATAGAAAGAAATTAATTGACCAACTAATACATATATAGAAAAAATTAGCTGGGCATGGTGGTGCGTGCCTGTAGTCCCAGCCACTCGGGAGGCTGAGGCAGAAGGATTACTTGAGCCCAGGAGTGTGAGGTTGCTGTGAGCTAGGCTGACGCCATGGCACTCACTCTAGCCTGGGCAACAAAGTGAGACTCTGTCTCAAAAAAAAAAATTGAAATCATGTCTGGCTTTTAAACATTTCATATTGTACCACATGACAGCCTTTTAAGTAAAAGAACCATATCTAAGTGGCTTATGGCTATCAGTAATGTTGCTATTAATGTTAGCATAAATGACAAAGGTTTCTGATAAATAAAATGGACTTAGTGCCTTGCTTTTAAGTTTTTCCTGTGAAGTCTATAATTTAACAAGTAATTTTCCTTTGCCTGTATTTTGTGATTAATTCAAAATTAGCCATAGTTTTTTTAGACTAACAAATTGATGCATCTACATGCTGACTTAAATAATCATGCAGGGATGTACTTTCATATTAGGGAATTATGTTTCTTTTCTGTAGAGTTATAATGAAATGCCCATGTAAAATTTTGTATCTTTAATTTCAGAAATTAATTTATATTTTAACTGAACAGGTAACACAAGAAATTTCAGATAGCACAAGAATTTTCAGGCTGCTTGGATCTGACAGGTATGAAAATGGGCTGTATTAAATACATAGTACTAGATATTTTTATAAGTCCAGCATGAAACTGGTTTCTTTTTCAAGAGAATTGAATTTCTGCAATAATATGTTGAACACTGTATTTTGTACTCTATAAAGCATTTGCAAATGTACCTGATCTTCTGAGTAACAGGAATTTATATATCTGTCAGTACTAGTTTGCATTAAACATAATATCAAAAGTCTGATTTTCAGCAGAAGAAAGAAGAAATACCATACAGACAAACAGGACTTCTTGTTTTTAATGCCAAATAGGATTTTGGAGATCTATTCTAATTTACCTTCTGAGTCTTGAACTGCAAATTATTTTTAGAATTTGCCAAAAGAACTAAGTTCCTCCAAATTATTTCTAATATAGGTTTTTCCTCATCTATGACACTCAGAAGAACACTGGCTTAGAGGTGGGAGGTGGTGGGCAGCAAAATTACTTCCCAGAGCTAGAACTGGCCCCGTAATCATAGCAATAGCAAATGAATCTTGGCCACAAATCAAATAAGCAGCCTTTATAGAGGCATATAGTGAAAAAGCAATGGAAAGTTTTTCTTGATAATGTTAGTTTTCAAAAATAACTTTGTTTTGTTATATGTTTTTTGTTTATTACTTTTAGGGTCGTGGTTTTGGAAAGTAGGCCAACCGATAACCCCACAGCAAATAGCAATTTATACATCCTGGCGGGTCATGAAAACAGTTACTGAGAATTTTGTGCTTTGACAGTTAACTATAGAAAGAAAGAACACTACCGCTGCAACATTAATGGATGCTTGAAGCTGTACAAAAGCTGCAGTAACCTGGCTTCAGTTACTTTGTAATTTATTGTGGCATGAGACAAGATGGGGAAATTTTTTGTTTTAAGTGGTATGGATATGTTTAGCATATTGAACCACACAAGTGCTTAATTCATTGTTATGTAATCTTTGTACATATAGGCAGTATTTTTCTGTGAAACTTCATATTGCTGAAGACATACACTAAGAATTTATGTAGATAATGTACTTTTATGAGATGTACAAGTAAGTGTCTTATCTGTACAGATGTAAATGTTGACGAAAATGCAATTGGGGTTAATATTTTAAGAATTCTTTAGTATATTCTTGGGTGTGGTTATATTACAAAATGGGATGCTGGCAATGAAACAGTACATTTAACACTATTGTATTTTTATTATATGTAATTTAGTAATATGAATATAAATCTTGTAACTTTTAAAATTGTAATGGAGGCTTTAATCATTTTATAATCTTGTTTTTAATTTTAATGCAAGTACACTGGTGTTTATATTTGCACAAAGTATTGATATGTGATGTATTAAGTCACAAAAGTAAGCTGTGACATTGTCTATATGCATTTGGCTCCCCAACATCTTTTTTAAATGTATTTGGATTGTTTTCTATCTGAAACAAACCAACTACAATTAACCATCTGTTGTAGTAACTGGTCTTTTCATAGTTAAGCAGAACCCTGTAAGATTGCTTGTCTGTGCTTAAAAACAATACTTTTGAAAAATTTTGAATCACAGAATAGCGGTACTGTGATGTAACATTGCAGTCGTTGTCTGAATTACAGTATGCACAAGAATAAATTAGCAGCATTAAAGAGTTCACACTAAACATTTCATATAATCACATTGAAGAACTATAACATTCCATAGAGTGAAGTGGTTCAAATTTCTTGTGGAATTTTTACTTTTGTTGACCTTATTTTATGATCTTTTTCATATTCCTTTTGATTTAGGATATTAACACATGGCCAAAATAATTTAGTTACTACCTCATACAGACAATATAATGGTTACTACGCATCACAGGAACTTAGTTTTGCTTTAAGTCATTTTTGATTGCTTTTTTCCAATGGAATATGTATATACCAAGTTTTAGTAAAATGCACACTTTTGGCTCTTTTTGGTATATGTTCTTTATATTTTAATGTGAGTATATACACTAAGAACAAACTAAATTGTGATTTATGGTCTTCATTTATTTTAATTGATAATGGTTTTAAATATGTTCCTGATTGTACATATTGTAAAATAAACATGTTTTTTAACATGCTGTTGTATAGTAGCTTGTCATCTGGCTTAATCTGTATACAGAACACTAAAATATATTAAGGGGAGAACTGTATATAATTGTTTTGTATTTATATTATGAAGTTCACAGTTCTGGTCCCTCAAATCATGATTTTTATTTGATCTGATCTCAATTTCATGACGTAGTAATACTATTCCCCCATTTGAGAAAAGGGCATGTTTTGTAGAATTTTCAACTTTCTGATCAGAAAAGTCATTAAACATTCATAGTTTTTTGGTTAGAGCAGGGGTCAGCAAACTACAATCCTCAGCCCAGTCCAACCTGCTGCCTGTTTTTATAAATAAAGTTTTATTGAGACACAGCACCGCATTCATTTGCATGTTGTCTGTGACTGCTTTTGTGCTACAGTGTTGGAGTTGAGTGGTTTCCAAAACGCCTAAAATGTTTACTGTCTTGACCCTTTACGGAAAAAAATTGACAATGCCTGGGTCAGAGGAAGGAAGAGAAAGTGTTGGGAAATGCAGTTCTTGAGGTAAGGAAGGGGAAGATTAAGTGGGAAGAACTAGATTGGGGACAAGAGGCACTATTTCTACTATTGCTTATGCCATGTCCTGTCCCAGTGCCTTGAATAATTGCCTTGACTAAAATAGTTTCCATGTCTAAAATCATACAAATGCTAATAATCATAACAATTGTGTTCATTTATCACTTTTCCCAAATACAATCTTAACATTAATGACTAATGACTATATTTTAAAACACATCTTGATACAGTATAACATTATGGTCAGTTTGCTGAAAAACAGACTCATGGAAAAGATTTTCAAAAAATTAAGATTCTGTTCTTGGCTCATATTAGTTGTTAATTCTTTTTCTAGACAACTATTTTTTTTTCCAGTTTCCAAGACCTGTAAAGTTATATAAAGGGTCATATCTCAAAAATGTTAATTGTCACATTTCTGTCAAGCACTCATTTTCAAAAAATAAAATATCCAGCTGGTTGTGCATTACCAAGGGGCTTTTTTGAAATAACCCTGGAGTCATACTCTGGGGTGAGGTCCAATAACATATTTTTACGAAGTTATATAAATGATTCTGATTTGTAGCCCAGCCTGAGAACCACTGGTGGGCATTAAATTTAAATCAGTGTTTCCAAGTTATGTCCAAGGATTACCTGCCTCAGAACCATCTTTTTTTTTTTTTTTTGAGACAGAGTCTCACTTTGTTGCCCAGGCTAGTGTGAGTGCCATGGCATCAGCTTAGCTCACAGCAACCTCAAACTCCTGGGCTCAAGCAATCTTTCTGCCTCAGCCTCCTGAGTAGCTGGGACTACAGGCATGCGCCACCATGCCCGGCTAATTTGTTCTATATATTTTAGTTGGCCAATTAATTTATTTCTATTTATAGTAGAGACGGGGTCTCATTCTTGCTCAGGCTGGTTTCAAACTCCTGACCTGGAGCAATCCGCTGGCCTCAGCCTCCCAGAGTGCTAGGATTACAGGCGTAAGCCACCGCGCCTGGCCTAGAACTATCTTTGATGAGAGTTAAATATGCATATTTCAGGCTGATTGTGGGGGCTCAACACCTGTAATCCCAGCACTCAGGGAGGCTGAGGCAGGAGATCAAGTCCAGCCTGGGAAAGGGCAAGACCCCATCTCTACTAAAACATAGAAAAAAATTAGCCAGGAATGGTGGCACATGCCTGTAGTCCCAGTTGCTGGGGAGGCTGAGGCAGGCAGATCACTTGAGCCCAGGAGTTTGAGGTTGCTGTGAGCTATGATGATACCACCACACTCTAGTCAGGGCAACAGAGTTAAAACCCAATCTCAAGAAAGAAAAGAAAATTTCAAGGCTCCACCCAAGAACTTCTGGATCTTTATACACTCAAAAGGAAGAAAGTCACTCCCTTAAATGTTAGAAACAATCTGTTTGGTCTTCATTAAAGTTCACACTATCTTAGCTAATTGCATAGACATTTTTGAGAAGAATGTGATCAGTTGTTTACATAGTTGTTGCCATCATTCACCTTTCAAGTGTGTCTCTGATTACAGCAAAGACCAGAATATAAAGGACAGATTATATCAGCTTTCACCATTACTGATAGGTGAAAGTATGTGCCATAAAAAATAATGGGTAAACACCAAAAGGGTATTTATAATAAGTTCCCGATGCATATATCATGTCCAGTACTTTTCTACAGACTACACATACCACTTAAACCCTAGAACACCCAATGACTTAGGTGTTAACTCCATTTTACAGATGAAGTAACTTAGGCACAGAAAGCTTAAATAACTTGCCCAAGACTATAGCTGGTAAGTGATAGAGCTGAGATTTGAACCTAGGCACTTGGTTCAAAGTATATTCTTTTAACCATTGCTAGACTATTACATGATAGAATACATGCAGTATATTCACTGCCCACTAAAATACACTCTAGCATTTTCCCTGTGAAATTAGATACTTTTTTTTCCAGCTGTTGGATTTCAAATTCTGATTTTTACTGTCCCTTTGCTATAAGACAAATTATTAATACTTTTCCTGTCTTGCCAAAAAGCATTTTTCTTATACAAAGTGGTTTTTTATTTTGTTTTGGTTGGTGTTTTGTTTTGTTTTGTTTTGTTTTGTTTTTTTGAGACAGGAAGACAGGCGTGGAGTACTACATGCCTGTAGTCCCAGCTACTCAGAAGGATCACTTGAGCCCAGGAGTTTGAGGTTGCTATGAGCTAGGCTGACGCCACTCTACTCCAGCCCCAGCAACAGAGCAAGACCTTGTCTCAAAAAAAGAAAAGTCTTTGTAACAAACATTTTTTTTTTTACTTTTGTAAGACAGTTGTATTAACAGCATGTATTGATCATTTACAGTTTATCCTGGCACTGGAGAAAAGATGGAAAAGGCATGATTCCCAGGCCAGTATTCATCCAAGGAGCACACTTGGATGAATAAAGGTAAACAGTCGTTTAGTATTAAAAAGAGGTACAAAACGTGCCTAATTCTGCTTTGGGAAAGAGAAAACCCTGTGTAGTATGTGTAAACCAGGTAGTTCATAGAGGAGTTTATCACGTGTAGGAAGAAAGTAGGGTAGGAAGCTGTGGCTTAGACAAAAGCATGTGCAAAAATACTGCATGTTTGCGGAATAGTGATGAGCAGAGCTGAGGGTGCATGGAACACAGCAATCGGGCATGAAGCTGGAGAACAGAGACGGGACTGATTGTGAAGAGCTTCTTCATGAGAAAAGCTAGGAGTCAACAGTTTCAGAAACTGCAGATTAAGGGTCATAAAGATGAAAATGGGCTAATGGTGATCACTTGTGTACTTAATGAGAAAATGTTCTATCGCATGAGGAAGGCAGAAATCATAGAAATAGGTAGATGTGAGTTTATGAGTAGATTTGAGTTGAACAGAAGTGTGTTTGGTCTTGAAGGAGGAAGGGCATAAAAGTGGTTTCTGGTTTGATTTTGTTTGCTCAACTTAAGAGGTTTGAGAATATTTCTAAGCAAATGAAAATCGAGAAGAATTAAGAGATGAATGAGAAAATGGGAGGAAAGTCAACTGTAAGTGAAGAAGGGAAGTGTGAACATCCTAAATTTGGCCAGGATGGGGAGCTTTCTTTGATGCTAAGACATAGTACCTATGTGCTTTATAGCATATAGTTAGTATTTTAAGTTAATCCTGGAAATAAAAATTTTCTTTCCCAGGGTTAATACATTTACCTCTATATAGCATTCATCACATTACTGTTTGCTTGACTTTCTTCCCCACTGGCTGTCAAACCTGTGTCTGATTCTGAATGAGCCCCAGATGCTCGCTGAATTATTGAAATGGCCTCAATGAATAGCACCGAATTTATAGCTGCTTTTCATAGAAAAGCCTACAGAAGTTTGCTGAAAAGCTGTTTGGATAATAAGGCAAGACTGAAGAATAAAGACATTAGACAGGATCTTGCAGACTGACGGTTCTGCCCCGGCCGGGAATCGGATTAATCAGTATTCACATTTATTACGCGCGCTTAATGTTAGTGTTCTTGATGCCTCGGGCAGGAACGGGACTTGGTGATTACAGCTAAGCGTTTCCTGAGCGCCTTCACGCATCTGGCCGCGCCCACACCCGGACGTTTCCAGGCTGGTCCCAGAGGGCGCCACCGCGTGGTGGAGCCGCGCTGCGGGCGCCCGGGGACCCGCTCCGGAAGCCGCCCTGCCCCAGCGGCCCGAGCGTCCGGTTGCCCGGGAGACGCCGCGGCGGTTCCGCTCGCGCCGGAGTTGCTGGGCCCGCTGCTGCCCGCTGCGAGCGACCCGCGCGGCTGCCGGGTGCTCCGGCCTGCTGGAGACTGCGTCACCTCCGCCCCCGTCGCCCCCGTCCGTGCCGTAAGTGCGGATCCCGCGAAGGGTGCGGGAGGGCGGGACGGGGCCGGCGCGGGGCGGGGCGGCAGTGACGGAGGGAGAGGTGGGGTCCGGATGGAGGCTCCCTGATGGGGAACCAGGAGTGGCCCCGGGAAGGCACAGAGAGGTGGGGGCGAGGGGCTAGAGGTGACAGGTGGCTCCCGCCAGCGCACGGCCGACCCAGTGCGGAGCACTAGGGTCTGGAGGGAGGTGAGGCCCGGTGGCGGGGGGGGGGGGGGGGGGGCGGCGATGGGACGCGGGAGGGAGCGAGGGGCGCACTGCGCGCCCGGAGACCCACGTGTGGCCAAGAAGGGGGACTGTCCTTAAATGAAGGCTCGAGTCTAGAGTCCTGGAAATAAAGTGAATTATGCCTAACTTCCAGATCTGTTATCTGCACGCCTGAAATGTGATCTATTTAAATAAAATTAGTTCCTTCTATTATGTAAATTATGTGGTCTTCTGGTTTTCTGGGGATGCTTTTAATTAATCCGAGTGTGTTGTTCCCAAGACAAGTTTATAAGTAGGTGTGTGTACTTTTGAAATTCGTTGGTCAGTATTATGTTTAACAGCCATACCAGGATGATTTAATAGCCCATTTTCCTAATCAGTTTTATTAAATATAATTTCACATTTGTTTTCATTGGAAACAGTAAGATCAACAACATAGCAGGTTGTGATTTTTAGCCTATAGGATCCCAAACTGGTCTGGCCTGGTCTTCAAAATCTCTCCTTTCCTTCCTTATTCCTAAAGCCACTGTTTGCACAAGTTTCTTAGAACCTTTTAGATTAGAAAATTAATGTGATTTTTCTCTTTTTTTTTATACTCCCTCTTCCTCTGCCTTTCTTAATTTTGTTTTCTTTCAGTATATTCCTTAGGCTTGCTCGGAAGAATAGGCACCACATATACTTGCCATCAAATTGGCACTAACTGATCAACAACACTAAAGTGCTCACACAATAGTAATATTTTGGGGGCATTGGGGGATTAGGGGTGGCTAAACTCACAACTAATGGACTCAATTAGCATTGTGAGGGGGAAAGGGTACATACACCTCAAATCATGGTTTTTGTGTGGCAAAGTCATAACATGTAACCAAAACGTGTATACCCCTATAATATCCTGGAATTAAAAAGATAGCTTTGTATGGAGACTGCTTTCCTCTCTTTTATTTCTTGGGCAGGTTTTAGCTGTTAGTAATCGACAATTATCCTAGGTCAAGAGAATCCTCTCTACGGCTGTAGCAAAGTACAGTTTCTTTAATTGATGGTGTTTTTTGTTCCTTAGTACTGATGGGAGGATTTACATGTCCCTCCATTCAGGGTTCTCTTTTGTCTTGTAAGAGCCCAGAATTATTCCTCTTGTT
This sequence comes from Microcebus murinus, assembly GCF_040939455.1. Lineage (NCBI taxonomy): Eukaryota > Metazoa > Chordata > Mammalia > Primates > Cheirogaleidae > Microcebus > Microcebus murinus. The sequence continues at coordinate 31,769,880 of NC_134106.1, read as the reverse complement.
CCTTTTTCCCCCCCACTGTCCAGTCTCCAACAGGTGCCGTTCCCTTTCTGCTTACCCTTCTATTCCCCAAGAGTGGTGCCACACTAACTGATACCCATGTCCCTTCTCTGTCATTAGTAATCTACCAGGACACTTTTTCCATATTTTTATATTTGTGATATATTTTCTCTATGAGAAGGTGATTTTAAGTCTACCTTAGGATCTTCTTTTCCTCTTCTCTCTTTCTTACAGTTTTTCTAGATCTCACTCCACTCTTGTCTTTGTTCTTGGCCAAGGATTACAGTGGGAACTGAAGAGTTATCTCTTCCAGAATCTGGGCTTCACTTTTCTACTTAAGTTTGTAGATTCCTCTGTCTTCTTGTTATGTTGAAGGCATTGGGTTTATGTGATTTCATTTGTTCTGGTTGATTTGTATCACTTCGTGGAAGATATATAAAGAGATTAGATTTAGGCAGCAGTCATTATCCTTGGCCACCTCAAAGCCCCCCCACCATGTGTACCTTGACAAGCCATTTGGGTGTAATGTGGAGCACATTTCTGAACTCTGGGTAGGGACAGAAGATAAGAAAGAAGAAAGGCATTTGGTTTAGAAGGTAGCAATTTTTAGATGAATTTATTTGTTCATCAAACATTTGGATAGTTGGTCTGGATCTCAGGTAAGAGATTAGGAATTACGGCTTTTAAAAACTCTGGTAGAGTCCTAATAAACTGGAATTAGAGCTGTAAATTCCTATGTGGAGTTCCTGCCTTGGTCTAATTCCTGCTTACATACTCAAATTCATCTTCTATGAACATCTTTGGAAAACAGATAATATTGAGAAGCTACCAAATAAAGTGCTATTTTCTAGAGATTTACATTGTATTTAGCAGTTTGGTTGATGTCACTGAGAGATCTAAATATTAGTCTAAGAAATCAGTCATTTTTGAACCCTTTGGGGAAAAAGGAAAAGTATAGATCAATAGATCAACTACCTAGAGGAAAATAAGAAAATAATGCATAGATTAAAATTTCATAATTAAGCTTTTTGTCACATTTGTAGTTTCCCCCAGTAACTGTAGTACTTACCAAGTAGATTAAATTAATAAATCTATAAAGTTTTAGACCAATAACATTCTAAAGCAAACTTTATTTCTCCTATTCTCTTCCCAGCCACCTATTCCTATAGTAAAGAAAGGCAAACATGTGCATGCTTATATCTAAATACCTGTAAGATAATATTAATAATACCCAGGTAAAAAATATGGTATAAATAATAGAGTTTTCAAAACATAATCTGTGATGTATTTTCCATGTGTTACTTGAGTGTGTACGCTTGAGTTTTCTCCCTCTAATAAGAGAGGAATTAGAATCTGCTAAAAAAAAAAAAAAGCACTGTAAAATAATGTTAGTGGTCATTTACCCAGGTAAACACTTTTACCTATTGTAATTTTTATAGGTGCTATGGAAAAGACTAAATATTAGTGAAGTTAAAAAATGTAAATTGTACAAATTGTCAACTCTTTCACTTGTTATTTTATTAATATCAAGACCTGGATAAAGTGGTTCTTTTAAATTGTGCATTGTTTTGAATTAACTGAGAGGTGGTGTAGTGTAGTGATTAAAATTGTGTTCTTTGGAACCTGACTGCCTGGGTTTTAATTCCATATCAGTTTTCTCATCTATATAATTGGATAAAAATAACACCTACTTCATAGAATATTTGTGCAGATTATATATAATTTGCATAGAACAATATTAAGTGCTCTTATTATTATTAGATTATACTAACAAAATTTTGCTGGGTAAAGTAGGGTGGGATTTTTGAAACTAATTAGAATTTTTATATTTTTCATTCCTAGACTGATTTATTTTAACAAGTTGACCTTATTCATCATTTGATATGTAATTCAGGTACCAAAAAATTCAGGAATGGGCTATGTAAGACAAAAATTAAACCTAGAATTTCTATAGAAATCATTATGTATTTGAAAGCATTCATGAAGAATTAGAGAAACCTACCTCCTTTTCTATGCTTTATCATTACTTTCTTTGCGGGCTAGGAATTCATGGATCCGTTCCTCCATACCACAAAAGCTAAGAGCAATAAATGAAGCCCTAACAGGATCTTGTTATTGTTTTTAAAGGCTGCTTTGTTCAACAGCCCATGGTTTCTCTTTCTTCTCTCCACCAGGTGGAGGTGTGGCGCTTTGCATCATGTCTTGTTATACACCTCTTAGTGTTTGTGGTATTCCCAAGGGATAGAGGGGAAAATATAAACACCATATTCAAGAGTATGACATCCTCCTTCAGCTGGATTTTATAGCATCATATTTGAATTATTTACTTGAGATTGATGAAAACAATAGATTGGATAAGTTTCCTTTCTGCAAATTCTTTTAATTCAACTGAGGACAACACAGACCCATTGTCTGAAACAATATATGAAACCTGTGTGATAGCTGGAAGGACTGCAGAGGACTAAACTAAACAAACACAATAACGTTCAAATGTTTTTAAGCGAATTTCAAGTTAATCAATGGAAATAAATCTTTAACATCCTGGGCAAATGGGTTTTATATAAACTGTGAAAACATTGTCTTTTATAACTTGATTAAGGTAAGTCAATCTTATTTTCCAGGTGTGACATTATACTGCAAGTCAATCAATATAATAATTTAAGTTACTTCAACCATAATGGAAAAATATGAAAAATTAGCTAAGATTGGAGAAGGGTCTTACGGGGTTGTATTCAAATGCAGAAACAAAACCTCTGGACAAGTAGTAGCTATTAAAAAGTTTGTGGAATCTGAAGATGATCCTGTTGTTAAGAAAATAGCACTAAGAGAAATACGTATGTTGAAGGTAAGTTAACTTTCTATATAGATCTGTAATATCATGGTATCGGGTGAAATATATGTGTGCTAAAATTATAAAGAATACTCAAAGTTATTTTCCCATTGGACTTAAATTCCTTTGTGTCAGCAACTTTGGGAAATAGGTTGATCATCACTTTGGACTTTGGCCACTCTGATGTTTATCTGATACATATAAGTACAGCTGTAGATTGTTATACTGAAGTGCTTGCATTCTGGTTGATGAATATCCACGCTGTCCTAAGTCCTCGCACCTCAGTGTTTATACTGCCTCCGAGCCCTCCCCACCAAACCCTGACCCTCCTCTGGACGTCCCCCCACCAAAACACTTTGCCCCACCAACCTGCAACTAAAAGAGCACCTCCTGACACAGGGGGTCCCACTGGACTGCCATTGCCCCGGGAGCACTGACATTGATTGGTCCCTTTCTGCACAGCATGGCAGGATCCTAGATGTATTGAATATCACACCACACCCAGTGATGTATACTTTTTTTATATAAAGGTTTTGGTTATAATTGTTTTTACTCTGATAGGATTGAACATGTAAGATTCATAAATTCTCAATATAAATTTTTTCTTATCCTAAAAATCATACACTTTTACAATGATCAGGGACTTTAGAGATGCTTCTTATCCAGTGCCCTCAATTATTGCAGAGGAAGTTGAGGCCTGGGGCAGCACTTCTCAAATGTTAATGTGCATAAATCCCCTGGGGGTCTTGTGGAAATGCAGATTCTGAGTCTGGAAGTCTGGGGTGGGCCTGAGATTTTGCATTTCTAACAAGCACCCGGCTAATGCAGAAGCTGCTGGTTCCTGGGCCACACACTAAGTAATGAGACCGTGTGGTTTCCTCAAGGACACACACCAGAACTTCACTTTTGCCATGTGATCTCTTTTTTACCAAAAAACCAGAAATTCAGTTTGTATAGAGGGATGATAATTATCATTAACAATTATCATATTATCTCTCCTTTTCCAATATTATTTGCAGCAGGTTTCCTCAAATGATACATTCTAGTGTTTTGTTTAAAATATAATTTGAGGCCAGGAAGGTGGCTCACACCTATAATCCCAACACTTTGGGAGGCTGAGGTGGGAGGATCACTTGAGCCCAGCAGTTCAAGACCAGCCTGAGCAACACAGCAAGAGCCCTATCTCTACAAAATACTAAAAAATTAGCTGGCCATATGTGCCTGTAGTCCCAGCTACAGGGCTATGGGCTATGTAAGACAGAAAAATTAAACCTAGAATTTCTAGGAGGCTGAGGCTGGAGGATCTCCTGAGCCAGGAGTTCAAGGTTGCAGTGAGTTATGATCATGCCACTGCGCTCCAGCCTGGGTGAAAGAACAAGATCCTGTCTCTAAAAATAAATCAATTAATTAATATAATTTTTGTTTGTAAGAACACTTCCATTATGATAAAAAAAAAAAAAAAGTATACTCTTACCTCTTAGCCAGCAGAGGGCGCTGGTAAGCCGGGCAGCTCTGGCACCCGTCAATGGGCTAAGAAGCTGCAGGCTGGGTCTGAACCAGGCAGTGTTGTTTTCTAAAAAAAAATAATAATAATAATGGTGTTTTACCTCTCAGTCTCTCCCTCCAAAGTCTGCAAATAAAGTTAATGCTCAGGTAGTACCTCTGCATTGCAAGTTCCCCAATTTTGGAATGAGATTTAAAGTTAAAAAAGTAGCCAGATTTCAACTCAGCTCAGTCTCTGGTGATGGTTCTCAGAATGTACATCTTTTCTATGTTTGGTGTGTTGCAGCATGCATGTCATGAACATGGTCCTTCCATGATAAGGCGACCTTACTGTCTCCATATACTCCTGTTATTTACATTTAACTTGCCTCCCCTCCTTACTACCTGTTTTACTTTAGGCAAGTCGCTGTTTTTCTGGGCTAAGTTAACTCCATTTGCAAAGAAGATATAAATTGCTGGCTTGTTGAGTAAGACAGGAGATTTCACCAGGTTAAGCCTTGACATTGCCTTGAACGGTAGCACCTGTGAATCCCTTGCTCTACTTCACGTGCAGACTGTGGTTTTGCAGTAGCACAAAGCAGCTGGCTTTCTGCATGACCTATCTCCTCTACTCCTCACCTGTCTGCTCTTGTAGGCAGTGGAGCACCCAGAAAGCAAATTGGTTTGGTGCTCTTAGCATTTCTTTTCTTTTTTTTTTTTTAAGAGACAGGTTCTCGCTGCTTCCCAGGCAGATCTTGAACACCTAGACTCCACACCTCTCTCCTCAGCCTGGGCATATTTTTAATGTATAATGGATTTTCTTTTCTCTAACTGTTGACCAGGAGGCATGCAGTTGTAGGGTGATATTTTGTTCATCAAGCCATGCTTGTAGATACTGAAGCAGAGGCATACAATGTAAACTCCTGTACCTAAAATGCTCTACTGGGCCTGCAAAATATTTATGGAGCTTCTACTATGTACAAAATACTGTGCCCTCTCTCTTTAGCTATCTTTTTTGTGTGAATGGTTCAGGATTTGGAAAGTTGGTTAGTCTACTATACTGGGAAAACAACAGGGAAGATGAGTTATGAATAAGAGTGATCATATAACCTGGTTTGCCTGGGACAGTCCTGCTTTATAGTTTTTGTCCCAGTGTCCCATCTGGTTCACATCCCCTGTCTAAAGTGTCCTGGTATGTATGCTAAATCATATGGTCACCCTAGTTATAGGCAGGGTGACCACAATGTGCTGGTTTGTCTGAGATAGTCCCAGCTTATACTTATTACCCTGGTTTGGATATATTGGAAAATCATATAGTTACTCTAGTGATAGACTATCTTACTTGATCAGCATTTTTCCTTTGGTTTACAATATTTAACAGAGGCTGTCTTGTGAAATACTTCTGTCTGGGAATAGAACACATCAAACATCTAAGCATAAGAGAAAACAACAGAATCAAAGAACAGAGCTGAAAACATAATGAATACATTTAAAACACAGACTAATTGTAGGGACCCCTAGAATAGGCAGTTTAATCAGATCTGAAGGTTGAGATCTAGTATTCCTGAGAGCCAACACTAGAATCCAGACTGCGTTTAAATCCAGCTAACGTTTACATTCAATCCTTGGTAATACGTAAGCTAAGAGAGTGTTAGTGATTTTTGTAGTCTTTTATGCAATAATTCTATTTCCTCAATTTTTTATTTAATTTAAAGTTTTAATTTATGACTTGGATATTTAGAGTCTACATAAAATGCATAAAGTATTTTTTGTTTTAGTGCTTATATTTTAAGTTATATACTTTATTTGCTATCACCAGAGAAATTCAAGCAGTTTAGTTACCATCTATTATAGGTACATTAGGTGAATTCTTAAATTGCTTCCAACTTTAAGGTTCTATGATTCTTTACTAAGAGCAGTTTCTATTATGAGTAACTATGATAAAATTCTCCCCAAGAGATGCACACAGCAAGGTCTTGTGTTCTTAACATTGTAAGGGAGAAACTGTTACTAGAAACAGATACTAAACTTTGTATTTTGATTCCTTTGCAGCAATTAAAACACCCAAACCTTGTGAACCTCATTGAGGTGTTCAGGAGAAAAAGGAAAATGCATTTAGTTTTTGAATACTGTGATCATACACTTTTAAATGAGCTGGAAAGAAACCCAAATGGGTAAGTAATCTAGAAACTGAAGCTGTGTATGGCCAGTTTTCAGTTTCATCATATGTGGAATTAACCGTGGCCAATTTCAAACCCAGCCACAGGTCCCTTTTCTGCTGTAATGTGTATGACATTCAGTCCCTCTCCAGTGTCAGGATGTACCCAAAGGGAAGATAAAGACTTACCTAGAAGAATTAGGAAGACAAATCTACTGCAAATATAGATCATGATGCATTTTGAGGCTCAATTAAAGTTTGGATTATCTGAATTTAAGGAACAAACCATGATTTGATATTAGGAAATTTATTCATATAATTCACTAATAAGTTAAAGGATAAATACATATATATGATTGATAAAACTTGAAAATGTGAAATGTTGATAAGTTCAACATCTTGTTCAGATTATTTTATTGAAAACACCTTAGCAACTAGGCTTAAAAGAATAGTTTCTTAACACACACATGGAACCCCCTTGAAATCAGCAGTCAGTTTTATACTCAATAATAAAACACTAAAGGAACTTCCATGAAAATAAGAAACAAGACAAAGATGTTGATTGTCACCATTATAATTTAACACTGTTCTGAGAGCTCTAGCCAATGTAATGTACTAAGAAAAACAAAAATAATAGCTTTTGGAAGTCAGATATAATTGTCCTTATTTGCATGGTATTATTGTCCTACAAAATTTAAGAGAATCACCTAAAGAGTTATTAAAACAAATGAAATTCAGTATAGTGACCCCTGTACCACTACATAAAAAATTAACAGCTTTTTTATCAATCAGCACTTAGAAAATCTAGTGGAGAGGGATCCCCTTCAAATATTAACTGCAACAAAAAATTTTTAGGATTAAAGGTAAAAAGAATTGTTCAGATTGTACATAAAGACAACTATAAAACTTATCCAAGGATTTTATTTAAATGAACATTTATTTCTGGATGAACATATTCATTATTATAAAGATATTGCCTCTCCAGTTTATTTATTTATCACACAAAATTCTAATCAGAGTACCAAGGGGTTTTTTTGAAACTTGAAAAAGTTAGACTAAATCAAGAAATTTTTTAAAAAGAAGAGAAAGGGACCTTGAACTGCCAAACACTAAATCTCAATAGAGATTCCCTTTGACAAAAAAGTACCATCAACAAAACAACAACAACAAAAAAAAAATGGAAAATTGGGTAAACTATTTGCCAGGATTGATAAATTTCATATCTGTATGTGTAGATTTTACAAATAAATTTTTAAAAGATTAACACACAATTAAAAAAAATAATTTGTTCAAAAAAAATGTTATGAATGCACACTATGCACCTGGCTGGGTGCTAAGGCTACAGCAGTGACAAAACATACAAAAAGTAGGCTGGCCTTAGGGAGCTTACATTCCCATGGACCTGAAAAAGCAAATCATTAAAAAAGAGAGGGGAAATGACAAATACACCTATGAAAACATGTTTATCTTCCCTTAATCAAAGAAATTCAGGTTTTTTAAGCAAGGTATCATTTCTCACCAATTAAATTTGGCAAAGATTTTTCAAAAATCAATATACTCAGTATTATGAGTAGGGGATCAGACCTCATTCACAGCTAGACAGAATATAATTAGAATAGAAGGGCAATGTGACAAAATGTATAAAAATTTTTTGAACTGTTTTTATCCTTTGACCAAGAAATTCCATTTGCAGAAATTTATAGTAAGAAAATAATCAGATAGGGGCAAACAGTTATGAATGTTCAACATAGCATTTATAACAAAAATTTCAGGACCTAATTTTCCAATGGTAAAGAATTGGTTACATGCATTTTGGTATGGTACAGTGGTACAATATGCATCCATTAGAAAGCATGCTGTAGAAGAATAGTTAATTTCCTGAGTAAATGTTCCTGAGATGGTATATGAAAAAATGAGGTAATGTAGTAGAATTTTAAGTGTAATTGAATATTTATTTTGAGTTTTCCCAATATTCTGTGAATGTACACATATTACACTTAAAATAAAAATTAATATAAAAAACAGATTAAATGGTACATTAATTCATAGTTCAACTTTATTATGAGCTAAATAGTGTGTTATATGTTGACTGAGAGGATAGTTGTATTCAGCCATTCTATAAGTTAACATACATTTTCATTAAGTTAGAAATTTATGCTTACTTCACATATTGTTCAAGGCCCTGAAACTAAAACATACAATACATGTACCAGTTTATTTTGAGCCACACATCTTTCTCTTCCCTATATGTACCCTAAGGCTTCCTGTTGTAGGTCTTAACTCATGCTCTTCTTTCTTTAGCCTAGAATATTCTAGCCTTTTCACTTTCCCTTTCTCTATCATAGTCTTTAAAACACAAGATCCAAGAAGATCTTAACATCTCTGAGATTCCTTCATCTGGGTGGAATTGCTTCCCTCCTTTGAATCTCCATAGAATTTTATTTTTGTCCCTGTTATGGTACTTGGTACTTACTACTGTATTTGTTTTTATGTGCATACTCTCTCTCCCTAGAGTGTAAGTTTTTTGAGGGCATCATTCTTATGTAATTCATCTTAATAGCTTCCTCCTCAGTGCCTAGCATTCTTTTACTCATTCACTCAAAGAATATCATATTGAGCATTTACATTGGTACAGAGGATACAAAGATATAATGGCATAATCATGCCCCCAAGAAGCTTAAAATCTAATGAAGAAACAGATATTTCAAGTAACAACTACAAATGGTCATGTTGATTGGGTTAGTGCTAATGCAAAGGCTATGCAAGAGGAGCAGCTTCGACATCTGTTGACCCTGAGAAGTCAGGGAAGATTCTGCAGAGAAGGCAGCATTTGGGCTGAAACTTTGCAACTGGGGAGGAGGTGGCCAGATGGACAATCTTGGAGGAAGGCACAGACACAGGAAAGAGTGAGGCATGTTCAAGCAACTCCTGTGTTGAATATGTATTTAGCAATGTCAAGCATCTCTGAACTACCCTAAGTTCACTTTTCACTCTTTTAAGTTTTACAAATGTATTTAGCAGTGCCAATATATAGCAGTGCTTTGGGTCAGCCCTGAGACTTGGATCCACATAGGGGAATGCAAATAGGAACAATCTAGAATATGCCACTCTTTTTATAAAAATGTTGTGTACTTGTTGATAACAGTGATTAATTTAAAACATTCATCTACTTTTACTCCCTTCCTAAAACCTGCTTAAGTAACAGTCAAGAGAGTATTTTCAAAGGCATATATCTAGTGAATAGCAAACAAAGAAAAACAACTAGATAGCATACATACCAAGTCTGTTGGACATTGTTTATTAGGGGAAATTCACAGTTAGGAGAAATAACAATTTTGACTTAAATCCATCTCATGGTAATTCCAGTGGGCCCCCAAATCCAAATGTTTCCCCATTTCCTAAATGGATAGTTGAAATAAATACACTAGCAGAAGGAAAAAGATGCAGGTGGCTCTCTCTGATCCAAGGAATGAAGGCTATGGTGGTAGAAGGGTCTGGTAGAAGTTTTTGAAATGCTGCTTTTTACCAAAATAGAAAACTGAAAACAATGCTACAGATTTGGGGGGAAGCAGAGGTTAGTGCTACCATTAAATATTATGGGGAGACATAGTTGGGAACTTGATGAGCATATTGCCTATGATAAATCCTCTCCAATACTTTTATCTCCTCCAATCTTTGGATTCCCTCCTTCTGTTTTTATTAATGAATTCCTGGCATCTCAGCTGCATTTGACACAGGCAGCCATTTAGTCCATCCTCCAATTGACCAATTCAGCAATCAACTGGAATCAATTTTAGATGCTCCAGGTAGTCTATTGAAACCAGAATCTCTAATAAGTGTGTCCATATTGTTATAATCAGCCCAATCTAAAGTCATGTTTCTTCCTCTCTTGTCCACCACTCATGAAATCCATTTTCTCATACATTCCCCATTATAAATCAGCAACATTTTGTAGGGTTTTTTTTTTGTTTTTTTTTTTGGTTATATAAATTGTCTCTTCCTCTGTTTCACTTTGTAATTGACACCCCTGGCACATGCTGGGATCTGACTTTAGTTAAGGGTTGGAGACTTGAGGGGTGGTGAGGAGAGGAGCATTGAGCAGAATTGGCCTCCTCACCTGCCTCAGATGAGATCATTAGAGAGTCCTCAACAAGGCAGAACCAGCCTCATCATACAAGTTCGGGGGTTTAAGGGGAGGTTGGGGCACTCTTAGTTATATGAATACTCCCAAGTGGCACATTCCAATAATTTTTTTTTTTTTTTTTTTTTGAGACAGAGTCTCACTCTGTTGCCCTGGCTAGAGTGCTGTGGCATCAGCCTAGCTCAAACTCCTGGGCTTCAAGCGATCCTTCTGCCTCAGTCTCCCGAGTAGCTGGCACTACAGGCATGCACCACCATGCCTGGCTAAATTTTTTCCTATATGTTTTTAGTTGGCCAATTAATTTGTTTCTATTTTTAGTAGAGACAAGGTCTCACTCTTGCTCAGGCTGGTTTCAAACTCCTGACCTTGAACGATCCACCTGCCTCAGCTTCCCAGAGTGCTAGAATTACAGGCGTGAGCCACCGTGCCCAGTCCACATTCCAAATCTTGGAGTATATCTCTTTCCCAATTAATTGAGAAATTAATTATGCTCACATAAATGTAATCTATGTTGTCATTTAGCACCCTGAAGGTTTATTCTGTGTGTGATTTTTGAGTAATCTCATGGTAGTCCCAATTGATCCACCAAGTGAGTCCTCAGATACAAAGAAGTAAGGGGTTCTTTTAGGGCAAGCATTGAAATGCCTGATTTCCTAACTGTGTCTTGAGCCAAGATATTAAAGCTCCGAACTTGTCCTTTTTTTTCTTTAATTTCTCCAGGGAAACTACAAGCAGCCAGATCACCCCACATTTCTGTTATTACTTATATCCCCCATATTGCTCCACCACATTCAGTTCACCAAAGCCTTGCCTTAAGTAGGCATTTTATTCCAGATGACCATGGGTAATTATTTAAATAACTGTTTCATCACTGGGTGGTCATACCCCAGCCATTAATGGTAATTGGATACTACTGCCTCTAGACCCAATTAAATCAGATAACCAATCCTAGATTCCCAAGGCCTTGAGTTTGTTTCCCACCTCTCCTTCTGGTACCATGTTCTGAATTGGTCAACAGTGAATTCAACAACAGAATTCACTTTAGCAGGTCTAAGCAAAAAGGGAATTGTCACAGAGTGTTAGTTTATAAAATTTCTGAAAGTAGCAGAGTTGATATTTTGTATAGATGCTGTTTTGGCCATGATGAAGTCTGTCTTTTTGGAATCTGAGCTAAATGAACAGAGCATGGCACTTCCTGTCAGATGCCTTGAAACATCCTCTTCCACACAATAGCTCAGGACTTTTCTATGAAATTATTTCATGCTTGATTCCATGTTATTAATGCTGGTAGTCATAGTCCTGCAGTCTCTAACCCTAGCCCATACCTGGTTTCCCGATTCCAGTACTTAATGCCCTGCACCTGTAGTCTCTTAGGTCCTGTCCAGCATTCTGTTCCTGCATGCATAGGACCATGTGCTACACCCTTGCTGGTCCCGCCTTCAGAAATCTATTTACCATATTAAGTCACTTCCTTGCTTGATTTCCCTTTTTTTTTTTTTTTTTTTTGAGACAGAGTCTCACTTTGTTGCCCAGGCTAGAGTGAGTGCCATGGCATCAGGCTAGCTCACAGCAACCTCAAACTCCTGGGCTCAAGCAATCCTCCTGCCTCAGCCTCCCAAGTAGCTGGGACTACAGGCATGTGCCACCATGCCCAGCTAATTTTTTCTATATATGTATTAGTTGGCCAATTAATTTCTTTCTATTTATAGTAGAGACAGGGTCTCGCTCTTGCTCAGGCTGGTTTCGAACTCCTGACCTCGAGCAATCCGCCCGCCTCGGCCTCCCAGAGTGCTAGGATTACAGGCGTGAGCTACCGCGCCCGGCCGATTCCCCTTTTTTATTTATTTATTTATTACCATTTCCTATTAAGACTGAGTCTTGCTTTGTTGCCCAGGCTGGAGTACAGTGGCATCATCACAGCTCACTGCAACCTCAAACTCCTGGGCTCAACCAATCCTCCTACCTCAGCCTCCCTGGTAGCTGAGACTACAGGAACATGCCACCATGCCACCATAGCTATGCCACCATAGCTAATTTTTCTATATTTTATAGAGATAGGGTCTCACTATTGCCCAGGCTGGTCTTGAACTCATGAGCTCAAGCAATACCCCCTGCCTCAGCGTCCCAGAGTTCTGGGATTACAGGCATGAGCCACTGCACCCAGCCCCTTGATTCCTTTCAATGGCTTTGAATTTATAGTATAATCCAAATTCCTTCCAATATCTGGATCTCTAAGGCCCTCCATGGATCAGCCTCTGCTAACCTTCCCAGCACCTTCTCCCACGTGTCAGCACACTGGCCGCCTTACTGTTCCCCACACTCTCAGTTCTTCCGCACCTCAGGGCCTCTTGTTCTTCTGTGCCTGTTCAGTCTTTGTACAGGGGTCTCAGTCCCATCCATCTATCAGCCTCATCTGATCTCAGACCCTCATCTCCTGAACCCGTGCAGATGTTAAAACTTAGACATTTAGAGGATAGATTTCTCAATAAACTTATGAGATACTATTCTGTTTTTGCACATGAGGAAAACTGAAGGCACAGAGAGCTTAAATAAGGTGTCTAAGGTTATAAAACTAAGAAGCAGCACAGCTGGGATTTGAACTCTGGCAGCCTGTCTCAGTGTTCAGAATGGCTATACTGTTCTTTCTGCCTCTTATTTAAAAAAAAGCTATGTTTTTTCAGTTTTGGCTCTAGGTGAAGGGGAAAAGGATAAAGTTATATGAGAATTCATTGCAGGAAATAGAAATTTCAAGTAAAAAGGGATGTAATACTGAGGCTTAAGCACTTTCCTAATATTAATAATTAGAAGAGCTGGCATCAAAAGTGTTGCCCCTTGACCATTGTTGTCAAGGGTATGCCACCAAAATTGGGATCTGAGATCAGGAAATTGCTCTCAGAAAAATACCTCCATACGTTGGTTGCTATTTCTCTACATACACTTCAGCCTCACGTGGTAGCATCTTGTAGCTAGTATCTTAACTGTGTCATGCATGGGCCATCCCCCTGCTCCATAAAGCCAGCTACATCTGCAGACATTCAGTTTTTAAAAAGTGATCTAAATATAGATTTGGTTGTCCAAATGTGACAAAATATTAAATCTGGGTGATGAATATGTTTACAATATTACATAATTATAAATTTTTTAATGAAAAATCCTTTTAGTAGACGTTTAGTAAAAGAAACCCTTGTGTTTCAGATTTTGAAGATATGCAAACAAAAGCCCCATCTCCATCAACAGGGCTGAAAGACAACACACTGAGAGAAATATTTGCAGCATATATAACAGACTTTGATATACATTGAGTCTTCATAAATCAGTAAGAGTAAACAGATCAATTTAAAAATCTGTAAAAGCTATGAAATAAAAATACACAAAAGAATAAACATAGTATCCAGTAATCATTTGAAAATTAATAACTGCTAAAAAATTAATGAAATGTAAATACAAACCAAAATGAGATCATCTCTTTATTTTAACCACAGATTGGCAAATATAACATTGGCAAAACCAAATGTTGGCAAGACAAGGAGAAGATAGGGATTTTTTATGCACAGATGTTTGGTAGGAGTGTAAATGGGTATAACCTTCCCTGGAGAGGGTAGTTTGGCAGTATGTAAATGTGAAGGCATCGTCATGGGACAGTGATGTGAATGATGGAAAGACACCAACAGAAAAGTTAAAGGGAACGTAATTGCCATAATTTACAGAGATCGTTACATAAAGTAGAATACTCTCAGATAGAATACAAGTTTCCCAGATCCCCAATTCCCCAGTGGAAAATACACCTACCCATAATATCTTGCCAGGAACAAGAAGCTCATACCTCCCATCCTGTTGGGACCTTTTTTCTCCCTGGCCTCCTCTTTGTAAACCTGCCTGCTTACCAGGTATAAGTAACTAGTACAAAATAACTCCTGCACATGCTTGAGTATTTGCCACCAACATGAACTGGATGAATTGAAGAGCCATCTTCCAAGTATACCTTTTTTCCTGCAAAACCAGGTCTCAGGTCTATCTGAAGTTCATCCCTGTAAGATCAAAATGTAATATGTGCCTACCATTGGTCCCAGAAATCTCATTTCTAGAACTTAAGAAGATAAATTACATAACTGCAATAAAATGGATTATTATAGATGTTCATCAAAGTATTTCTAGAAATAAAAATTGGCTCAACCTAACTGCTCATCAATGGAGACCAAGAAAATTATGATGCATCCATAGAAGGAGCTATAGCCACTATAACATATGCACACATGTCAACATTTGCAATTCTATACAGAAAATGTTTCTCAGAGAGGCAGAGGGTGGGATAGCAGAAAATAAATGGGTGGCTAGGCGAGTGTCAGAAGACTTCATGAATATACTCATACTTTTTACATTTTGAATCATATGAACATATTTATTTAAAATTAAAGTTAAAAAGTAAGTGCAGAGAGAAAGAGAGAGAGGTAAAGGAACAGAGATGCCTGGAAAGACATCTACCATAAGTTACAGCAGCTATTTTGGGGTAGCAAGATTTTAGTCAACACTTTTCATCCCTTTGCTTTTCTGTATTGTTTGAATTTTCATAAGCATGTATCATTTTACAGATGTAAAAATTTCAAATTACAAAAGAAAATGAATAACTATAAAAACACCTCGGCACTGTGTTCTTTGGCCATGACAAGCCCCCACCCTTTCATTTCTGTCCCCAGACCTGGCTTCTGGACGCCATCCTAGGAGTTTTCATTTCCTTTTCTTGTTTTTTTCTCCACAGAGTAGCTGATGGAGTGATCAAAAGTGTGTTATGGCAAACACTTCAAGCTCTTAATTTCTGTCACAAACATAATGTAAGTAACACTTTCTAATGTATCTGTTAATTTCTTCATGATAACTCTTTTCTTCTAAAGAGCTCAGGGGTCTATTTGAAGAGCTAAAGAACAGAGGGAAAGTAAGAACCCGAGGAACAAGACAAAAGAAAGTCACAGAATATGAGGAAAAGCAATGCATTTCATGGCCCCTTTCCAGTTTCTGTAAGAATCAAATTACTAATTCCTATGAAATAAAGTTTGTATAAACATAATGCTTCCTTTTGCCACAGTATGATGACTCTTATGATTATTTTTAAATTGGGTTAAAATATTAATAATTTGTCAGGATATGGGGCAAATAATCCACCATGGTACTTATTTCATTTTTACATCTCTACAATCTTTTGCTCTGTAGCAATCTTAAATTCTACTTCCCCTACCTTTTTTTTTTTTAGGCCATTAAATATTGAGAGCCATAGTTCTCAAACTCGAGCATACAGCAGAATCACGTAGCAGGGCTTTTTAAAACACAGCTTGCTGGGCCCCATCCCCAGAGTTTGTGATTCAGTCGGTCTGGGGTAGGGCCTGAGAATGTGGATTTTTATTTTCCCAGATGATATTAAAGCTGCTGGTTGAAGAGCCACACTCTGAATACTACTGTGTTATAGAAATAATTCTGGCTGATTGTTTCTGGGTATAATTTGACTTGTCCTTTCACCTTATTTCTTGTAAATCAGAATTTATATCTAGAGGCTTGATCATATTCAAGTTCAGTTTTTTTAGATAAGAACACTTCATGTGTGGTGCCCTACACTTCATCCCACTTTTCATCTTGTTAAAATTGATTAGTGGGCTCAGGAGGGATTAGTTCGATCCTCTCCATTGTCAATTTCCCTGTCAAGCCTTTTTCCCTGATGGTCTAACATCCAGTGATGATTATTCCCTGGATCTAGTATTTCATTAGAATTAAAAGATAGTAATTTCCTAATTCTGTTATTCCTTCTGCATTTATTAATTGGAATTGTATGGAAAAGAACTTTACCCTCATGGACTCTGGCAACTGTAAAATACAATAAGATAAATATGTGATGATTTCTTTTGTCAATACTCAGAGTGATGAGTTGGTATATTTGCAACCTCCAAAGGTGAACAATGAACTTGGCGGGACAAGTGGGGCACCATTATAAACATGGATTTGTGTATTATGTGAAGAAAACTTCACATAAGTCCTTTGCAATTCTCTCTGATGCTCAAGTTGTCCTATCTTAGGCCAATGAGACCTTCTTCAAGTTGCTCCTTAGTACTTTTGCTATAAAGATATATTTTTAAAAATATCTCTCGACCTTTGAGTTGGTGCCTGGACAGAGACAGTGCTGAGGCAATGATACAGAGAACCATATGGTCAGTTTAGATGCCAGCAGAATGCCTACTACCACAGTAGTCTAGGATTGCTGAAAAAGAAATTATAAGACCATGGAAATAAATTTCAATACTTAGAGGAAATAAATTTCAATACTTTCTTTATATTTAAGAAAATCGGTGAAGTTTTTATTAGATTAAACCAAAAGCTTTTATTTCTATTAATATGGAAGGATATTGTTCATACAATATATAAACCTATTTTTCATGAGGCAAATTGCACTTTCAGATACGTAATAAAGATGATGCCAATTTGAATCCCTAACTATGTTGCTTTCCACCATGCCAGAGGGGGGATCAAGTTGCTGCAGGAATTTTAGAGGCAGTTAAAATGGTTTTCTAAAAATACTATTTACCATAGTGTTTATACTTTATTCCTATATAACCAGACACTTTCCTGTGTGCTAGGCTACAAGCTTGAATGCAATGTCTGTGGTTGCTTTATCTTTGTATCTCTTTAATGCCTAGATTGGATCTTTTAATGTAAGAGCTGCTCACTAAATATTTACTAAATAACTAGATGGATGGATGGATGGATGAATGAATCATTCAATCAGTGTTCAACCTGCTAGTGACTTACTATTTCCAGAAGACCCAAACATTATTGTAGCTCAAAGCAATTGCCATCATTTCACTGCTTAGAACAACACATTCTATATATTAAGCATTAAAATGTTGAAAATATCCCATTGATAATCTGTGTCCTCTATTAAAAATGGATAATTTTTTAGATAACATCCCTCCTCAAAGAGGGAAATGACTTCTGAACTCTGGTTATCTCATTTTCTTATGCTGTGATAAGCCTTTGTGTATCTATCTTATATTTTATCAATAATTAAAATGCATACAGACTGGGCACTGTGGTTCATGCCTGTAATCCTAGCACTCTGGGAGGCCGAGGCGGGAGGATCGCTCAAGGTCAGGAATTCAAGACCAGCCTGAGTAAGAGCAAGACCCCGTCTCTACAAAAAATAGAAAAATTAAATAAAAAAATAAAAATAAATAAATAAAAAAAAAAATAGAAAAATTAGCCAGGCATGGTGGCGTACCCTTGTATTCCTAGCTGCTTGGGAGGCTGAGGCAGGAGGATCACTTGAACCCAGGAGTTAGAGGTTGCAGTGAGCTACGATGATGCCACTGCACTCAAGCCCAGGCGACAGAGCAAGACCCTGTCTCAAATAAATAAATAAATAAATAAATAAATAAATAAATAAATAAATAAATAAATAAAAAATAAAATGCATACAAAGGAAAAAATCTGCCATGTATAATCTGTTACAATAAAAAGTCTAAAACCTTTATACTCTGCTTATTTTTAAAAGGACCCTTCTGACACTCCCAAGGCATAGAAAAGGCAGTCTTACCCATGGCGTTGCTGCAGACGCACATCTCTCAGCCTGTGGAGACCATGTGCACCTTATTGTCTCCAGAATCGTGATCCTAAGCAGGATAATGAAGGCTAAAGTAGTAAGAGGTTAAGGCCTTGCTACACAAAGTGTGGTGCCCAGAGATCATGCGGGAACTTGTTAGAAATGCACACTCTCAGCCTGCTCCCAATCTACTGAATCTGAATCTGCATTTTAATAAGAGCACCAGGTGATTTGTGTGCAGGTTAAATTTTGAGAAGTGCTGAACTTAAGAAAATACCTAGTCGTTTTGTTCTATTTTACCCTATAACATCGCTAGAGTGAGGTAACTAAAGTGATCCACTTAACATCATTATGAAAAATGCATGGATTTTTATATATTTGATGTGTTATTAGAGAAAAAGAGCTTCAACTCAAAAAGGCAAAACTACAGTAATTTCTGAGATCTGTCAGGCTGTGACATCCATCAGCATCTCGTTGATATTCATGTTTTGGTTGTCAAAGGGGGTCTCTTTTCTCTCTCTTTGCCATATGAACATCCATCACTATTGTTTTCATGTCAATGAAAACAGCCTTCTCAGATAATAGAAAACTACTTATTGTACAATTGGGCTACATAAGAAGCAATTTTTGGTGTGAAAGTTTCCAGAGATTCTTTTTTTTTTTTTTTAATTTATTTCTTTCTACCTTGTTCTGTCATTGGTGTGTAACAGATATGATTCTTAAAGTTAAAAGCCAGATTTAAAATACCATGGATACCTCTTCTTGCTGGCTTGTGAGCCAATAAAAATGAGATTGAACATCAGCCGCAATAACCCAACCTGAGCAATGTTTGCTAAAAGCTGTGTATAAAACTCAAGTTTATTTAACAGTTTATTAAAATTATTCTGTTAACAGAGACTTGCATGTTTCTTGTTCTTTGGTGGAAGCTGATTGCAAAAGGCATTGCAGAGAGTTTCCAGTGAGTGTGACCTTGCCGTGGAGAAAGTGAATGCTGTCCCAGTCTCTGTCTCATTTGCCTTTGTATATTTTTGTTGAAAAATAAGTGTTGCAATTTTCACATGGATTTGCATTTGATCCAAAAAAATATTTAAATAGGCCAACAGACAAATATCAGTGCAAAGTCATTTGCTTTGTAATGCCATACATAGTCTAGGAATTTTAGAATTTGATGCAGACTCATTTGAGGGATGTATAAAATGAAATAATGAAATCACCCAACTATTTTAAGTGAGTTACTGGCTCAGAGGGTTAGTCTAAGTTTCATAAATATGTTGCTTAAAAGGTAAGATATCAAAACTGCATTGGTTTATATTCCAACAATGTGTTGTTTTAAATTAGTATCTAAGGCCTTAGAACTTAAGGGACCTAAAAAAGTTTCTTCTGTTCTTCAGATAAATTATGAAACAGTGGACAGTGACTAAGACTACATAGTTCTGTTACCAGTACCATTTTTATGACATAGAATGAATTTAGGGTTCAGCTTTTTTGCTTCCTAGATAGCTATTATAGAAGCAAAGAAAATTATTTCACAACTGTCAATTTGACAGGAATACCTAAAGGGCCTGACAGCGTGACAGAGAAGTGAGGCAGACCGGGATGATTATTGTGACACTTAATTCATGGACTCTGTCAGTAGCCACCTGCAATCACAGGATTGTGGCGAGGATGAAATAATTCAAGTGAAAGTGTTTTGAGAAGTCCGCACTTCTGTGGGAGGTCCCAGTTATAGAAGATCAGTATCCATTTTCTTTTTTGGGAAGGTGGATAAACTGGAAAGATAGAGTTCTAAAGAGTAGGGCCGGGGTTCTTTACTCACAGCACATCCACACATGGAAAACCATTCCTGGAATCATGACGCGTGAGCTTAGTCGGCCCCCAGCTTGGCTCTCTCATGTCCAGTGAGCAGCATCTGCTTCATTTGGGGTCATTATGGTGACGCAGCAAATTGTAAGGCCTCCACCTGGAAGAGGAGAGAAGGAGCTTCCTCAAGATGAGAGCCCCTCATAGCGGGGCCTTGCTCTCCCAGGAGAGACCCTGACAGCACTATGGGGACATCTCAGAAGGGCTCCTGATCATTCCAGCCCAGGTCATTGTTGAGGAAACCAAAG
Source organism: Microcebus murinus (assembly GCF_040939455.1). Lineage (NCBI taxonomy): Eukaryota > Metazoa > Chordata > Mammalia > Primates > Cheirogaleidae > Microcebus > Microcebus murinus. The sequence goes on along the minus strand of NC_134106.1, from coordinate 31,749,585 downwards.
TGATCCTCATCCCCTGGTGCAGAATGCTTTGGAGTCTCTGATAAGTAGGTGACTATACGTCCCAGCATATTCAGGACAGTTCTGGTTTGGTTATTAACTGGGCTCCCTTTCACTCTTGAAAGTGGCTTGATTTGGATGATAAATAATATGGTCATTCTAATTATAAGTGAATTTTGGATCTTGTTATCATTTAAATGTTTTTCAATTTTCAAATCTGCAATAGTTTTTCAACCTGAGTTGTGATTCTCAAGTGGCAGCAGTTCTTACTAGAAGTACACTGATTTTAATCTCATTTAGGGTTTTACCTCTTATAGTTTAAATAGGGCCCAGTAAAAATTGAAAGAAATAATTACATGATACTCACTTCTTTAAAAAAAAAAAAAAAAGCCAGGCACAGTTTTCATATGCAACAATTATGATTTTAATTTCTTCAATAATATAGCAACACATGTATATTTTTTTAATTTTAGTATAAGATTTATAAGTGAAAATTGGCAATTTAAATTCTTTTAGAAAAATGAAGGAAACTCATGTTTGTTTTTATCTCAGAGGCTGTTTATCCATGTTCAAACTAATTGTTAATGTTATTCTTTGTCACTTTGATGGCTCAGAAAAATAATCAAATATTATCTTACAGTGTATTCACAGAGACGTAAAACCTGAAAATATTCTGATAACTAAGCAAGGAATAATCAAGATCTGTGACTTTGGGTTTGCACGAATTCTAAGTAAGTAGCAATTTCTTACTGTCTTTCCAATTCAAATGATTATAAAATGACATAGTTTCAATTCTTACTTTAGATATTGAACATGTGCTCAATGTTGTATTACAGTTATTCAGAAAGGAAAATACCACTTTAGCCTTTTAGTACATTAGTTTGCATTTCAACTCTGCTCCTTTCAGCTAGAGTTTATTGGATGTCACCTTTATGTGCTTTGCCCCATAGGAGAGGAAAAGAATTATAAGAGCATTTCTGCTCTTCATGCATTTATAATCTAAAGTGAAAGAAACAAAGAATGATACAAGATGATTGGCAATAAAGTACTAAAGTGAAGGTGCAGATGGTTCCCTGGAGGGAAATATTAATGTGGGCGAGAGTGGATGAAAAAAACTTCATGGAGCTGATGAGACTAGAAGAGTACACTGACAATTAGAGATGGATGCAGAGACAGTGCTAAGAAAAAGGAAATCTTCCCAGGCAGAGAGGAACTGAAGGGAAAGGGAGGGACAAATAATTGATTTCCCTCAATCTAGAGCTTTACAGCAGGCATAACACGTATACGTGTATTAGCAGCATACATCTTGCAATACGGGTGTGGACGTAATCAGTATCCTGATAGGACCCAAACACAGGTGACTTGGCAATGCGTTCATTAGGGTTAGGCAAAAGCAAAAACTGATCAAAGCTTTCTGAGGTTGCTGTGCTTTGCATGTAAGAAAATTGGACTCTTGGCCAGGCGTGGTGGCTCACTCCTGTAATCCTAGCACTCTGGGAGGCTGAGACAGGAGGATCACATGAGGTCAGGAGTTGGAGACCAGCCTGAGCAACAGTAAGACCCCATCTCTACTAAAAATAGAAAAAAATAGCCAGGTGTGGTGGTGCAGTCTGTAGTCCCAGCTACAGACTGAGGTAGGAAGATTGCTTGAGCCCACGAGTTTGAGGTTGCTGTGAGCTAGGCTGATGCCATGATACTTTAGCCTAGGCAACAAAGCAAGAGTCTGTCTCAAAAATTTAAAAAAGTAAAGAAAAAAAAGTGAACTCTAATGATAATTGGTCCCTGTGCCATGCGGCTGAAAAGAGAAACAGACAAACACTGGAAGACTATGGAGCTAAGAACACTGGACTGCACTTAGTACTGTGGGATATCCATATCATGAAATGCCAGGCAGCCATTAGCGGTGATGTTTATGGAGTTTTCAGTGGTATCAGGAAATGTTTAAGATGTGATAAGTGAAAAAGGAAAGCTAAAACTTATGTTTATAGTATGATCTCAACTATATAGGAAATACAAAAAAAGAAAAAAGAATAATTGCCAAAGCAATAAAAGGAAATAAGTAGAAAAAAATATTACTAGTATACATATGATCCCAAACTTAGGAAATTAAGTGGGTAATGGTCATATAATACATTGTACAAGATGCAGTGTCATAGATTTGGGGTTTTTTCCTGGAAATCTATTTTATACTGCAAAAACACCCAATTTGCTCACAAAAATAACTGAAAAAAAACACACATATGCCATTATAAACATCAAGAACATAAAAGAAACATTTCATATAAAAGTTACCTCATAAATATTCTTTTTGGGGATTTTTCTTCATGGCCTGGCAAGGCTTCTTAAACTGGCAATTCTTCTGAAAGTATAAATATGTTTGATTTTTTCATGAATATGCATTTCTGCTTTCCTGCTGAGTCTCTCTGTAGCAAACATCCTCATTCTTCTCTGAATGAAGAACCTTAGAACTGAGTTCAATAGCAGGGTCATCTGTCTCAGAAATTATGACTGCATGAACACATCCAAAAGTCTCTGAATGGTGAACCCACTGTGGCAATTCCAATAATGATATCTTCTGCCATATTATTATAAGCAAAATAGCAGTGCAAGACACTGTCAGTGCTGGCTAAAAGCTCCACAAGATGTAATCTCGGGTATTGGTTGCAGATCAAGCCGTTGTAAGTACTAGTTTAGGTCATTATTGGGGTCATAGTTCGTCATTTAGAATAAGAAGTGCAAAGGAGGGGGTCCTATTCTGTGCCAAAATTCTAACATTAGCTCAATAGACTTAATCACATAAAAATTTAAGTTCCTACTGGATATACACATGCAAACAAATGAAACTGGACCTTTACCTTATACCATATACAAAAATTCCAACCTAAATGTAAGAGGTAAAGCGATAAAACTCATAGAAGAAAATGTAGAAGGAAAGCTTCATGACATTGGACTTGACAGTGATTTCTTGGATGTGACGCCAAAAGCACAAGCAACAAAAGAAAAAAATAGATAAATTGGATTTCATCAAAATTAAAAACTTGTGTGCAACAAAGGACACTATAGGCTGGGTACGGTGGCTCATGCCTGTAATCCTAGCACTCTGAGAGGCCGAGGCAGGAGGATTGTTTGAGTTCAGGAGTTCGAAACCAGCCTAAACAAGAGCGAGACCCCGTCTCAACTAAAAATAGAGAAAAATTAGCTGGGCATCAAAGGACACTATAAACAGAGTGAAAAGACAACCCATGGAAAGGAAGAAAGTATTCACAAATTTATATCTGCTAAGGAATTAATATCCAGAATGTGTAAAGAACTCCTATAACTCAACAACTACAAAAACTAACTTAAAAATTGGCAAAGGACTGGAATAGACATTTCTTGAAAGAAAAAATAAAAATGGCCAATGCACACATCAAAAGATGCTCAACTCATCATTAGGGAAATGTAAATTAAAACCATAGTGGGATACCATTTCACACCCATTAGGATGACTATTGTTAGAAAAAATACACAACAAAATAACAAGTATTGGTGAGGATATGCAGAAATGAGAGCCCTCGTGCATTGCCAGTAAGAATGTAGAATGCTGTAGCTGCTGTGGAAATAGTATGGCAGTTATTTAAAAAATTAAACATAGAGTCACTATATGATCCAGCAATTCAACATCTAGGTATACACCTAAAAGAACTGAAAGCAAGGACTGTAAGACATTTGTACACCAGTGTTCATAGCAGTATAATTCATAATAACCAAAAGGTAGAAACAATATAAATGTCTGTCAAGGTTGAGTGGATAAACAAAATGTGGTATATACACATAATGGAATATAATTCAACCTTAAAAAGGAATGAAATTCTGATACATGCTACTATGTAGATGCACCTTGAAAATGTTAAGCTAAGTAAAATAAGCCAACACAAAAGAACAAATGCTTACGATTCCATTTATATAAGCTACCTAGAATAGTCAAGTTCATGGAGACAGATAAAAGAGTAGTGGTTATCCGGGCTGAGGGAGAGGGGATAGGGAATTAGTGTTTAATGGGTACGGAGTTTCAGGCTAGGAGGATGAAAGAGTTCTGGAGATAGAGTGTGATGATGGTTGTACAACACTGTGTATGTACTTAATGCCATTGAACTGTACATTTTAAAATGGTTAAAATAGTAAATTTTATGTTTTCATACGTAATGAAAACATAAACATGAAAATATGAAATACATAAATTTCATATTTTACCATATATAAATATGAAGGAGGAACTTAAATTATGTATATATAAAAATATAGATATATACAGAGATAAAAATATTAAAGCAATCAAGGGATAGAATATTTCAAAATTGATAATTAATAGGTTGATATAAAAGAGCTTATGTTGATTATAAGGGGAAAAAAACTCCAAAAGCTCTGAGTAGAAAAATTAGCAAGATGTTAACTGACAGTTCACAGAAGAAAGAAAAGGCTAACAACATGAAATAATCTTCCTCCCCACTGATAGCAAAGAAATGCACATTCAAATGTTACTCTTCTCCAATGAAGCTGGCAAAGATTTTTCAAACATAACCGCTCAGAGCTCACAAAATTGTTTTTAATGGAAACACAGTTCAGAACAAATCCTTGAGAAAACAGTTTGTTAATTTTTATCAAAAACTTTTTAAAGTATGCTTTGAACCTTTAATTCTCTCATAACCCAGGCATACTACCCAAAAAAATAATACAAGATAATGTCCATTGTGGGACCACTTATTACTGAGAAAAAAATTCAGGGGAACCTAACCATTCAGAAATAAGGAAATGGCTAAAGAATTTATATGATTTAATATCACACATTAAAATTTGGATTTTTAAAGAATTTTAATGACACGAGAAAATGCTCTAGCTCACAGCGTGAGGCTAAGTGAAAAAGAATACAAAACTGTACATACAGAGTGGCCTCAGTTCTATGTATGTTTGGGTGTGTCATATTAAGAAAAGGTGAGAAAGATGCCCAGGCGTGGTGGCTCACGCCTGTAATCCTAGCACTCTGGGAGGCCAAGGCAGGTGGATTGCTTGAGGTCAGGAGTTCAAAACCAGCCTGAGCAAGATCGAGACCCGTCTCTACTATAAATAGAAAGAAATTAATTGGCCAATTAATATATACAGAAAAAAATTAGCCAGGCATGGTGGCATATGCCTATAGTCCCAGCTACTTGGGAGGCTAAGGCAGTAGGATTGCTTGAGCCCAGGAGTTTGAGGTTGCTGTGAGCTAGGCTGACGCCAGGGCACTCACTCTAGCCTGTGCAACAAAGTGTGACTCTGTCTCAAAAAAAAAAAAAAGAAAAGGTGAGAAAGAAAGGAAACGCATCAAAATGTTAACATGGTTTCTGTCTGGGTGGTAGGTGATTTTATTTTCTTCTTTATTTTATTTTTTTTTTGTATTTTTTGAGTTTTCTACAAATAACATGAATTACTCTAATAATTTTATAAATGATGCTCATACATCTCAGTCTAGTAATTCTACTTCTAGAAATTCTTTCTAAAGGATAATACTAATTAGAGAAAAAGTGTTGTGCAGAGATTTTCAATCTGGTATTATTTATAATGGAAAAATATTGAAAAATTTGGGAAAGGTAAAGGAAATCATGATATAGGCATTTGGCAAACTTATGCTGCCATTAAATTCAAGTTTAGGAAGAGTTTATAATAACATGGTACACATACAGAATTAAGTGAAAAAATGAGGACACAAAATTATATATACCATATGATCAAAAGTACTCAAAAAATTATGCTGTAAAAAAATAAAACTCAAATGAAATACACCAAAAGATTAACACAGGGTATCTTTGGGTGGTAAAACTTGGATTTATTTTTCTTCTTTCTGACTTTTATTTTTTCATACTCTCTATAGTGGGCATATATGACTTTTATGATAAAAGATGTTCCAAACAAGTAAAACAGCTGACTTGACTTGTGAACAGTAAGAATTGTCAGTGGTGATTATTTTCTTTCTTATTCTCCATTTTCCAAATTTCCTATATAGCATTTACTAATTTTTATAATTTGAAAATTTATATAATTTTATAAAGAGCAAGGGGCAAGTAAAGGTCATTTCCTTTTCCCACTCCTATGAGGATTGTTTTTTGATGAGAGCTGCACTCGCTATTTTCTGACCTGTCTTTTGTGGCAGTTCCATGCTGACTGCCTGAAGCCTTTACAAGGAGAATTGTCCATTAGCTCATCTCTGCAAGCCGGGCTGGTTTCCAGTTGTTCCTCCTCTGTCATGTATGTGTAGGGTTACTGGTCCTTCAGCGTCATGTGTTGATTGTGGGATTGGCTTCCACCCGCTCAGGAGGCAGGTGCTTGGCCCCAGGCAGCCCACACCTGTGGTAGTAGGGCAGGGCTGGGCAGTGAGGTTGCACCCAGTTCTGTCATCTGCCTGTCACACACCATGCATGACTCACAAGGAGTCAGTGGATCCTAAGTAAGATCCTAAGTAAGAAATCTGGATAGAAAAATTAGAGTTTCTTTTTTCTGTTTTTTTAAGACAGTGTCTTGCTCTGTCATCTGAGCCAGAGTACAGTGGCATCATCATAGCTCACTGCAACCTCAAACTCCTGCCTCAAGCAATCCTCCTGCCTCAGCCTCCTGAGTAGCTGGGACTACAGGTGTGCACCCCCATGCCTGGCTAACTTTTTCTGTTTTTAGTGAAGATGGGGTCTTGCTCTTACTCAGGCTGGTCTTGAACTCCTGACCTCAAGTGATCCTCCCACCTCGGCCTCCCGGAGTGCTAGGATTACAGGCGTGAGCCACTGCGCCCAGCCAAAAAATGCAACTAATGCAGTTGTACAGCACTGCATTAGTTTGCTAGGGCTGTCATAATAAATTACCACAATCTATGTGGCTTAAAACAACAAAAATTTACTGTCTCACTGTTCTAGAGGCCACATGTCTGAAATCAAGTTTTCCTCAGAGCCATGTGCCCTTTGAAGCCTCTGGAGCAGGACCCTTCCATGCCTCTCTGCTAGCTTCTGATGGTTGTGGGGAAACTTGGTGCTCAGGGGCTTGCAGCTGCATCACTCCAGTCTCTGTCTCTGACATCACATGGCATTCTCTCTCTGTGTCTCTCTGTCCCTATGTGGCCTTCTTGTAGGAAGTCATTGGATTTGGAGTCCACCCTAATCCTAGTATGACCTCATCTTAACTAATTACATCTGCAAAAACCCTGTTTCCAAATAAGGTCACATTCACAGGTACCAGGAGTTAAGACTTTAACCTATCTTTTGAGGGGACATGATTTATGCCATAGCCACTACTATGCTGATAATAATGTGGAAACAAATAAAAATAGTTGGTTTAGACTTGAAGTTACACTACAGAAATCCTCATTACCCTCTCTTGGAATGACATAGATGTTAACTAGCTAAGGTGCACTAGAAAGTTGAATTTACTGTCTCAATGCACAGTGTGACTGTTTACCAATTGGCGCCCCGTTGCATTAGCTGTTAGGAGTATTGTGGCCTGTGATATTATTGAAGCTTGCCTGAATGCCTCACCTGGTCTTGGGAGTAGTTCACATGTTCACATGTTGGGAGAATATGAATCACCTGATCTGACTGATGCATTTGCAGTTCCAGGAGATGCCTACACCGATTATGTTGCTACGAGATGGTACCGAGCTCCTGAACTCCTTGTGGGAGATACTCAGTATGGTTCTTCCGTTGACATATGGGCCACCGGTTGTGTTTTTGCAGAGCTCCTGACAAGCCAGCCCCTCTGGCCTGGAAAATCAGATGTGGACCAACTTTATCTGATAATCAGAACACTGGGTACGAATTCCATTTTGTAGCTTACCCAGAATTGCTAAATTGTTATTACATTTGTATCTTGTTGCAATACAAAACAAGAGCTTTATTGCTTCTCCAAAGCGCTACTCTGATGGTTGTTCTGGGTTCTGAGTTGTAGCCAAAGCCCAATCCTTATCTTAATATGTAGAACCATAACTCCTCTCAGTGAGTTCTCAGATGCCTTTCCAAGAAAAGGCAATTAGCCATGGAAAAAACTATATGTTTACTTTCCATATCAGGCTAAGAGAGAGATAAGGATATGAGTCAGCTGCCTAGAGCATAAGCTAGGAGATATTTGATCAAATGCAATTTCTGCCCACTGTAAAAGAGGTGCCCCCCCCCCATGCTTTATTCTAGAGCAGGGCTCAGTGAATTTTTTCTATAAAAGGCCAGATGGTAAATATTTTAGGTTTTGCAGGCTTTACAGCCTCTGTTATAACTCTCCACCTCTGCTATTATAGTGCAAAAGCAGTTATACACAATATGTCAACAAATGAATGTGGCTGGATTCCAATAAAACTTTATTTATGGACACTGAAATTTTAATTTCTTATGGCTTTCGCATGTTGCAAAATATTATTCTTCTTTTGATTTTTTTTTATCTACTTAAAAATATAAAAACCATTCTTAGGTCACAGGCCGTACAAAAACAGGAACTGGACCAGATTTGGCCTGCAAGTCATAGTTTACAGACCCCTGCCCTAGAGCTTAAGAGTCTGATTTTATAATACTTCTTGATGGGGAGCTGCTGCCAGAGTTTAAGTAATATTAACATGTCTTCTCTGCATAGAACTTAAGAATTTACAGATTACTTACACACATATCATCTCTTCCAGGGTTAAGAAAAACCTGTAAAGAAGTTATAATATTTTTTTAATTGTGCCTATTTTATAAATGAGGAAACTGAGGCTCAGGGAGCTTCCATGATTTGCCTAAAGTCATACAGTCAGTTAAATGCAGAATAGGAATAGGACTCAAGGGCTTTCTTTCATGAGCCTTCATCATGTGGCAGCTTCATGCCAGCAGCATGGATGCAAAGAAAGTGACACCTTTACAAACAAAAATGAGTGTTGACTAATTCCTTCCCACAGGCTCTCCTGGCAGCATAGCTATTGGACATTTCCCTGTTTGGTTCCAATCCATGCTTCTGCAGAATTCTGCAGCATGAAAAATGTGGGGTAGAGTACCACTACAGGCCGCACCTAAAGTGTAGGTTGTTTGTTTGATTGATTTCCTAAAAGGATTCTGGAAATTTACATTATACAGACCTAAATATAGCATTAGACAGACCTGAGTTTGAATCCTGGGTCTCTTGCTTAGTACCATGTGATCTTGGGCAAGTTATTAATATTAAACCTCTCTGAGCCTCATTTTCCTCATTGGTACAATGTAGATTTAAAATAGCAATTATGGGCTGGGCACGGTGGCTCACACCTGTAATCCTAGCACTCTGGGAGGCTGAGGCAGGAGGGTCGCTTGAGGTCTGGAGTTCTAGATGAGCCTGAGCAAAGCAAGACCCCGTCTGTACTAAAAATATAAAAATTAGCCAGGTGTTGTAGTGCACACCTATAATCGCAGCTAATCAGGAGGCTCAGGCAAGAGGATCACTTGAGCCCAGGAGTTTGAGGTTGCTGTGAGCTAGGCTGACTCCATGGCACTCTAGCCCAGGTGATAGTGTAAGACTCTGTCTCAAAAAAAAAAAAAAAAAAGGCAACTATGGTGAGATTGTTATGAGATTAGATGAGATCGTGCCCCTAGGCCCCTAGCACCATTTTCTCACCTTGTCTTTTGATGAAGGCTGACTGGCAACCAAACCACGTGTGGCAGAGAGTTGCTTGGGAGAATTGGCCATACCTAACTAAGAAGGCATGTGCCTGCAGGGACCCATTCCTCCCAGCTGCAGGGAACAGTCAGGCACAATATTTCTTTCATACCTGCACCTAAGAAGTTAACCATTTAAACACTTTATTATTCTTTGCCAAATTTATGATGAGTTACGTGATTTGTATTTTACAGGAAAACTAATCCCAAGACATCAATCTATCTTTAAAAGTAACCAGTTTTTCCGTGGCATCAGTATACCTGAACCAGAAGACATGGTAAACTGCTCTATTTGGATATTTTATTATTTGTGTTGTAGGATTTCAGATGGGGACATTTGGGACCCACAATTACCCAGCATCAATTGCAAGATATCTTGAAATTAAGCAAATAACTCTAGTTTTATTGTTTCAGACTTTTCAGTGTAAAATTATGTAAAAACATAATTTTTAAAAATCCTTAAAAGGACTATATAACCTACTAGGGAATCTTTCTCCAACGTGTTCCTATTACAGATATATTTAAAATTTGTGTTACTTTGTTGTTATGTGACGTCGAATTTTTAACTTTGTTTTTTCAGGAAACTCTTGAGGAAAAGTTCTCAGATACCCATCCCGTGGCTTTGAGTTTCATGAAGGTACTTAAGAATCAATTACAACTATTATTGACTACTAATTATAATGACTGAAGCTGGTAATTCTGGGAGGTGGACAGTGAAGCGAATAATGCCAAAGCAGGATGTAGTCATTGAAAATAATAAGGAACTATAAAATAATTACAGCTAAAGGGACATCAGTGGTTTAAGCAATAATAGTCCTAACATATCCATTAACATTAGCAGTAGAGGAGGCAAAGTCAGAGCCGTGCAGACATCCAACCTAGCCTCTGCATTAGGCCCAATAGAGATGGTCAAACAAAGGACAAATTCTAATAGAAAGCAGAAGAAACTTGTCTATGACCAGTCTGTCATTCATGCTTGACCAACTGAGGCCAAACTAGAAGGTGTGAACCTGCCATCTATCATGGATCCTAAAAGCCCTTTGGGGGATGAGTATGAGGATACCAGAGAAAGTATCTATCTTTAACAATCAAGTTCTGTCTATAGCAGTGGTTTCTAAACATGACTACTCATCAGAGTGACCTGAGAGCTTTTTAAAAATACCGATTTCAGTATCTAGCCTTGGATTCGCAGAAGCAGAATCTCCATGAGTGGGACCTTGACGTTTGTATCTTTAAACACCTATGTTGTTATCATAGGTGACTATGATAACTAGCTTAGTTTGAGACTCATCTGATCTAGACAGTGAGGCCATTTGGATGACCCTGCAGTCAACTCCATAGATTGGCCTTTGTGCTAGTGCTGGTCACTGCCGTGGTGCTACCCAGAGTGCTGGATTGCCTCTCTGGGTCCTCAGGTATTTCAGTCTGAGTCCTCCTGAGACTCAGAGTCTGATACCTCTGTGCTCTCAGACTCCCTATACCACTGCTCCACTTGACCTCAGCTGCCATCTATCATGATTCACTCTGTGGGTCCTGTCCTCACAGCAAACTCAAACTCCTGGGCTCAAGTGATCCTCCTGCTTCAGCCTCCCGAGTAGCTGGGACTCCAGGCATGTGCCACCATGCCCTGATAATTTTTTGTATATATATTTTTAGTTGGTCAATTAATTTCTTTCTATTTTTAGTAGAGACAAGGTCTCGCTCAGGCTGGTTTCGAACTCATGACCTGGAGCAATCCACCCGCCTCAGCCTCCCAGAGTGCTAGGATTACAGGCATGAGCCACCATGCCTGGCCCATGACCTTGTTCCTGACAGGTTATTCCCACCCACCTGCAATTTAGCCAAACCTCCAAGGCAGAAGAGAGGTGTCAAGCACTGCAGGCCAGCCTCTTCTCAGGTGAAGGCTAGAAACTACCTGTGGTTACTCCTCCAACTAACCTGAAAACTCCTTAGAAGCCAACTTTAGGGCACAAAAACTCCAAGGTACAGGATGAGTTCCCTGTCCTCATCTCCAAAGGTAAAGGACACTGTTGGCTTACTAAGATTCTAGATGAAACTAGGTATGTTATGCAACTATTTGATTTAGACCCATAAGTATCAACTTGAGACTCTAACCCCTCTGCTGTCATGGTCCTCCCCACTCTTAGAGGCAGAGCCTAATTGCTTCCAATGGCCTCAAATACAAAGAGTCATAATGCTACCTTTTCCTTTTCGCTCATTAGTATTCTTACATGAATAATTATTCCATTTCCCTTTGTTTTAGGTTCTTTCTTGGTACTGAGGTTCACACTTCCTCAGCCATCTCCTCAAACCAGCGGTTCTCAAACTTGAGCACATGGGTATTAGAACCACCCACATGGCTTGTTAAACACAAACTGCTGGGCCCCATCCAGTGCTTTGCATCCAATTCTGTGGGTGTGGAGTGGGATCCAATAACTTGCATTTCTAACAAGTTCCCAGTGATGCTGATGTTGCTTTGAAGACTCCTGCAAATGATTTGCATTGCCTAGTGGTGGGAAGATGTCTTTGGTGGGAAAAGAAGAGCAATTCTAGCTATGAACAAATTTGAAGTGCTTGATAATACACAAACTTATAATTTTCTAAACTCATATTTACTCTATTAAGTTATTATTCAGGTTTAGGGCACAGGAACAAAATAAGTCCCTCTCTTAATATCTTCTTTGCTTTTCTGTTCTTCCAAAGGGGTGTCTGAAGATGAATCCAGATGACAGATTAACATGTGCCCAACTCCTGGAGAGCTCCTACTTTGATTCTTTTCGAGATGACCAAATTAAAAGAAAAGCACGTAATGAGGGAAGAAACAGAAGACGTCAGCAGGTACCTCCACTCAAAAGTTAAAGTGCTATAAAAATAATTTTTTTTGTTTTTGTTTTAGTTTTTCTACCTTTCAAAGGGAGACTAGATGGACTCCAAGACTTTTACTTAGTGCTGGTTTAGATGTATTTGTTTATCTTAATAAATATTGGTGATTGATATAATAAAACCATAGAATTGTGCAAAATATCCAGATTGTTGCAAAATCTTATTCCAAAGACACTTGAATTAAAAATCTGTACACAACTTTTTTTGCTATTCTGATTGGATATACCACCCACAAGATCATATACCCAAAAAAATATAACAATTTCATACACTCAAACCCCATTACAACAGGTTTGTTTTGCCAGCATTACACAGGAATTCCAGTATCTTTCTGTAGCCTCCAGATGTACAAAAAAAGGAAACTTGACTCCTCCATCTTTTCACCCACAGCAGCCACCTAAGTCTGCCTTTCCCAGGCTTTTTCTTAAATCCAAGAACAAGCTCTGCCAGATATAGAGAAATGAAACCCAGACACCTGGGAACCAAATTCCATCCTTGGGGATGATATCACAGAACCATATGGTGACTAATATGACAAACATTAATTCTGGAGTTTATTAGGTGACTGTCCTTCATTTGCTTTCAGAAAACTTTGAAGTTAAAACATAAACTCCATAGAAGTAGGTTTGTTTTAGTTTGGGGTTTTTTTTTTTTCTTTCCTTATAAACCCAGCACCTAAAACAACACCTAACACATAGAAGGGACACAATAAATATTATTAAAATAAATAAGTAGATGAACATGCTTATTAATAAACCAAGTTGGTGATTTTCAATTTATTAACAGCTGACAATCGTCACATTTTGTATTTGCTTAATCTCTCTACTTTCAGTCTGATTTTTAGTCATTTATCTTCTCATTAGCATGTCTTCCATAAAAGAAGAAAATGGTCTTTCTTTTTCTGACCTTTTAATTGTTAAGACAAATGTTTGTTGGGAAAGATCAAACTAATCAAAAAGATGAAATGTTAAATTATTTCTGTGTATTCAAAATCTCTGGGCATCCAAATGTTTTTATTTTTTTTTATTTTTCTTGAGACAGAGTCTCACTCTGTTGCCCGGACTAGAGTCCCATGACGTCAACCTAGCTCACAGCAACCTCAAACTTCTGGGCTCAAGCAATCCTCCTGCCTCAGCCTCCCAAGTAGCTGGGACTACAGACATGCGCCACCATGCCTGGCTAATTTTTTTTTTTGTATATACATATATTTTTTAGTTATCCAGCTAATTTCTTTCTATTTTTTTAGTAGAGACGGGGTCTCGCCCTTGCTCAGGCTGATCTCGAACTCCTGAGCTCAAATTATACTCTTGCCTTGGCCTTCCCAGAGTTCTAGAATTACTGGTGTGAGCCACCATGCCCGGCCCAAATTTTTATTACATAGTCCATTTTGCCCTTTACTGTTAAGTGTTTGCAAATCAAGCCCAGTGCAGCTTACACTTAACAAAAAGATTAGAGTGTGTTCAAGTAAGTCTAAGGCAGCAATCAGGAAGTGTGGAATGTGTGTAAAAGTACACCATCCATTTAAGAACACTTCACCAGGTTCCCCACCATCAGCCTGGGAGGGCAAACAGTAGGTCCCCCACTCACTTTCTTTTGGGGGATCTGTCACCATATTCACCTCGAGGGGCTTGGGTGCTGCTGTCCCTTCACAGCCAGTTCTTGCTTGGGTTGACAGCTGTGCTGCCCTTTCAGTGACTGTAGCCCAACTAATACAGAGCAGGGACTTACGTTAGGCCTTCAAAAGCAAAAGGAAAAGGAACACAAAGGGCGGCATGCACCTAGAGAATCTCATCTACAAAGATTAGGTCGTGTTCTCCAGGTCCTTAGTAAACTGCATGCTGTCACCTCCGTGTGGTAGGCTCCACTGGCACCCAGCACGAGGCCATGCTGAACAGCTTCCTCCTTCAGCTGAGGGGCCAAAGAGCAAGGCCAAGAGGAAGGAAAGGGTGGCTTTCAGGTTCTGGTTTTCTTTCAAAGACACACCTCTTTCTTAGACAATTTACCGTATCAGAAAATAAGCTAAAAATTGCAGACCTGTCTTTTTGTTCATTGTGGTTTCACTTTGTGGGTTCAAATTTCTACCTGGATCTCAGTTTCTAGATCTCTGAGTAGATGACCAGCAATTTTCTTAAGGCTAACTTTCTTAAAGTTGTTAGTAAAAAGGTTTTAAGCCTTACCTGTTCTGCCAATAACCTAACTATTAAAAATTTGAGATGAGTACAGTGTAGACTCCTGGAATTATTATTTAATAGTTAGTGGGCATCTATCTTCTAAACACTGGCTAGATACTCAGAAGTAAGTAAGAAGAAATAAATAATTTTAACATTATTTAAATGACTTAAATAATATTAAAATAAATAATAGTACATCCATGAGAATCCTAGAATAAGTAATAGAACCTAATTTTTAGGTGTCAGAGGATCACATTTTTTGGAAAGGTAACAACCAATTTGCTTAATTTCAAATTGATGTTTTTTGACATCTTTGTGCCATAAGTAACCTTTTGTTTTACCATCTTTAAATAAAACTGTACAAATAGGAATTGTTTTCAATTTACTTTCTTATTTTTGTCTCATTCTGCTACTAGAATCAACTGTTGCCTCTCATACCAGGAAGCCACATCTCCCCCACACCTGATGGAAGAAAACAAGTCCTCCAGTTAAAATTTGATCATCTTCCAAACATTTAGGAAAATGTTCTTTCAAGTGCAAAGTAATTTAATATGTACACATTTTTGTACAAGTGAGATAGGAATTCTCAGTGTTTCAAATGCAAATGAGCCATATGAAAATTAAGATGCCTTCCAGAATTGTTTTGCTCTAATCTTTGCTGATTCCTTTCCCCGTGCTTTTTACATGCCAACTTTATCTTTTAGAACATTTTCTTTAAATGTTATAAAGCCTAAACCTGCACATATGGAGGAGACATTTTCAATTTCATCAGAGCAGCCCCTCCGAAGGCACTTTCTATTGAGAATTTGTGGGCTTGTACTTTGACTTATGAAAAAGATTTACATTTATCATATTGCTTCAGCTGACCACATCACATGTGAAAGTAAACAGCCTGCTTAGCTGCTGTCTAAGGGATGAGATTATGTTCCTGCATTTTAATTCACTCTTATTGTACCCAGGTCTGCTGAGTAATGCTCATATTTTATTGGTGTTTTTATATTCATGTAGGAATGGAACCTTGAAAGGTCATCTAGGTTTATCCCTTGATTCCAGGGCAGACTCTACTTTCTCTGTCTCATGAGACATTGATGATTCTATTTTTAAAGCTAGCTAGAAAAAATTCCATACAAATTCCATACATTAGCAAATAGTGGACGAACGACAAGAAATCACCATCCTCATGACAGTAACACCTCAGATAATTGGCTGCCGACTCTAATGCTATCCTCTGCCACATCGTGGTTCCTAATCCTTTTCCTCCTCCTGGCTAAATCATCTCAGTACCTGAACTAATCCTCCTATGTGTTGTCTAAATAGGTCATTGCCAATACTCTCTTCCAACATTTGCATCTATAGCCTCCATGAACTTGTGCAGCCCTAAGCTAGTGAGTGCATAATAATCAGGTTGGTTTGTAAACATATATGAGGGCAGGAAGATTATCTTTCAGTTAATTGCATTTTGTGTCTCTTACAAAAAAAAAAAGAAAAACAAAGTAAAACACTTCCATAGGTGAGCTGAATTTACTTCAGGATATTTTCCCAAGTAAATTTGACATACATACATATATATACATATATTTACAAATATGCACTTATAAATTTTGAAGCGCTAGTAGATGACTTTTATCCTAGACATCTAAAAATGATGCAGAATCTTTGAAAGTACTTTTAGTTTGCTAAGAAAGAATTCACTTAAAATAATAGCATGGGCTATCTATTATTGTCTAGCAATGTTGTCAAATTTTGCAAATACACATTATTCCAGAAATCTTTTGTATCTGGCACCAAAAGTTAAGTATATATTGTTATTAAGGAAATAGTAACACCTTATGTTCATCTCTAAAAGTCTGTTTTGTACTTGTAAACTTCCAAAGAATCTCATTCGGTTATTTGGAAGCATCCATTCAGTCAGCAGTTATGGCATCTAAACAATAGATCTTTGCTCATGGGAAGGACTTTTTAAATGGGCTGATTAACATTCTTAGTGTGAATATAAGCTATTCGGACCTTTTTATTTTCATCTTGTTATCAAGAATGTGCCTTTTCAGATTTGTATGTTTCTTCCATTTTTAATAGTATGATACTACAGGTGCAAGGAAAATGGGAAATGAAAGATAAGAAGCAACTTTGCTGAAAGATTTATTTTTAGTTTTCATAGTTTTTTTTTCTTTTAAGCCTTCTTATTACCAAACTACTTCTGCTTCTACAGCTCATATGTATTTTCATATATATACCTATATATATATCACATACATGTATATATATGTATATATATATATGTCCACATCATACGTATGGGTTCAGAAAATAAGAAGACAACACATGACTCCATTACCCATTTTGCTTGCAATTATGCTTCAGACAACAACGGAGTTTTCGGCAGGGGCTGGTAGGGTAACTATCTTCCCTTGTTTTTGTTTACATTTAAAAATTAATTCAACCCACCATTTCTCTTTTTCATTATTTTTCCTCCGACAAAACCATCATTTAGCTATCACTGGGGAGGGGAGAGGGGAAAACATTTAGTGCTTAGAAAAATGTTCTAATGCAGCCATATGACCACAAAGAAAAAATAATCTTCTGATGACATTTGCCTGTTTGACCCAGGCCACCTAGCGCTGCTGCTGCCTGTTACCGCTCAAGGGCACAAATCTGAAGCTGCAGTTCTTTTCTGTTTCAAGTGCAGATCTCTCAGCTCTGTGCTGCACACAATTCTTTGCACTTCTCAGCCCCATGGAAGACACTTGCACTTCAGCGTCTAGTACCCAAATTATGTCATGACTTTTGTAACATGTATCTTTAGCCAAAGAGTCTTTCCCCAAGCTCTTCACAGAAGCCCACTTGATTCCATAAGCATGTGTTTTTTTGGACTCTCGATCACCTGGGTCTTGCCTCGTCTGCTAACTTTCAAGCCTTGTAATTTATTTCTGTATTAATAGTTCTTTCCTGATGCTGTTCAAACTCTGCAGCAGCATGGGGAGTGGACGCCACTCAAGTGCTCCTCTGTGCTCCACCTCCTCACGACCTCTTCCCACCGTGGCTTCCTCAAACTTTCCATGCTCCTGTACCTGAGAGTCTCCAAACAGTTTTTTTGTTTGTTAGTTTTGCTCAGTATTTTCAGACCATTAAAAATATAGACTTTACCTGTTCTTGGAGCTCCCCATAGAAAAGGGCATTTATTCAGACCTCTCTCAGGGAGCGGGTGTGCTTGGAGACTGTCTTTGGTCTGTGTTTCACTCCTGGTGATATTTGAATGTAATTGTTCCAGCTTGCCTCAACCACAAAGCCCTTTAAGGACATCACTTTTTGAAGATAATTTTAACTAGACTGAATCATTAAAAAGTTGTGTCCCAGAGGCTTTTGAATCCTTGGGATTACAGAGATGATTATAAAGGGTAAAAACTAAGCTCTCAAGGAATGAAGAGTTGAAACAGAAAGTAGATTTGCTTTCTTCTAAATTAGGTATATCACTGTTCTTCATTGCTTTTGCAGGTTTCCCAAATTACAAGACATAAAAAAATTAAAGTTATTTTGAAACTTTTTTTTTTTAGTTCTAAAGATTTTTTTGCTCTGCTAGCTTACTTGCCATAGAATTACAATTTTTCAAAAAGTTGGTACTGTCTTAGTCATTTGTCACTACTAATGATTTCTAACGCAGGTTTTGAAACAACTTAAGTGGCACAGAATTCTCAAAAAAATAAATGTTTAAAGATTTAAGAAGTACCATCAGAAAGGAATGATCCTAAAATTCCACAATAGTAATATCTTGAAAAAACTGGTGAGTCAGGCTTAAGTATCAGCTTCAACGTAAGTATACAGATTTTGAATGCATGTAGTTAGGACTTAAAAATAAAATGCCACTCACAAGCCAATTAATGTTCTGGATATGTGTTTATTTTCTAAGAATATCATTAACAGCTTCTTTCTAGTTTTAGTAAAAGACTAAATGACTGTAAGAGCGGTAGTTAGAGAATAATAGAAAGATCATTTGGTCTGGAAATTACAACTAGGTTCTAGGCCAGGCTTGCAACTCTTTGTGTAGCCTTAGCCCAGCGTGTAACTTTTCTGTGCCTTCATTTTGTAATTTGTAAAATGAGAGAGTAGTTAAGCTAGATGAGTTTAAGCTTCCCCTTTAGCTGTAAACTTCTGTGACTCTCTGTAGCACATAGTGTTTGCACCTTGGTCATATCTCCTGCTAGAAGAGGCTTTCTAGAGATTGTTTTTTATTAATAATTCCAGGATAAATTTTTAGTGTTTATGATCTAGCCAGGAGCTAGGAGTTACCTTTCTCTCTCTTCTTTCCCTCCTGCTTACTTTCTTTCATGCTCACACAAACACATACTCACGACCACACCCTTCTAGCTCTATCAATAGTAGTTTATAGAACTTTCTGCACACTTGCCATTAAATAAAAGTAGTAGTTTACAGACAACTAACAGAGGTTAAACTTTATAAGGAAAGTGTATTTTGAAGCTAATTATCACTATGTTTTAGTTAATATAAATAAAATAGGTGTGCTTTTAAAATGCAGAGTAATATGTACTCATTCTTTGATGTTTTAATCTAACTCTACTTAGCTTGGAAATGACACATATACTCTAAAATATGAAGATATCCATCAAAGCAAAGATCATTTAGCAAAATTTTAGTAGTTTTAGTAAAGGATAACTTAATAAAATTCTACAAATAAATTTGAACTACACACATTTTATATTTTAGCAACAAAGACTTGGGCTCAGTCAACTTTTTAGTTACACATGTGATTTACTCAAGCTCAAAAATGGTAATGCTACCCAACAGGTATATAAATAGTTTGCATTTTTAAAGTTAAAATTTTTCTGTCGTGAACACTACTCAGTGACCATATATCTAAATATCATCACGTTGAAGATGCTCTGTGTCTACTTGTGCTTTTAGAACATATTTGTATAGTAGCAGGTGTACCTCAACTCACTTGAAATTGTAGCTATATGTTAATTAGTATTTGGTCATTAGCATAATGGTAATTATGCTAATGTAGTGAAACCGTTCACTACAAAGCAGTTTTAGTTGTATTATGTTAAATATAAATAATATAGTATTTTTAAAAATTTAGTTTAAGATATTTAGAAAAACCACATTTGCAATTAAATACTTTGGTAACTTTATATTTGTATATATAATTTAACCTGAATATATTCTTTAGCTTATTTTAATAAAAGATAGAAATATTTCTGTCTCCTCATTTCTATTCAACTCAGCTAGTGGTTCATTTTCTAATACTTCGTATTTAAATGAGAAAAACTATTTATCTTCATATATAAATTCTCTAATTTGGCATTTATATTAATTTTCGATTGGTTGGAATGTCTAAACATGGCAAGCTATTCTTTTTTGTGCCTTGGGTTGGAAAGTTTTACAAATAGAAAAACTAACAAAATCTTTCCCAGTCTGACTAGCTAGATGTTTATCCCTGAGAACATCTCCACAATTTTACCTTAAGGCTGTAAGAATCTTTTTCTTTCAATTTATCAAAATATTTCTCTGACCCTTTACAATACTGAAGCTACAGATGTGAAATTTTCTCATATCTTCAATTCCAGGCTATCACAGTAGTTTCTGTTGTGGGTAAAAGGTGAAAAAGGCTTGAGACCAAACTCAGACTAATGATCAAAAGAGAGAAAAACAATTATAAAACAATTAATGAGGTCACTATTTAAATATGCTTCAATTCTCTTATTTTCTTTTTGAACTAACCTTTCTACTTTTGTTATTTTTAATGCTGCCTGTGATTGAAAGAGTATAGTCGATTGTTTCTAATGATGACTGCAATAATTTCTCCCATCCCCATGCCTATTGCAATGACACCTGCCACTCCTTTTGTCAAGAGGTGAAGTTGCCTTCCTCCGTCCCCACCTGAATCCTGGCTGGCCTTGTGACCTCCTGAGGCACACAGAATGCATCAGAGGTGATGCTGTGCCATTTTGTGATCTAGCCCTTGAAGGGCCTGGCAGCTTCTGCCTCCTCTCTCTGGGGAAGCCAGCTACCATGCTGCAAAGGAGCTTAGGCTGGACCGCTAAGACACCACATGGAGAGAAAGAGACCATTGGAAGAGCACCAAAGAGCCAGACCCCTAAGTGAAGCCTTCCTGCACCTTCCAACTCAGCACAGCCACCAGCCAGATGTAGCCAAACGAGTGCCTCTAGCCAGCACCAAGTAGAACAGGATAACTGCCCACCTGAGCCCAGTCAGCCCACAGGAATTGTGAGAAATAATAAATCACTGTTGTTTTTAGTCACTACGTTTTGGGATGATTTGTTATACAGCAGTAGATAACTGAAACAGTATTTCTTTAAATCACATGTCATTACAGTTGAAAACATGTTCTCAAATTATATGCACATTTAAAGTAAGGCATAAGATCTGATGTTATTTAATTTAGAACTCTAAGTACAATCTAGGGAATCTAAAAATCATTTGTCATTGGTACCCATTGGCCTCTGTCTTTGAATCTCAATTATCTTAGTCAAAGCTGCTATGCTTCCAAGGGGGGCATCATCTTCTCATAAAACAAGGGTCACCATCCTGTGGGAGAAAGCTAAAGCACCGTAATGAAGAAATGGTCATGACATTGTATTTTACCAATATATAAGTATATTCCTGCTAGAAATTTGCCCAGTTTTTTCACAGTGGCCTAAAAGAAAACTTCTTTTCTTTCTTTCTTTTTTTTTTTTTTTTTTGGTAGAGACAGGGTCTTGCTATTTTGCCCAGGTTGGACTTGAACTCCTAGCCTCAAGCAATCCTCCGGCCTCAGCCTCCCGAGTAGCTGAGACTCCAGGCGCACCACTGCACCTGGCTGAAACTTTCTTCTTTTGGCAAGAAAAATATCCACATCTGTGTTAGATAGCTGGATAGATGCTAGGCTGTTAGTTTTCTACCTTTGCCCAAAAAACAATCAGTAAATTTGAGTCCTGGTGGGTCCTTCTTAACCAGTGCTCCTCACCCTTCCTCTCGCTCACCAGCCATAGCTAGTGACCATCTTCTGTGTGTTGAGGGAAAAGGCTGGTCTTAGGGCATGAGAAGAGCTTCTCCTCATACCAAAAGGGTCTCTAGCAGCATTGAGTATTCAGGATGGCTGGTGCCGCTGTCTTTCCACACTTGCCCTCTTCCTCTTTAGATGGAAAGACATCCAACCAAGGTCAGGTTTTGGCTTTGCAAAGATGACTTCTGATCATTGGTGTCTTCAACACTAAAACAAAGAAAATAATACCTACCTCTTGAGGGTGTTAAAAGTATTAAAACAATTATATTAATTTTGTGATATAAAGAGCTACATAAATATTAGTTATTATTCTCTTCACCCTTTAGAGCTTCTTGAGTATATTAACTTCCACAGTTAATATTTGGTTCCTTGAAAAAAATCCATTATATTTTTTTAATGCAGTGGTTGTCATGTGCCCCACACCTCCAAAACAATGTGAGACCTCATCCTACTACTCAACTGCATGCATTTTCCACTTGGTGGCTTTTGCATTCCTACCATGAAAAGACTCCTGTCTTCCAGCAGACAGATATGTCACACTGTTCTTTTTATACCAATTTAGTTTATTGGCACTCTGAAATGTTTACTTATTGTCTAGCGAGCACTGTCAACTGAAGACAATCCGCCTTCAGTGTATACAGTCACCAAGAGGAACCAGCCTAATGAGGTTTGTGCCAGGAAGGCACAAATTGAGATCTCAATAGAAAACTTAAAGAAGACACCAGCACGAACATCATGAAATAAACCTGATCATGACTCCAAGAGATTTCCTGAAGGACTGAAGTGATGAGAACCTCAAACTCCCGGGCTCAAGCGATCCTCCTGCCTCAGCCTCCCGAGTAGCTGGGACTACAGGCATGCGCCACCATGCCTGGCTAATTTTTTCTCTCTATATATATATATATATATTTTTTTTTAGTTGTCTGGATAATTTCTTTCTATTTTTTGGTAGAGATGTGGTCTCGCTCTTGCTCAGGCTGGTCTCGAACTCCTGACCTCAAGTGATCCTCCTGCCTTGGCCTCCCAGAGTGCTAGGATTATAGGCATGAGCCACCGCACCCAACCAGAAAAAAGCATTTTAGGGATGTGAATACAGAAAACAAATTTGTGTTCATTAGACAGTCTGGGGTGATTAGCTATAAGAAACAACTAGAAAAAATGTGAGTGATCCAGGCTAGAGACTCAAGTCTTAATTTAAGCTGTATATTCTGGGGACTGAAACCATATGAGCAATTTATTTCCCTGAGGCAGTAAGGGAGTGCTGTGAGCGGGAAGAAAATTCAGTCCTAATCCTTGAGAAATACTTGCAGTGAGAGAAAATTGTGAGAAGAGGAACCATCAGAAGCACCAGCTAGAAAGAATCCTTGTAATTTTTACTTGTCCTGAGGAAGTCCCTATTTGAAGATCTCCTTTCCACTGTTCCTCTCCTGCTTTCCTAATTGCTGTCCCCTCTAGCCAACAATTACTTTTCTTGGATTTGAATCCCTATCCTGTCTCATCCTCGCCCGAATTCTCAGAACTCCACTCTGTGCTCTGACAAAGACCTGCCCTGTTACCCAATTTCTTTATTCTGAATTTGCTAATCTCCTCCTACTACTACCTGCAATATTCAGATCAAAGAAAATCACTCTGTATTTCCTCATGTCTAAGAACTCCCTGTAAAATACCAGCACTGTCTTATATAAACTAAATTTGAAAATCATCTTAGATTGAATTCAAATAAATTCCCACAGTATATTTTAAAGATTGGCATCTCTCTGGATGCAGTATATACAGCCTCTTATTCCTTAAATCTATTCTCGTTTAGGAAAAAAAAAATCCTTCACCAAAGTTGGCTCCATCATTCCCACTAAATAATGGGTATTTATTTAGTCATGAATTGACTTCAAGAGACCCATTAAAAGTCCCTTCCTCCATTTCCAAATCCAATTTCCAGATGTAACCCAGGGCTGGTACTATGCCTGACGCCAGGGTGCTGTGCTGGGTTCATGCCTTGACAGCTCACAGTACTTCCAACCGGGAACAAAAGATCTCTTCCCCTGGCGCTATGCACCAGCTTGCTTTTCCCTGTAAGTCGAGCCCTTCATGACTTGAAATTGAGCAAGACCATAATTAATTCTGCCCTACTCACTGGCTGGCCTAGAAGAGATAAAAAATCCCTTCCTCATTCTGCCTTAAATATTTAACATTTAGAAATTAGAACATTTTCAAAATATAATTAGAAATTAGAGTTTCAAAGCAATCCCACTGTGAAGATTAGGGAGATTAAGTACCAGTTGGAATTTTTATGTGAATTTCTTTAAAGGAATAGCTTTCCCAAGACCTGTTCGCCATCATTACTCTGAGAAAATGGAGGTCTGGGCTGGGGTGGGTGGGATGGCTAGGTGTCCAGAGGGCAACATGAGGGCACTGAGCCTTTCCTTAGGGATTGGGAGTGGAGGGTACCATAAGGGAGGAGAAATGGAGCTGGAAACGTGCCTATAGCAAACTTTGTCTGCCTTGAAGATTTACCTTCGCCAGCTTTGGCCATCTCTTCTTCCAAAGAAATTCATCAAAGCAGTGTGGGAAAGTGGAAAACACCTTGACTGAGTTCTAGAGCCAATTCTGCTACTAACTGCACAGTTTGGGGCATATTTCCCTCCCTTCTGGCCCTTCAGTCTGTAATAAGGAGTAGTCAAGCTAGATGATTTTAAAGATCTTTCCAGCTAAGATATTTTGTGAAATGGCATAAACAAAGAGCTGTCATCTATCTATTGTCCTGCTCCTGTGTCCTCTTCCATCCTCCTTTTCTCAGATCTGTTGCAGATTGGATGGAAAGGTAAGGGCCTAGCTAGGGAATCCTATGTTGTCCACTTCACAAGGAAGAAACAAACCAGTCCTGCGTCCTTCCACCTTCCTGACCTAGTCTGAGATCTCTCTTTTCACTCCCATCTGTGGCAGACAGCTAGGTCCACAGTGGCAAAGGCAAAATCCTGGGGGTGCAGTAGCTTTGTAAGGAAAAGCCCAGCTTTCGTTTTTTTAAGCAAGCCAAAGACGTATAAGATGTTTTGTGTTATTCAACACCAGGCTTGGTTTTTGTTTAGTTGTTGCTGTTGTTTGGTTTTGCCTTAGTAAGCACTTTAAACTCCTCGTTGCCATAGATGACGGCATGCCTTAAATAGATGAGCTGGACGCCACTCTGAAGAGGAAGATTCCCATTCTTGCCTAATAAGTGCACAACAGGCCCTTTGATCAATAAAATTGACAAAGAAGAATACACATGGCAGAGAGAATAGCTAGCTATTAAATGCAAGTGAAATTGAAACTTCAATTCGTAAATTGCACAATTCCTAAGGATTAAAGTAAATCCTTGGCCAGGATCCCAAGAAGGCTCCATCTAGCAACATCATTGCCAGGAGATTTTCCGGCACTCTCTCAGTACGCAAAAATCACAGACTATTATTTACAGTGTTTTGGATTTTTATCTCAACCTGCCGACCACACCTATTACCTTATCTTGCAGAGATTTACACAGCGTGTTTTTTTTTTTTAATTTTTAGAATTTCTAATCTCTTAAGGGAACAATAATGACCAATGCAGTCTAATATTTTAGAGAATTTGACAGGACTAAAGCTAGGAAGAAGCATTAAATAACTAGAAATCTCAAGCTTTATGTAGTAAAAAGGAAGGAAATAGTTTAAATCAATATTCTCAATATAAAGCAGCTATCAAATGTTGAAATACAAATCGTTAATACATTATGGAGGCAAATTATGGCTTTTTCAATTCATTTTAATTTCACCAATTTATGCAAGTATTATGTATTTACTATATTAATACATACTTTTTTTTTTTTTTTTGAGACAGAGTCTTGCTCTTGCCTGGGCTAGAGTACAGTGGCATCAACATAGCTCACTGCAACTTCCAATGCCTGGGCTCAAGCCATCCTTCTGCCTCAGCCTCCCAAGTAGCTACAGATGCTTGCCACCATGTTGGCTAATTTATTATTTTAATTGACGAATAAAAATTATATATATATTTATTATTATTACAACATGGTGTTTTGAAATATATATACTTTGCGGAATGGCTAAATTAAGCTAAGTAGCATATGCATTACCTCACATACTTATCTTTTTTTAATGATTAGAACACTTATAATCAATTATCTTAGCAATTTTCAGAAATGTAATACATTGTTATTAAATATAGTCACCATATTGTACAATAGATCTCTTGAACTCATTCCTCCTATCTAACTGAAATTTTGTATCCTTTGACCAACATTTCTTCAACCTATACAATTACCTTTCTTCTGATGGCCTTGAAGTTCTTGGTAGATTAACTGGTCCAAGGGAACTAAGTTGCATTAAGCCCTTATCAGATGCTAGGCATTCTACTGGAGGCTTTATATATATTCTCTCCTGTACTTTCCCAGACAATGTAGGAAGTAGGTTTTGTTATCCACATTTTACAAATAAGAAATCTCAGGTTCAGACAGGTAGCCAGAAATTGATAGAGTCAGCTTTAAAAATTTCCACCAAAATTTTCACTTATTCTTTGCATTTAAAATTGATAAACATTAACTGTTGAAAGCCACGTCCCCTGCTTTGAGGCATTTTCAATTTTCACTCAACTTTTACAACTTGATATTTGTGATTTCTCTACTGCCAACCTTAATTAAATAACTGTAAAAACACTGTGTCCTTAGCTAACTGGCTAGCTCTAAGTCTTAACAAAAATGTTTGGTCTTTTTTTGTGGACATCAGATCAGATTTGTAAGTGCAGTGATTTGCATATTCCTCTTCTGTATATGCAAGGTCTGACTCTAACCATAGTGCCTGGTGTAAAATTAGCATGAAATGTGAACGGACATATGAATACTACATAAAAAGAATTTAAATCAGGGAGTCCTTTGTGAGATTATGCCAAAGTTCTGATTTTACAGATAAGGAAACCAAGGCCTTGAAAAAGTTAAAAGACCCAAAGAAATGTTAAACATAGATTAAGTACGTGGTCAAAACCATATTTGTTTATTTAACTATTTATATCTCCTTATTGTCTTCTATGATAATGGGTTTGAGGCAGTTTTTATGTATAATTATAAAATAAAAATAATTTTGAAAAGCAAGGATGATAAAATTGTTCAAAAATAGATAGTGGTGATGGTTGTACAATCTGTGACTATACTAAAAAAAACCCCCACTGAATTGTATACTTTAAAAGGGTGAATTTTATGGCACATCAATTAAATTTCAATAAAACATTTTTTAAAAGCTTGGCTATATTTATTTTTTAAAAATAGAATAGATGTAAAACCATGGAATGATGAATTCTCTTTTCTCAAGTCTATACTAGAATATCGCCAGTGAATTGGCCCCTGTCATCTTAGCATAACGAATCAATAGCGAATTTATCTATTGCCCCCATTTCTGTTAGAGTATTAGACCAGACTTTAAACTTTCTTTTGGAGTTGAGAAATTATTTTCAAATAAGACTCTGGAATATATTTCCAAAGAGGATACATTTTTCCCATGAGAAATTTTCTGAGTAAATTAGAAACCATAAAATTAAGAGTCTTTAGTTAAGAAATGGGAAGTTAGATCTGTTGTTCATGTATACACACATACATTTCAAGCAAAATGCTTTAAGATTAGTATACACAAATTGATGTAGGAATTCCCCTTCTTCAAATTTATCATAGAATATAATGAAATAGGAAAAGATTTGAGAACAAAGATATTCATCGAAGCATTATCATTATTCATAATAATGAAATGGTGGAAATTGTCTAAAACCAGGAGAATTTTAGGGTATAATGAAATATTATGCAGCCCTTTAAAATGTGATTTTTATTTATTTTTAAATTGATATTTTTCAGATGACAGGGATAATAATATATAAAGATTGTGAAAAAAACTAAACCTTCAGCATTTCCCCACAATCCCTTCTCTTAAGAGACAACTAAAGGCCGGGCACAGTGGCTCATGCCTGTAATCCTAGCACTCTGGGAGGCCGAGGCGGGCTGATTGCTCAAGGTCAGGAGTTCAAAACCAGCCTGAGCAAGAGCGAGACCCCTGTCTCTACTATAAATAGAAAGAAATTAATTAGCCAACTAATATATATAGAAAAAATTAGCCAGGCATGGTGGCGCATGCCTGTAGTCCCAGCTACTCGGGAGGCTGAGGCAGAAGAATCGCTTGAGCCAGGCTGACACCATGGCACTCAGTCTAGCCTGGGCAACAAAGTGAGACAGAGTCAAAAAAAAAAAAAAAAGAAAGAAAACAAGAGACAACTAAAATTAAGTGCTTGGTAAATATTTTATATGATCATCCTATAATACGGCTTTGCAGTTTGCTTTTGTATTTTCTAAATTTTCTATGATGAGCATGTTAAAAATAGCATTGCCTCCAAAAATAATATAGGGTTTTTGTAGGCAATCTGGAAAATATAGATAAACTCAAATAAGAAAATAGGAAGTCATTCATAATCTCACTATCCTGAGATAATAACTAGTGCCATTTAGATGGTACTATGTGTATAGACATATTAAATAATATTTACTGTGCATGCATGTATGTATATTTGACAGAAATAAAATTATAGTGGCCATAATTTTTGTGACTGCCCTTTGTCACTTAAATGCATTGTGAACATTTAAAAAAATTATTAAATGCTCTTCTATTAATACAAAATGATGTTTTGGCTACACACTTATAATTTATATATGGGCATTCAGTTGTTACCAGTTTTTGTTTTTATAACTGATGCTCTAAACATTTGTATGAAAAAAAAAACATTTGTATGGATCAATCTCTGTGCATGTATACTGTACTATATTTTTATCTGGACAAACAGCTAGAAATGGAATTGCTGAGTCAGATAGTTTGCAACATTTTAATGCTTCTGATACTTATTGTCCAGACAGTTCAGAAAAAATTTATCAAATT
Source organism: Microcebus murinus (assembly GCF_040939455.1). NCBI lineage: Eukaryota > Metazoa > Chordata > Mammalia > Primates > Cheirogaleidae > Microcebus > Microcebus murinus. The sequence goes on along the minus strand of NC_134106.1, from coordinate 31,720,940 downwards.
GTCTTCCCAGCAGTAGAATGAGATAGCCATCATTTTCCACACTTTCAGTAGTGCCAGGCATTATTAATCTGGGGACTTTTATTATTTTCCCCGTTTTAAAAAAATGATAAAGGTTTATTATCCAAAATCTATAATGTGCAAATAAAGAGAAGAAAATAAAAATCACTAATATCATCAACCTCTGATTTCCTCTGTGCGTGTGTATACATATGCACATGTACATATATTTCTCCCATCCAAGTACTAACCAGGCCTGACCCTGCTTAGCTTCCAAGATCAGACAAGATCCGGCGCATTCAGGGTGGTATGGCCGTAGACTGTACATATATTTCTAAATTTACTAAATTAAATCATGTGAGTAATAACACTTAATAGTATATATTAATATTACTATTTATTAGACCCAATGCTATTGTTTTAAGGCGAATTCATCTCACCGATCTGAATCTTTACACCCCTATATAATATTAATAATAGTATTCTTAGTATTTAATGTCTCCATTTTTGCAAAAAGAAAACTGAGCAGAGAATTAAGAAACTTGCCCTTGGTAATACAGTTGATATATGGCAGAGCTGAAATGAAGCTCTTTTGGGAGCCCCCCTCCCCGTTCCCATCTCCAGTAGCAGCCCCTAGAAGATTCTGTACTGCGTCTCACTAAAAGCACGCGAGGCTGTCACTCTCCGTCGTGCTCGCTCCGCGTGCTCCCGCCACTCGGCGGTCGCAGTGGAAGAGGAAATCGGCGCGTGCAAAACCGGCTTTGCTGGGGACGACGTCCCCGGAGCCGTGTTCCCCTCCATCGTGGGACCCCAGGCGCCAGGGCGTGAGGGTGTGCTTGGGGCAGCAGATTGCCAGGGGGCGGCGAGGCCCAGGGCGAGCGCCCATCTTCACCCTGCAGTCTGCCACCAGCTGGGACAGCGCGGAGAAGCTCTAGCACCACGTCTCTACAACGAGCTGCGCTTGGCCCAGCAAGGAGCACCCGTGGCTGCTGGCCGAGGACCCCCCCTGGACCCCAAGGCCAGCAGAGAGAAGATGACTCAGATCATGCTTGAGACCTTCAACACCCTGGCCACGTACGTGGCCACCCAGGCCCTGCTCTCCCTGTGCGCTTCTGCTCGTATCAGTGGCATTGTCGTGGACTCTGGAGACGGGTCACTCACAGGTGCCCATCTCTGAGGGCCACCCCCTGCCCACGCCACCCCGCTTCGGGACCTGACCTCGTGCAGATCCTCCCGGAGCGCGGCCGCAGCTTCACCACCGCAGCCAGCAGGAGGTGGGCGCGACGTCGAGGAGAAGCTGTGCTACACAGCCCTGGGCTCGGAGCAGGAGAGGGCAACCGCTGCGTGCCCCTGCTCCCGGGAGAAGAGCTACGGCCAGGTGATCACCACCCGCAACGATTGATTCTGGTGTCCCGAGATGCTCTTCCAGCCTTCCTTCCTGGGTACAGAGTCCTGCGGCATCCGCGAGACCACCTTCAACTCCATCATTAAGTGTGATGTGGACATCCTCCAGGACCTGTGTGCCAACACTTTGCTGTCTGGTGGCACCACCACATACCTAGGCATTGCCTACTGGATGCAGAAGATCATCGCCCTGGTGCCCAACACCAGGAAGATCGAGATCATGGCTTGCCCAGAGAGCAAGTACTCAGCCCCATCCTGGCTGCCCCATCACCTGCCAGCTGGTGAAGTTCAGCAAGCAGGAGTATGATCAGTTGGGCCCATCCATGGTCCACCGCACGTGCTTCTAAATGGACTGCAAGCAGATGCACAGCATTTGCTGCATGAGTTAATGCAGAAGTATAAATTTGCTCCCACAAATGTATACACCCTATGCTAGCCTCCGGAAGCTGCAATAAGCCTTTGAAAAGAAATTTGTCCTTGAAGCTTGTGTCTGGCCCAGCACTAGATTGCAGAACTCCTTGCTGATTTTGACCTTGCTTTCAAGTTAACTGTTCCTTTGATATGTGTTTAATACCCTGTACATATCTTTGATTTGAATGCTTAGTACCTGTGGCTTGGTCACTTTGTGGCTGAAGTGAGAGAACATTCTTGTGGAAGAGAATCCATGCCCGGTGGACCTGTGTGGCCATCAGCCCCTGGATCTGTGCAGGGTATTAGTGTCAGAGAAGACTAGTCCAGGATTTCTCTAGAGGCTGGCAAGAGTTCCTGAACCAAGCCGGGCACGGTGGCTCACGTCTATAATCCTAGTACTCTGGGAGGCAGAGGCGGGAGGATTGCTTGAGCTCAGGAGTTTGAGACTAGCCTGAGCAAGAGAGAGGCCCAGTCTCTACTATAAATAGAAAGAAATTAGCCAAACAACTAAAAATAGACAAAAATTAGCCAAGCATTGTGGCACGTGCCTGTAGTCCCAGCTACTTGGGAGGCTGAGGGAGGAGGTTTGCTTGAGCCCAGGAGTTTGAGGTTGCTGTGAGCTAGGATGATGCCATAGCACTCTAGCCTGGGCAACAGAGTGAGACTCTGTCTCAAAAAAAAGAAAAAGAAAAAGAGTTCCTGAACCAGTTGGCATTTTTGTCTTGCCAGTCCTACAGGGTTGGAAAAGTCCAAGCCTTAGGATCTAGTTTCCTTTCTTATCTCATGTTTTCCTGCTGGAACACTTTGGGTGGTTACATCCTTTTAATTTATGTTAGGTTTTTGTGTGCAATTCTCAATTCTTTAAGAGACGACAACAAATTTTGGTTTTCTACTGGTATATGAGAACATTAGGCCCCAGGAACACATTATTGTATAAGGAAAAATAAAATATTAAAACTATAGTAAACCAGGAAAAAAATTAATTAAAGCATGAGTAATGACCTGACCCCTTTTACTTAAATAAATGAATTTATTACTTTTAACCAAAAGGATGTTTGTATATGTATAAATGATTGAATAAATAAATAAACTGGGGTGAGGGACATCCCCTCCTAACAGAAAAATTCCAAATAATATATGTAGATACTATTCCCTCTAAAAGATGGAACTCAGTTCCCTTTCCCCTTGAGTATGGGTTGGACTTAGTGAATCTCTTCTAAAAAACAGAGAATGGAAAGGTAGAAAAAAAAAATGTGGCTTTACAGTGGAGAAACTGGCAGACTCTACCTTAATCTGTGACCCAGGTTAATATCACCAGTATAAGTCACGTTGGTGGTCTATACCCCAGATCTGACGTGACAAGGAGGCACTTTGGTATTCTTCCCACAACCCATAACCCCAGTAGAACCAGGAGAAAATAACATCAAATAAATCCAAATTGAGAGACAGCCTGCAAAATCCTTGACCAGTACTCCTCAAAACTGTTGAGGTCACGAAGGACCAAGAAACTATCACAGATCAGAGTGGGCTGGGGAGGCATGATGACAAAATGCAATGTGGGATCCCGGATTAGATACTTGAACACAAAAAGGACATTTGTGGAAAAAACTGAATAAATCCAAATAAGATCTGGAATTTAGTGTACCAATGTTGGATTCTGTCCTATGGTAACTTAAGATATTAACATTAGGTGAAACGACATGAGGGGTACACAGAAATGATCAGTGTTATCTTGGCAACTTTTCTGTAAATCTAGAAGTATTCCAAAATTAAAAGTTTATTTTAACAACGACGCTTGTTTCAATATGAACACCTCTTGTGGATAGCAAAGATAAGGGTCCAACTGAGGCAGGCTCTTAAGAATATTAGAATCTGAACCAGGCACTTCTGTTCTTGTTATTGCTCCCAGTAAGGGTCCAGCATCCAGCCAGAGCGATGTCAAAGGGAAAAGTCAGAAGGTACAGGGCAGACCCATCTCTACGGCCTGATCCTAGGGACTGCAACTAGTTTTTCTCCTAGGGTTGGTTTTATAGTTTCTTCAGGACTGAAAGGCCTCTGACACTGATTAGTCCATGCTTCTCATATTTTTCTAACTCTAAATAATAGCAAACAAAGTAGGAGGTGGTACAGACCATTCCTTGGCTTATCTCAAGCATGGAAAAGAAAAGTATGTTAAGATCACCAAGTACCCAGAGAACAATAAAACCCTGTGTGTTATCTTTTGCTGAACTATCTCCCTAATATTTCCTTAGATCATGAACCAGGGCCATATCCCTGACTACAAAGGCCAACTCACTAGGACAAAGGGCACAGTGGATGTGTCATTCCAGGAATTTGTAATGGCAAATGCCCAGCTTTCATGTGCATACGTGCATGTGTGTCCTAAGCATTTGAAAGAGACTATTTGTAGACTTAAACATGAGTATAGCTCTCTTAACCAGTTTGTAATCTGCTGCTTTATTTTTTTTTCACTTAATAAATCATGAATATCTATCCACACTACTAAATGTTCTTCTACAAATCTTCCACAAATATGATCTTATCCAAGATCACATGAATTAAGGGATACACATCAAAGATCTGTGTTTGTTTAAAAGAATGAAATAGATCTCCGTGTGCTCATATTGAACAATCTCCAGGAATTAAGTCTAAAGAGCCAAGGGTAGAACAGTGTGTATAATACACTATCACATACACAAAAGAAAATGATATCGCTATACATACAGATATAGACGATATAGAGGGAGAGAATGTCTCTTGATGGACTGAAAGGGAAACTTGTGTCAGTTGCCTTCAGGGATTGCATTCAGTAGCTGGAGGAGAGAGGTGGAAAAAGGTTCTTTTTTTTTTTTTTTTTTTTTTTTTACTAAATGGCCTTTTGTATCTTTTTAAATTTTATAAGACACTCATGAATTATTTATTTTAAAGGAATATTTTTTAAAATTACATCATAGTGAATGCCTGCCTAGTGCATACATTAGGCTGTTTCTGATTATCACTATTATGTGTGAGGCTGAATGTCACATCTTAGTAGCTGAATCTTTGCCTACACTGATGCCAATTCTCTTCAAATAATTTACTGCAAATACAATTGCTGGATCAAAAGTTTGAGAACATTTTTAGGATTTTTTATATGTTTTACTAAATTCTCTGGAAATGAATTAACATACATCCCCACCATCATATTTCCCTATACCCTCACTAACAGTAAAGAAGAGTTTTTTTTTTTAATTTTCATTTTTGTAGGATAAAAATATAATGTAATCTTTTTTGTTTTCATGAGGAATACATGGATGGTAAGCTTTCCAAGCCCACACATGTATATCTTCATAGTTTTTTCTGTTACAGATTTTTATTTTTATTATTTTTATTGACAGAATCATACTATATTGCTCAGTCTGATCACAAACTCTGGGGCTCAAGCAATCCTTCCTCCTCAGCCTCCCAAGTAGCTGGGACAACAGGCGCATACCACCACACCCAGCCCATTGCAGATTTTAAAGTTCAGAATAATTTTCTTTCACAACTTTGAAGACAGGGCTCCATTACCTTCTGATACCTGGCATTGCCAACATTGAGTCTGATATTATCTGACTCAGCCCCCCTTGTAAGTTATCAGGTTTCTTGTCTCCCCTCTGGAAGCTCTTAGAGTTTAGAGTTCCTATTGGTTGGGTTTTGCTAAATTATATAAATTATACTGCTAATGACCTCAGAATCTTAGTAACTTACAACGAGAAATATTTATTTTCTGCTCATGTGGCAGGTCGGTAGCTATATTTGGCTGCTGCATCTCTGCTCTAGGCTGCAGTTTGAGGACAGGTTCACGTGTCTTCTCATTCAGGGACCCAGGCTAAAGGAGCAGCATCTATAGGGGACATGCCCTTCTCATGGCAGAGAACATAGGAACAAAATGCCCAGTGGAAACTTGCAATGTCTCTAGAATGTTCTGTTCAGGAGTGGTTCATGTGATGTCCATTTTTCAAAGCAAGTTAATAGGCCAAGTTCCAGTAAAGCCCATCTCCAGGGAAGGAGGGAGCAAATAAGCCTTTTCCTTGGAGTTCTGAATTTTCCACTAGGAAGTATCCAGCCATGAATTCAGCTCCTTTATGTTCACAAAAATCCTGCTCAGATAAAGCAATGGTTAGTAGTCTTGACTAAGAATTGGAAGAAAATATGAAAACGGAGGCAGGGTATTTGTAGCAGTGACACAAAAAACCTTCAAATTTGAGTTTGGACATTCATGAGTGTAAAAGTCTTTTGATTCCCTGACCACAGGGGCCTTTTCCACTCCCACTTCACCCCATGTGGCAACCATACATCCTGCTGCCTTCTCTCTTCTCTCTGTCCTACTAGCTCTCCTCCTTAGCCCCTTGCTGTCTGGTTCTTGGAATTTTGGGATTGATAATCTGGAACCTGAGCAGGAAGTGGGTGACCTGACAGAAGAAGATTAAACATGCCTGTTTCAGTTATCTTTGGCCACATAACAAGCCACCCCAAAACTTGGTGGCTGAAAGCAACAGCCATCTTATTATCTCTCAAGATCCTGTGGGTTAGCTGGAGCTCAGCAGAATGATTATTTCTGCTGGGCTCATTTGGGGTATTGCATGCTGCTGCAGTCAGATAGTGCTGGGGCTCAAACCCCCAAGACAGCTTCACTCACACATCTGGTAGGAGCCTGGGCTTGGCTGGGGTGCTGGGGCAGCAGGGCTGTCTCCTACCCCTATAATCTCAGGCCCTTTCTCTCTCCCTGTCATCTCTCCACATAGTCCCTCCAGCAGGGTAGCAAGACTTGGTTGTTTGCTCAGGGCTCCAAAATGCCCAAAAGCAGAAACTACCAGGCCTTCTTAAAGCCTAGGCTCAGGGCAGGTAGGGTGTCACTTCCTCTACTTCCTACTGGGTCAATTGAGTCTCAGGGCCAGCCCAAGGATCCAATGTGGCAGGGGACCAGACAGAAGCGTGAGTAACAGGAGGCATGCTACCTCAGCCCTGGCTTTGGAGGAAGATACCACAGTGCTTGACAACAGCTAATAGGAGTCACACCTTTGTTAACTGCACTTATACAGTAGTAATAAAAGTTAATATTGGCCAGCCGAGGTGGCTCACACCTTTATCCTAGCACTCTGGGAGGCCCATGGTGGGAGAATTGCTTGCGATCAGGAGTTCAAGACCAGTCTGAGCAAGAGCGAGATCCCATCTCTACTAAAAAAAAAAATAGAAAAATTAGCCAGGCATTGTGGTGCACCTGTAGTCCCAGCTACCCAGAAGGCTGAGGCAGAAAGAGTGCTTGAGCCCAAGAGTTTGAGGTTGCAGTGAGCTATGATGATGCCACTGGACTCTACCCAGGGTGACAGGGTGAGACTGTATCAAAAAAAAAGAGTTAATATTCACTATTGGCATCATTAAAGCATTGAAATTATCAAATCATAACTTGGTTAAGTATTGATATTAAATTAAATCATGTTATTACTTTGTTAATTGGGTTTTTCAATTTTTGATACCTCTCATTCCTACCTTTCTTCCCTTCCAAATAGATACAGCATTATTTAGTTTCCCTTTTGAATCACTTCATATTTTGTTGTTGTTGTTGTTAGACAAGGTCTTTCTCTGTCACCCCAGCTAGAGTGCAGTGACCCAATCATGGTTCACTGCAACCTTAAACTTCTGTGCTCAAGCGAACCTCCTGCCTCAGCCTCCCAAGTATTTGGGACTACAGGCATGTACCACCATGGCCAGCTAATTTTTCTATTCTTTTGTAGAGAGTCTCACTATGTTGCTCAGGCTGGTCTCGAACTCCTGGCCTCAAGCAATCCTCCCACCTCAGCCTCCCAGGGTGCTAGGATTATAGGCATAAGCCACCATGCCCAGCCCACTTCATACTTTTAAATAATATACTTACACCTCTTTTATAACCAACTGTATGTAGTTCATAAGGTGAGAGATATTATCACATCTGGCTCTCCCGCCACCTTTCCTTTCCTGTTTCTATCTACTAACTTCAGTCTGCTGTAATTTGCAGCATTGAGGTATTGTAATTAGACTTGTTTTTCATGCTTCTCTATAGATTGATTCTAAAAGTTCAAACACAATAAACAGAGTTTGCGTTATGATTTTCATACAACCATTTTTGAGGCTTGCTCTAAGTATAGCCTAGGTACTGAGGATATAGCATTCCCAAGACACACAAAGCTCCCACTTTTGTGAAGCTTACAGTGTAATGAGAGAAAGACAACTAGAAAACAAATGCAAAATAAAACATTAAATAAGCGCAATGAAGAAAAGTAAAGCAGGGAAAGCAGACGAAGACTGACAGAGTCGGAGGTTGAGTTTTAAGCAGGGCAGTCAAGCAATAGAGTGACACTTGATTTTGAGGTTGTGATTGCACAAACATTGTGAACACTCTAAATGCCACTGAATTGTACGCTTTAAAATGGTTAATTGTATGGAATAGAAATTTCACCTTGATTTTAAAAAAAAGAAAACAGGGGAAAGAATGTCACATTTGCACAGAAATCCGAATGAGGGAGAAGCTGTGTGGCTGTCTGGGTGAGGAATGTTCCAGGCAGAGGAGGAGCAAGTGGAAAGCTTAGAGGCAGGAACAAGCCTGGCGTGCTCCAAGGATAGGTAGGTGGCCAGGTGCCTGCAGCAGAGGTCGCAGGGGGAGAGAGAGACCCACGGACATCAGAAAGGCAGCTGGGCCAGTCGTGGAAAGCCTTTGTGGACCTCTGTGAGGACTTGGACTTGGACTATGAAGAAGAAGAATGCTTCAAACCCTCATCAACTGCCTCCTTAGCCCTGACTCTGCTGGTTGCTTCCCCAGCCCCAACCCTATTGGTCACCTCCTTGGTCACCTCCAATAAATATTTTTTTTTTTTTTTTTTTTTTTTTTTTTTTTTTGAGACAGAGTCTCACTTTGTTGCCCAGGCTAGAGTGAGTGCCGTGGCGTCAGCCTAGCTCACAGCAACCTCAATCTCCTGGCTCAAGTGATCCTCCTGCCTCAGCCTCCCAAGTAGCTGGGACTACAGGCATGCGCCACCATGCCCGGCTAATTTTTTGTATATATATTTTTTTAGTTGGTCAATTAATTTCTTTCTATTTTTAGTAGAGACGGGGTCTTGCTCAGGCTGGTTTCGAACTCCTGACCTCGAGCAATCCGCCCGCCTCGGCCTCCCAGAGTGCTAGGATTACAGGCGTGCAATAAATATTTTTTAAATGAAAAAAGGAAAAGGGAGGGAAAAGAAGAGAGGGTGAAGGGAAAATTTGTGGCAATTGTTAATCTACCATTCCTGCTGACAGAGGGTGGAAGCTAAACGTGGAGTGGTCTTACTAGGGGTACCACGGACAACTATAAAGTATCATTCGCTGTGCATCTAAGCAGAATAGTAGGATTACACTTCTTTTCTTCTAAGTCTGATTTGTCAAAAAGAAGAGTCTTTTACTGTCATTTGATAGATGGTTTAGGTATGTATAGAATTCTGAACTGAAAATATTTTTCAGGCCAGGTGTGATGGCTCACACCTATAATCCCAGCACTTTAGGAGGGTGAGGCAGGAGGAATGCTCAAGGCCAGGAGTTTGAGACCAGCCTGGGCAACATAGCAAGACCCCATCTCAAAAAAAAAAAAAGAAAGAAAGAAAAGAAAATACTTTTCCCTCATAATTTTGAAGGCATAGATCCATAATATTCCAGTGTACAATCATGCTGATAAGAAATTTGAAGTCAGTTTGATTTTCATTTCTTCATAGAAGACCTGTTTTTGCTTTAGTTTGTTTTTGCCACTCTAAGATTTTAGGACACTTCTCTATCTTTAGTCTTCAGAATTTTTACAATGCTGAATCTAGGCGTTGGCTGGTTTCTTCTCTCCCTCCCTTCCTCCTTCCCTTTCTTCCTTCTTTTCTTTCTTCATGTCTTTCAATGCCAGAAAATGCTTATATTATTTCTTTTATAATTGTCTTTCCTCTGTTTTGTCTTTCATAACTGTTAGGAGTCAGATGTAGGGCTGCTTGGATTGGTCCTCTGTGTTTCTCAAGCTTTCTGTCATTTTTCACGTCTCCTGCTTTCCTCCAAGGTCATTTGTTTTTTTGTTTTTTGTTTTTGAGACAGTCTCACTTTGCTGTCCAGGCTAGCGTGAGTGCCCTGGCGTCAGCCTAGCTCACAGCAACCTCAATCTCCTGGGCTCAAGCAATCCTTCTGCCTCAGCCTCCCAGGTAGCTGGGACTACAGGCATGCGCCACCATGCCCGGCTAATTTTATATATATATATATTAGTTGCCCAATGAATTTCTTTCTATTTATAGTAGAGACGGGGTCTCGCTCTAGCTCAGGCTGGTTTCGAACTCCTGACCTCGAGCAATCCGCCTGCCTTGGCCTCCCAGAGTGCTAGGATTACAGGCGTGAGCCACCGCGCCCGGCCCATTTGTTTTTGTCATGGTCTCTTTTGCTTCAAGTTTTCCTCATACATCTGCCTGCGTGAGCCGAGCTTGTTGACTGATGGCTTCCCTGGAGGGAGAGCAGAAGAGGAACTCGAAGTCCCTAAACGCCAAAATGCGGAGCTTTGTTCCATCACTGTGGCACGATTCCCTTTCTTTAGATTCCCTGCCCCTCCATTTTGTGTCAGGGCTGGCTGCAGGGAGGACAGGCCTGCTGGCCTGCCGGGTGTCGAGGGTGTCGAGGCCCTGAGCGGGGAGGAAGGCGGGTGTGGCTGGCGTCGCCAGCTCCCGGCCGCACTCACTGCCTGAGTACCTAGCGCTTCCAGGTCACCTCCCCTCGGTCCCTGGAGGGCTGTGGGCTGAGCCTTTCCCCCTCGGTCCTTCTCCACGCTGCGGCCCTGCGCGCGTTTCCTCACTGGTTTCCTCTTGCCCATCTGCTGTGTTTCGCAGACCTGTCGAGATCTCTCAGCGCTGTGGTTTCCCCTCCAGTTCTCTTTGTCACTGCAAGTGTCCTAGAAGCGACTCAAGCGGAAAGCCTGGAGCACACCCTCACTTAAAAGAGAAGAGTGGAAAACACCCCCTGTTCGAGAAGCCATTTTCTTCCTCTCCTCAGGCTCCTGTCTTAATGTATAAAGTAGCATCGACAGTCCTTTGAGAGTTCTGGGAATGAGCTTCTGCCCTTTTCCAGCCTGCCTCAGCCACGCTTCTCCTCAGAGGAGTAAGAGGTCAGGAAAGGATCCGATGCTTGGGTGTGTGGCCGGCGGTCTCCGCTCCCTGAGCAGCTTCTCCTCGGCGGCCTGGTCCTCCCTCCCCTGGGAGAGGCCGCGCTGCAGAACCAGCCTTGCCCTCCTCACGGTGGGCGAGTTTAACTCGAGTGAGAAACAGTAAGAAACCGAATTCTGATCACAGATCAAGCTACCTCCTCATCTAGGTGTATAGTAGTAAAAATTTAAAAAATGTCATGTCATCTCTCTGACTGCTGGGTTCAGTTCACAATTAATTAAGACACCACAATGGAAAATCGAAGTAACTAATTATCACCTCTCGCCCCCAGTGTTTAGGATCTCTGCTGAATTTAAAATTATCTGTAAAGCTTTATTAATCTGTGTTTATTATAGTATCAATGTGTGCTAATTAAAGAAAATTTGAAGGTAGAAAAAAGAATATCACCATCGAAACCCAGCTCCTTTAATATTTTGTGCTACTCCAAGGCTTTTTTTTTAAACTTATTTTCTTAAAGAATTGTAATCTGGTTTTTACAGCACATTAAGTAAACTCTAAATAATGTATAGAAACTAAAATTCATTACATGCACAAGTAACCCCAAATATATAACATGAAAGTAGAAAAACAAAGTTACCACCCAAACCTAAATCCTTTTACCATTTTGGTATATTTTTCTATTCTTACCTTTTTTTCCTTTTCTTTCTTTCTTTTTTTTTTTTTTTAGACACGGTCTCACTCTCTTGCCTAGGCTAGAGTGCCGTGGTGTCAGCCTAGCTCACAGCAACCTCAAACTCCTGGGCTTGAGCAATCCTGCTGCCTCAGCCTCCCGAGTAGCTGGGACTACAGGCATGCACCACCATGCCCAGCTAATTATTTTCTATTTTTAGTTGCCTGGCTGATTTTTTCTATTTTTAATAGAGACATGTTCTCACTCCTGCTCAGGTTGGTCTCAAACTCCTGCCCTCAAGCGATCCTCCCAGAGTGCTAGGATTATAGGCATGAGCCACTGCACTAGGCCTCTATTCTTACCTTTGAATTTCTCTTCCTACCTTTGAATTCATTGTTTCCCTTTACAACACATATTGATGAGTCCCGCAGAGTATTTTTGGAAACTGGAACTCATTTAAATTTGCATGTAACCTTGGTTGTTGGCTTGATTTGTCTTGTTTTATTTTCCTAACGCACTGTGTTCTCTTGTTGAAGAAAACCACCTGTGGCACGAGGTGTTCCTAAACACCTGGCAAGTAGTTCTCTGGAGGCTGAAGGACACTTGGGGTGGGAATATGGAAGGTGTCCGTGACCAGGACTCTCCAATCAAGTCGAACCAAAAGAAGAGAGTGTGTTATCCATTGAATTGACATCTAGGCACTGCTCCAAGTGATTTGGTATTTACAAGGCATATTATTAACCTCATCCTTGTTTTTCCAAATGGAATAGGAATAATTTATTTGCCTCCAGAATTCTAATAGGATGGGGAGAGGATGCAGAGTCTTGGCAGAACCCTACCCAATAGAAGGGAAGTGCCCAATAGCCAATACATTGACAGCAAAATGGATGCCTCACATCTGCCTCTCCCACCACATAACTCAGACCCAAATCTCAAAAAGTTAAACATAGAATTTCCATATGATCTACCAATTCTACTTCTAGGTATATACCCAAAAGTATTGAAAGCAGGAAGTCAAACAGGTATTTGTATACCAATGTTCATATTAGCATTATTCACAGTAGCCAAAAGGTGGAAAGTACCCACATGTCCATCAATAGTTGGATGGATAAACAAAATGTGGCATATATATACAATGGAATATCATTCAGCCTTAAAAAGGAAAGAAATTCTGACACATGCTACAATAGGAATAAACCTTGAAAACATTATGCTAAGTGAAAGAAGTCAAATACAAAAGGATTATTGTGTGATTCCACTTATATGAGGTACCTAGAATAGTCAAGCTAATAGAGACAAAGTAGAATGGTGGTTACAGGGGTTGGGGGGAAGGGAAATAGGAAGTTAATGTTTAATGAGCACAGAATTTCAGTTTGGGATGATAAAAATATTCCAGAAATGAATAATAGTGATGGTTGCACAACATTGTGAATTTATTTAATGCCACTGAATTGTACACTTAAAAATGGTTAAACGGTAAATTTTATGTATTTTATCACAATTTAAAACAAGCAAAAAAGGAACAAACTATTGATATATACAACCACATGGATGAGAGATTTGCCATCTCAGAGAAATTGGGTGAAAGAATCCAGACATTAAAAAAAGTACATGATTCCATTTATATAAGTTCAAAATAGGTATATCTATTATTAAATAACATCTATAAGAAGGAAGCCATTGGTTTGGACTGAGCTTCTGTACTAGGCCCTAACACACCAAATCAAAATGGAGTCACTCGTGCTAAAATTCCATGGCACCAAACTAAGTTGTTTACCTGACCTTCCAAGAAATCAGGAGAGACAGATAACAGCCAAATCTCCAACAGGCCAGTGTTACTTAGCCCAGCTCTGCTTTAACTCTACAAGGGAAAGTAACTTTGAAATGAGCAATCTGCTTTTGTTCCCTGTTTCTGCTTTCTTTAGCCGTTTTCTGCCTATAAAGCCAACGTCCTCTGCTCAGCTCACTGGAGCACCTTTTCTGAATTTTTAGAGGAGATATAGCCCCTACTCATGAATCACAAATACAATCCAATTAGATTATGTAAGTAAATTTGTTGTAATTTTGTCTTTTGATACTAACTTGTAGTGATGGAAATCAGAACAGTGGTTGCCTATAGATAGGCCAGGGTGAGTACAATTGACTGGAACGGGGCACAGGGGATGTTCTCCAGTGATGAAAATGTTCTATATTTTGATTGGGGTGATAATTACAATTGGCAGTTTATACAATTGTCAAAACTAATGGAATTGTATACCTAGCATTGTAGATAAAATGTATAGAGTGTATTGTACTCTATATAAAGTATATGTCAATTGAAAGTAAAACAGACAAAACAATATGATGTAAAAAATAAAACCAAAGTAAAAATGTTTTTAATTAAAAACAAAAATTTAAAAATAGAGGGTGTGGGACATTACAAAATAAAGAGGTACAACAAAATGCTGCTTCAAGAATTTAGATTTTAGGCCGGGCACAGTGGCTCATGCCTGTAATCCTAGCACTCTGGGAGGCCAAGGCGGGCGGATTGCTCATGGTCAGGAGTTCGAAACCAGCCTGAGCAAGAGCGAGACCCCGTCTCTACTTTAAATAGAAAGAAATTAATTGGGCAACTAATATATATAGAAAACATTAGCCGGGCATGGTGGCGTATGCCTGTAGTCCCAGCTACTTGGGAGGCTGAGGCAGCAGGATTGCTTGAGCCCAGGAGTTTGACATTGCTGTGAGCTAGGCTGACGCCACGGCACTCACTCTAGCCTGGGCAACAAAGCAAGACTCTGTCTCAAAAAAAAAAAAAAAAAAAAAGAATTTAGATTTTAGGAAGGGATTGGGTTGGGGAGAACAAAAGAAAAGAATTTAGATTTTTCTGAGTAGTCATCACTCATCTCTTTACTGCCCAGTGAATGTCAGCATGAAAAATCTACAACTCTCAAGAAAAACTTCAAATATTTTGTCATTGTTTCTTGTTTTGTTTTGTTTTGTTTTCATTTGCTTCTCTGTTCTAGCTATTAAGATAAGTTAACATTCATCAGAAAAAGAGTTCCAAAATATTTCTTTCCCAAGTATCTCCTTTATGGTCCATGTATTCTTGAGAATTTCCTGATTTTAGAAAAATACTCCCCCTACATACTAGTTTTACTCTATGGTGTTCTAGTCAGTGGAGTTTTAATTTTGAGAAAACAAGTCGAGTCCCCAAAAGATTCTGCTTGGTTTTCTGCTGAAAAAAGGCCCAAGCAATGGATTAAATCATCCATGCAAACTAAGATGTAAATCCCAACCAAACCTTCTCAGAACTATCCTCAACTTCCTGGGTTAGTAGGGCAGAGCCTGGGGAAATAGGGGAGAGCCAGGGCTACAGGGAAGTAGGAAAAGCTAGACTGAGGAGGGAGTATCCCATTTGTTTTCAGTGCCATATACTGTTTTAGGAGCTTTACTATAATTAAGTCATTTACAGAATATAAACAAAGGTATGGAAAAGAGATTCAAACAGAGGTCAAAAAATTCCTTGCCTATCTTTACCCACCAACTACAAAATCATATCTTAGCAGACGCTGACAACAACAGATTCCAGGAAGGACTGGGTGGAGGTAGCTGCCAAGAACAGTCACCTCCTAGGAAGTCTAACACCTCCCCACCTCCCCCAAACAGGTGGCTGGGCTTTTGCAAGACTTGGCTAAACAGCCAGTACAAGAAAGTGTGTGTTTAATTTTGGAGAAAGGGCCTGCTGTTTTATATGATTATTTTTAATTAGTTATTTTCTGGGGTTTGATTAAATTTGGAAATAATTGCATCTTGGGAACTATTTCAGAACCTCAGATTATAAACCTGAGGGTTGCCTCAGGAATTCGGGATGGGTTGTCACCCTGTGACCAATGGCCAGTCCTGAAAACAAGCATCCTTTGTTACAGAAGAGGTCGTGGCCATGCAAATTTTTCTAGTTCTCTGCCTGGAAAGAGAATCCCATCTGGCCGACTTCTCTTTTTTCTCTATTTTCTTGTATGAAATATGCAAAACACAAATGCATGAGCTGCCAGAGCAGCAGATTATGTCGCCTGAATATTGTAGATAAAATTGAAACATAACAAGAAGTTAAGATTTTCCCTTGGGGAAAAGCATGTAAAAGACACTTTATTTGCATAATGATATTATAAAATTTTTAATAAATCCAGTATAGGATGTCAAATAATTATGGGGGAAAAAAGAAAATTATCAATTTGAAAATTTCAGTCATAAATAAACTATAAGAGATATCGTTTAAGGATCTAGAATATTTAAAACTGGGAAGTGAACTCACTGTTTTATAAATAGAAAAACCTAAGTTTTTTTAATACCGTTAAGATTATACAGTCTGACCCATTTCTCTTTATCACTCTGCAATTTACAAAGCACTTTCACACCCATTATACTATCTGATACTCATGACAATCTGTGTGGTAGGTAGGGCAGCTATTATTAGATCTATTTTATAAATGAAACTGAAGCTCAGAACAGTTTTGCCCAAGGTCGTACATGAGTTTTAGTTGTAACCCATACACTCGGGTCTGGACATTCAAAACTCCTGGACTCTGTACACAGTATCCCACTGCTTCTGTTCTCTTCCTGAAAATATTATGAAGCTAAATAAGTTAATCATAGAGCAAACCTCTTAATTATATTTACAAGTACAAATTTAGAAGGATATTATAGTGTGGTGGTAAAGACCATGGAATGTGAAACCACTGCTTCGCTGTGTGACTTGGAGTAAGCTACCAAACATTCTGTGCCTCAGTTTACTCATCTGTAAGGCAGGAATAATAGAAGAACTTACCTAATAAGGATTTTGAAAGCAATAAATGAGTAATACATGTTAAACACTTGGTACAGTGCCTGGCTCACTTAATCATTTAATAAGTGCAAAATGCCATTATCTTTGCAAATTAATTTTTATGTTTAGGTTATTCTGATAAGCATTGAGATATTTTAAATACTATGTATGTGTTGTATTATATAGATCATAAAACTATACAAATTAAAGCCTGAAACCAAATATCTTATTTTCCTATCTCTGGTTTGCTCTTGCCAAACTTATAAATAAGTTTCTCTGTTATCTGATGAGACCTCAGAGTCAAATGAACTAGTCTCAAGTCATAACAAAACACTGCAGTTTACATCAACCCTGAATCATCTTAGTCTCAGAATAATGGGGACTTCAGTATAATTGCAAACAGCCTTTTGCCCCTTCTAAAATAGTGGTCTAACACCTCCCTTGCTCAAATACATTTCTTATATAGAAATTGTTAGATTTGAGTTGTTAGATTTCATGGTTAGACGCCAAGTTCCCTCAGGGAAATATTAAGTAGCAGACTTTGTTCTTACCGTCAAGATTCAGTACAAAAATAGGCAAAGGCACAATTAGGAATCATCAAGTCTTCTTGTATCATACAGCAAGGATGCTCTCAACAACACCTGGGGCCAGGTGGGAAGAACATAGAAGGGGATTCTATCAGGTAAACGTTGGACATGAAAAAGAATGATGGCACACAAGAATCAGCATACCGAATTTCCAAAGTCTATGAATTTAGTCACTGACCGGGGTTTACAAAAAAAATCCTAAAAACAAAAAGAAACCCACTAAGTCAATGAATCTGTAGAGATGGCAGGTGGTTGGGGAGAGAGAAGGAAAGCTTTTCTGTATAGAAGAATGCCAGCTAATAACTATTCAAAGCCTGATGAAAATTCACCATTTTGCAACCCAGTGTTATAATTAATTCAAGTGCAGATTATCTAAACCAGTGGTTCTCAAATATCAGTGTGCATTGGAATCACCTGGAAGCTTGTTAAAACACAGATTACTGAATGCCACTCCCAGAGTGTTGAATTCAGCAGGTCCGGGATGGAATCCAAGAATTTGCTTTTCTATCAAGCTCCCAGATGATGCCAGTTCGAGGATCACACTTTGAGAATCACTGATTTAAACAATTGGGTGATGGGTTTTTGAAGAATACAATATTCACGTAGACAAGGATTTTCCAAAATTAGCATTTAGAAAAAAAAAAGAAAGAAAAAGAATCAAAGTAAATTGGAGTGGTAGAAATTACCAACACCCTTTTCTAAGTTCATACATTGATGAACTTGTATGACCAGATGTTATCTATTGCAGGAATTGCATGATCTGAAGAGGTTGGACCTTCCCTGAAATGCCAGATCACATCTAAATTTCAAGAACACTTTAGGACCAAGGGTTCTAATTTTCTTTCTACTATTAACAGACTTGTTTGACCTCAGGTAAGCACAGCTGACCTTTGAACAAAGCAGTTGAAAATTTGCGTATACCTTTTGACTTACCAAAAACTTAACTACAGATAGCCTACTATTGACCAGAAGCCTTATCAATAACATAAACAGTCTATTAACAAAGATTTTGTATGTTATGTGTATTATATATTCTTACAATAAAGTAAGCTAGAGAAAAGAAAATGTTATTTAAAAAAAATCATAAGGTCCCACTCTAAGAAAACAAAATCATAAAGAAGAGAAAATATATTTACTGTTCATTAAGTAGAGGTAGAACATCATAAAGGTCTTCATCCTTGTCTTCATGCTGAGTAGGCTGAAGAGGAAGAGGAAGAGAAAGGGTTGGTCCTGCTGTGTCAGGGGTAGCCGAGGCAGAAGAAAATCATATATAAGTGGACCTGTGCCATTCAAACCTGTGTTGTTCAAGGGTCAACTGTACTTGACTTTCGTTTAGACTCTGTCCCTTTGCTTATAAAAAATAAGGGTCTTGAGCTAAGTTTCCCATGGGCCTAATGGCAGAGGGTTACAAAGCCTGAAGAAATTAAGCTGGAAGAAAGTACTGCATCCTACAGCTTCGAAATCAGAAAATAGCAATATAGAGACACCATCTCTAGCGAAAATTATTTTTATAACATTGCATCAGAGATTTCTTTCTCTAAGAAAGATGCTTGTCTTAGCAAAATAGATTTTAAAAGAATGTGAAAGATAAATGTTTTAAGACAAGTTAAAAAATCAATATTGTTGTAGCCACTCTGCTTTCTGTGGGGGACTAGGAATCAGTTTACTCTGCAAAAATAAATTAACTCAGTTCTTTCAAACTGAGTATTACATTCTTCATAGATGTAAAACCACAAACCGCTTTTATAAAATTATTTGTGGGATAATAAGGTAAATTAGGAAGATCTTACCAGAAAATATGTTTCTTTGCTCTCCATACTACCTATAAAAAGCAGCTAGTTTACACTCAGTGAAATTCAGACAAGTCTCAGGCTTCTCTCTTTTACAGACTTATTCTAATCTTGTTGGGCCCCTCCCCCCTTTTTTGAGATAGGGTCTGGCACTGCTAGAGTACAGTGGCATCATCATAGCTCACAGCAGCCTCAAACTCCTAGGCTCAAGCAATCTTCCTGCCTCAGCCTCCCGAGTAGCTGGAACTATAAGTGTGTGCAACCACACCCAGCTAACTTTTTCTTTTTTGTAGAGATGGGATCTTTCTATGTTGCCCAGGCTGGTCTCAAACTCCTGGGCTCAAGCCATCCTCCCATCTCAGCCTCCCAGAGTGCTAGGATTACAGGTGTGAACCACTGCACGCAGCCTTGAGGCCCTTCTGAGGAACAAATGGAGTTAGAGCTACAATGGGCATGATTTGAGGAGTGTCTCAAAGAACTTTCTTTAGCTCCTGCCTTTTTTACATGAATTTTATTAAAGATCCTCTTGGCCAGGAGAGGACGGGTCATCTTGCTGGGCACACATGGGAGAAGGGAGGGTCCCCAGAGGAAAGCACTCAGTGGAGAACAGGGAAAGAAGACAGGACAAACAAAAATACATATTTTATGTCAGCATTTGGTTCAGTGGAATCAGAATCTCTGAGGAAATAGGAGTTCGGAGTTCGACAAGCGAGGGGCTTGGGAAGCAGGACCTGGGTGAGGAACAGGGAGATAAATCATCGAGGCAGCCAGTGGGCGTGATGGGTGGAGTGGCACTCTGGATAGTCTGAAAGCCGAGCCTGGCTGTCAGGTGGGGAAGTAGGAGATGACCCAGAGAAACCAGGCCTGCTGTCACTTATCCTTATGTTGCAAGTGGATTATAAATATCACTTTCAGCAAAGCTGATAAGGCTGAAATTATGCAGTTCTGGGCTAAACGTTTTCCTATATTTTTATCCCATGCCTCAATCAGCATTGCCTCCCCCTCCCACTCCCTCCCACTGTTCTACCCCAGCAAGATACCCTTTTGTCACTCTCCATCATAGCAATGGGTAGTAGAGCCAGGAGAAGGCGCAAGAAAAAGCTCTGGAAGGGCTGTGCCCCACTTTACTTGCTCTGCAATATCCAGCTTCTTAGCTCAATCTCTAAGGGCCCTTGAAATTCCCCTGGTGGTCCCAAACTCTAGTTGGGATGGAAAGCCAAAGTCAGATGTGCCAGTTGAGAACCCAGAGGGGAAAGTGTGTCCGGCCTTCTTGGCTCATCAGCATTCCATGATTAGCTATAACAGAAACACATGAGTAGAGACATTCCTCAGTGCACATAAGCATACATATTTATTTTGCTTTAAGAAAATGTCATAATATTACATAATTTAAAAGATGTAGAAAATAGCCTTTTTTTTCCTTCTGATGGTATTAGCATGGGTCTCATTTGGGGGAGATGTGGTGTTGGTCTCATTCTTTAGAGTGCTCCGATACAGAGTGGTCCATGCATGTATCACAAACACAGAAATACGTTTTTGGTTTCATAAGCTTAGGTCCAGGATCTATCTTCCGAGTACTAAGTTTTAAAGATAGTGATATCTTTAATAGTGAAGAGTGATAATGGCCACACTTCCTAAAAACCAAATGCTGAAGAACAGAATTGAGCAAGAGGACCTCTCAAGTCACAGCCTGCCCCCAGCCCCAGCTGCACCTGCCAATAGCCTTACACACTGGCGTCCTTCGAAAGATTAAAGAACAACGTTGTTAGAATGTTCCTCTCTTAAACAGGCTTATTTTTGAAAAAGATAAATCTGAAACATCAACGTACATACAGTCCTTGATGTGAGCAGCCACTGGGATGCAGTCAGCTGGCAGCTTTGTACTGGGTGGTGTGGGGCAGGGTGCTTACATTCCCTGAGCCTCAGTTTTCTCCTCAGAAAAATGGGGGGATTCACACCTGCCTCGTAGAATAAAATGTGAGTAAGTTACCTGGAATGTGAGAGATGCTCAAAACATGTCAATTTTCTTTCCCCACAGCCAAACGGAGGCAGCACGGGGTGAGGTAGTGGCAAGATGAGGGAGCTCCAGGTTGATGGTTTTTATTTTCTCAATAAAGTACAAGTCAAGGTCAAGAACAAAAGGCAAGTGGAAATGGGTGGGGAAAATAAGGTGTAAAAAGGAGCAAAAGGTGTCAATTAGTTGTTCTGAAGACTGGGAGCAGGAAGTTAAGGTGATGCCAAGTGGTACAATGACATGCTTCTCTAGCAAAGCTCAGCGGCACAGAACTAGCGGATGGTTGGGGTTCACTGAGGCTGGACTTTTGGCAAGGCAAGTGTGGTAAAAAGGAGAGAGGCCAAGAACTGGAAAGTATTTTCAAGAGGGCAATTGTAATGGTAATCATGAAATCTAAGCTAACTAAGAAGGGAAGACAGCAGGAGATTGCCCTGAAAGTGGAAGGGAGTGGTATGGATCTTCATTCCACATCTGATGTGAACTATGTTACCTTCCCCCTTAGGAAGTAGAAGCAATTAAGACCAATTTTGTTTTAAAACAATAATAATTTATCTTTATCACATTAGCAAACTAAACCCAGAAAAGTTTATTAAGAGAATAATATAACATGATCCAGGACAATTTATTCTAGGAATGTATGAATGTATAAGTATTACGTCAAATGATGAAAGAATTCCCAAATGATCATATCATCAGATATCGTTATCAGTTATCTATTGCTGTGTAACAAACCACCCAAAAACTTTATAGCATAAAGCAACCAGCTTATTATACTCATAGATTCTGTGAGTCAGTAATCAGAACAGAGCACAGCAGGGACAATTTACCTCCGCTCCACAATGTGCAGAGCCTCAGCTGAGAAGACCAAAAGTCTGCAGTGACCTGATCACTGAGGGAGAGAATCATCTGGAAGTATAACCACTCATTTATTTGGCACTTGATGCTGGCTACTGGTTGGGAACCCAGCTGGGCTGTCAGATAGAAAACTTACACGTGGCCTCTCCAGGTGCTTTCTCTACAGGTTAATCTGAGCTATCTCATAGCATGGCTGACGGGTTCCAAGAGCAAGCATCCCAAGAGTAGAAGGTGGAATTTTATGGCACTTTTATGATGCAGCCTCAGAAGTAACACAGTAACACTTCTGCTATACTCTATTTGTCCAGGCGGTCACAAAGATCTTCCCAGGTCCAAGGAAAGAGGATATAAACGCCATCAATCTGTGTTAGTTAGGGTTATCCAGGAAAAAACAGAACAAATATTATATATAAGAGAGAGAATTTATTATGAGAATTGGCTCATGCAATTATGGAGGCCGAGAAGTCCCATGAAACATTGTAAACTGTAAAACCGTTGAAGACGATGGTGTAATTTAGTTTAAGCTCAAAGACCTGAGAATCAGAGGAGCCAATGATCAGAGGAATCAGAGGAGCCAATGATATAATTCTCAGTTTGCTGCCAAGAGCCTGAGAAACTAGGAGACCTCTATTTAAGTCTTAGAGTCCAAAAGCCCAAGAACCTGGAATTCCGATGGACAAGGGCAACAGAAGGCGCATGCCACAGCTCCAGAAAAGAGAGCAAATTTGCCTTGCTTCTGCCTTTTTGTTCTACCTGGGCCCTCAGTGGATTGGATGGCACCTGCCCACACTGGATGAGGGCAGATCTTCCTTACTCAGTCTACTAATTCAAATACCAACCTTTCGCAAAAACACCCTCACAGATATCCCAGAAATAATGTTTTACCAGATGTCTGGGTTTCCCTTAATCTAGTCAAACTGACACCTAACATTAACTACCACAAGTCCACCCTTTCTTTGTCAACTTGTCACCCATATGCATCTCCTTATACCATACTTAATCTCCAAATAAAGACAATAGCAAGGTCGTACTTCTGCTTTATGAAACAATTATCCTTCTACAACCAAAAACACATTAATCCTTTTTTCAGAAGAGGAGATAAAGTCCTTGAGCAATGTGTATTCACTCTTCTCCTGATAGCCCAATATTTAAATACTATGATATAAAATTATGAATACCTAAATATGGATATAAAGTCAATACATCTTGTGTTACATGATAAAGGAATAAGAGAGGAAATAAAATGAAAACATTTGCTTCATATGTGTATATATACACACAAATGTATTCTTAACAAAATAGGGAGGAAATTCTTACAACAATTAGAGTCCTTGGGTCTATACCTGGTCATGTGGTTGTAGCTGGTATTTATAACTACCCATTCTGTATTCCCTTTGCCTTTAGCAAGCACCTCAGCTGGTCATGGTTCTTTACCTGATGGGGTGATCCAAATCTTCATTCCTAAAGGATTTGGGCCATTTGTAGTCCTGCTTGGTATGAGTTATTATAGTTTTCCATGGATCTTAATCACAGGGCTTGGTAATACTCAGATACAGCCTAGGGCGTCTCCTGTATTCAGACATGCTCTTCCTTACCAACATTATGGAGCAGTAGTCTAATTTGATAGTTCAGATCAACCACCCTAGCCAACACCATAACTCCCTTGTTAGTCTGTTGACTCAGAGGCATGAGGCACTCAAAGAGGCCAAGTGGCAGTTTTAACTTCCAGTTCAATGGAATCATTGTTGTGTCTCCTGGTGAAAGCATTCCTCCCTCTGGAAACAAGACTCTAAGCTAGCAGAATGTAAGTTGTGGGACTAGGAAGCAAAAATTTTCTAATGGATCACTAGGGGTAATCATGAGTGGTGCTATCTGCATTTCCACCCCTTGATTCCTGGACCCATGAATTCTGGCTCTGGGAGAAACAGAACCATATATTGGAGGCTGATTCAGAGAATATACAACCTTCTGGAGAACCTTGCCCTATCCCTGCAAGGTATGTCATGTGACTGGCAGTATAACTGCATCTTTAAAAAGCCATTCCACCATTTTAACAAGCCAACTGTTACATTATGGTGGAGAACATTGTAACGCTGGTGAATTACATGAGCACAAGCCCATTGTTATACTTCTTTGGCTTTGAAGTGGGTTTGTTCATCAGAAGTAATGCTGTATAGAATACTATGATGGTGGATAATGCATTCTATAAGTCTGCAGATGGTAGTTTTGGCAGAAGAATGGAAACAGTGCTGAGCATGTAGGATGGGAGATATTGTTATGGCCATCTTAAAAAATGCAATCTGAAATATCATTCAATAAAATTCAGCAGCCCTTTCCTTTTTTAAAGGTCTTAGGTGAAAAGAAACAGAAGGATGGATATATGTGCAAAATGATTGAGAGCAGAATCTCCAAAAATACTTGTACACCCAGGTTCATATCAGCATAATTCACAATAGCCAAGATGTGAAAACAACTCAAGTGTCCATCAACAGATAAACAAATAAACAAGTGTGGTATATACATACAATGGAATATTATGCAGCCTTCAAAAGAAAGGAAATTCTGACACATGCTACAACATGGATGAACCATGAGGACATTATGCTAAATGAAATAAACTAGTCCCCAAAAGACAAATATTGTGCAATTCCACTTATATGAGCTATCTAGAGTAGTCAAGGTCACAGAAATAGAAAGTAGAATGATGGGTACCAGGACCTGGAGGGAAGGGAAAATGGGGAATTGTTTAATGAATATAGAGTTTCAGTTTTGCAAGATGAAAAAGTCTGGAGATTGGTTGCACAGTAATATTAATATACTTACCACTGAACCATACATTTAAAAATGGTTGAGATGATAAATTTTACGCTATGTGTATTTTACCACAATTAAAAAAAAAAAAGAAATAGAAGACAACTTTCTAGATATACTGAAGAATGCTGTAGCAGATATTGCATATTGGCATGCTCTAGAATGAATGCACAGACATAAGCTAAAAAAACAAACAAACAAACAAACAAACAAAAAACCCCTACATTTTCCAGACTCTCTTGTAGCTAGGATTTGAGACATGATTTAGATCCCCCCAAACAGAAACACTCATCTGAAACTTTGATTTGAAACTGAGTCATATGTAGAGGGAGGCGGTGTCAGGAGTATCTGCTGTAGACCGTGGCAGAGGTGGCATGGTCTGGAGCCAGCTGCTATAGCAGCAGCTTATTAATTTGGCAACTGACTTCTTGATTCAGCAGCTTTCAACATCAGTGATGGCTGCATTCCCAACTTCAGTCAAGGCAGAGTGGTAATGGGGTCTAGGAGTTGCTAATGAATCCTCAGCCTAAGTCCCACTCCTCCTGCCTTGACAAAAAGGCTGGAGGCAAAATCATCACAATTTGCATATAAAATGATTATACTCATAGAGAATCAGAGACTACATTTTATTTTATTTTTTTTTTATTTTTTTTTCAGAGACTACATTTTAGAAAAAAACTATTAGAACTAATGAAAGAGTTAAATAAGGTGGCCAAATTTAAGCCAACTATACAAAAAAATGCTTTTTCTTTAACCCAGAAATAAACAGAAATGTAGTCTAAAAATCCCATTTTGGCACATGCTTATAGTCCCAGCTACTCAGGAGGCTGAGGCAGGAGGATCTCTTGAGCCCAGGACTTTGAGGTTGCAGTGAGCTAGGATGAAGTCACTGCACTCTACCCAGGGTGATAGAGTGAGAGTCTGTTTAAAAAAAAAAAAAAAGTCCCATTTTGAATGACAACAAAAGTTGACAAGAATCAAGAATAAACTTATAAGAAATAGGCTAGACTTATTCGATCAACACACAGGTTTAATTTCAGTCCTTTTTCCCTCTGTTCCACCTTCAAAATATGTTCCACATTCTCCAAATGAAACCAATAAACAACTAAAAGGAATATCATAACAAAATACTTCATGAGAACTATTCCCACTGAGGTCTCGGTAATAAGAAAACCTATTTTTGCCTGAGCAGCTGGTCAAATTAAAATTCAATTCTTCTTTAGCTGTTACTGTTTTCCATCCCAAGGTTTTGTTGTTTTTGTTTTAACTTCTATGTTAGAGTTAAGAAAACAAAAACTATACACCCCATTAATCAAGGAAAACTTTTTCATTTTTAGAGAAAGGGAGTTAAGAGGAAAACAATTCTGAAGCAGCAGTGTTTTTGCCTTAGGGAGAGAAACATTTAATATAATCCTTATGAAACTGTGTTCCTGGAATTCTCTTCATAAATCATGCATGCATAAGTAATTTGCAAAGATTTTGGGAAATGAGCTGTTACACAAGGGATGATGGGATATGTTATTTTGTTTTTGTTTTCTTTCCCTTTTTTATTTTTATAGTTACTGGTCATTTATTGGTCAAAAAATAAAGAGGGTGTCTCGGTCAGAAGCAGTCAAAAAAGAATAGATCTGATAAAATATGGATGCCTGAGCTATATTTATCATAAGTAAACTCTGCTTAAGAAACATAGCCAAAATTAGAGTGAACTGCAAGCTCCTTACTTACAGATTCAGAGCCATAGCAATTTCTGCATATATTTTGAGGAAGGAATCAGTTTGGAAATTATAGATGTATTTCTATAATCAATGATTTTGAGGTATTTATATAGCTGCATCATAATTAAAAATATCAGTTGTTATCCTATAAACCAATATACATACACAAATGTATCAGTTGGTCCTCTGGGAAGCAGATACTGAGATGGAATTAAGAATGCAAAAGTCTTACTGAGGAGTAACATCTATGAAAGAAAAAAAGCAGAACTGGGCAAGGGAGCCATCAGGCCACACAGCAGATCTGCTGAAGACTCAGCCAGCACAATGGGGAGCTCCAAAGCAAAGATTGCCTGTTAGAAGAGTCATGCATTGGGTGGAAATGGTCAGGCTCTTGTTCCACCATCTTACTGAGTCATTGATTGGGGCCACCCCAAGAAAAGTATAACCTTGGCTCAAAGGCTGACAATTCTTGCAGTTAGGCAAGGAGTACTTTCCTGAAGAGGGATCTGAGCTGCATAACATCTCCACATCTGCTACCACAAGTTAGCATCAATGTTACATACAAAACAAAGGTGCTACTTCCTTATTATTTCTTTTTTGATATAGTAATATAAATGAAATATATACAAGGGGCATATATATTCATGGGGTACAAGTGCAATTTTGCTACACTGATATATTGCACTGTGGTGAAGTCAAGGCCTTCAGTGCATATATCACTCAAGCAATGCACATTGTACCCACCAAGCAACCTGCCATCATCCAGCTCCCCAGCCCTCTGGGGAGTCTCCAGGTCTGAGTCTTCATTGTCCATCATTCCATGTTCTGCTTCCATGTGTACACATTTTTTAACTCCCATTTATAAGTGAGAATATATGGTATTTCTTTTTCTGTGTCTGAGTTGTTTAACTTAAGATAATGGCCATAGTTCCATCTATGTTGCTGCAAAAAACATCATTTCATTCTTTTTTATAGTGGAATAGTATTCCATTGTGTTTGTGTGTGTGTGTATATGCATGCCACATTTTCTTTATCCAGTCCTCTGTTGATGTACACTTAAGTTGATTCCATATCTTTGCTATTGTGAATAATGCTGTGATAAACATGTGAGTACAGGTATCTTTTTTATATATTGATTTCTTTTCCTTTGGATAGATACCCAATAGTAGGATTGCTGAGCAGTTCTATTTTTAGTTCTTTTTTTTTTTTTTTTTTTTTTTTGAGACAGAGTCTCACTTTGTTGTCTAGGCTAGAGTGAGTGCCGTGGCGTCAGCCTAGCTCACAGCAACCTCAAACTCCTGGGCTCAAGCGATCCTCCTGCCTCAGCCTCCCGAGTAGCTGGGACTATAGGCATGCGCCACCATGCCCGGCTAATTTTTTTTATATATATATCAGTTGGCCAATTAATTTCTTTCTATTTTATAGTAGAGACGGGGTCTCGCTCTTGCTCAGGATGGTTTTGAACTCCTGACCTTGAGCAATCCGCCCGCCTCGGCCTCCCAAGAGCTAGGATTACAGGCGTGAGCCACAGCGCCCGGCCTATTTTTAGTTCTTTTTTTGAGACAGGGTCTCACTCTGTTACCAGGGCTAGAGTACAGTGGCATCATCATAACTCATTTCAACCTCAAACTCCTGGGCTCTAGCAATCTTCCCACCTCAGCCTCCCAAAGTGCTAGGATTATAGGCATGAACCACTATGTTGGCCTATTTTTAGTTCTTTGAGAAATCTCCATACTGTTTTCCATAGGGGTTGCACTAATTTACATTCCCACCAACAGTGTATAGTGTGCCCTTTTCTCCACATCCTCACCAACATCTCATGCTTTTTCTTTTTGTTGTTGAGTTCCTTATAAATTCTGTATATTATTATAGTTCTCCATCAGATGTATAGTTTGCAAATATTTTCTCTCATTCTGAAGGTTGCCTGTTCACTCTGTTAATTATTTCTTTTGCTGTGCAGAAAGAAGCTTTGTAGTTTAAGTCCCATTTGTCTATTTTGGGGGTTTTTTTTGCCTGTGCTTTTGAAGTCTTAATCACAAATTCTTTGCCTAGACCAATGTACAGAAGAGTTTTCCCTAGGTTTTCTTCTAGTATGTTTATAGTTTTAGGTCTTACATTCAAGTCTTTCATCTGTCTTGAGTTGATTTTTATATATGGTAAGAGATGAGGGTCCAGTTTCATTTCTCTGCATCTGTCAATCCAATTTTCCCAGCACATTTATTGAAAAAGATGCCCTTTCCCCAGTATATATTCTTGTTGACTTTGACGAAGATCAGTTAGCTGTAAGCATGTGACCTTATTTCTGAGTTCTCTATTCTGTTCCATTGATCTATGTGTCTATTTTTATACCAGTACCATGAAGTTTTGGTTACTATAGTCTTGGTTTACAATTTGAAGTAAAGCAATACGATGCCCCCAGCTTTGTTCATTTTGCTCAAGATTGTTTTAGCTATTTAGGCTTTTTTGGTTCCATACGAACTTTTTTCTCCTAATTCTGTGAAAAATGACATTGGTATTTTGATTGGGATTGCACTGAACCTGTAGATTGCTTTGGGCAATATGATCATTTTAACTATATTAATTATTCCAATCCACAAGCAAAGGATATTTTTCCATTTTGCTTGTGTCATCTACAATTTCTTTCATCAGTGTTTGTAGTTTACCTTTTAGGTATTTTTCACCTCCTTGCTTAAATATATATTCCTGAGTATTTTACCTTTTTGTAGTTATTGTAGATAGGATTGCCTTCTTGATTTGGTTCTTGGTGAGATCATTATTAGTGTTTGGACATTCTACTGATTTGTGTATGTTGATTTTGCATCCTAAATTTTACTGAATTCATTTATCAAGTCTAAGTATCTTTTGGTGGAGTCTTTAGGGTTTTCTAGATATAATATCATATCATCAGTGAACAGGGATAATTTGACTTCCTCTTTTCCAATTTGGATGGCTTTGATTTTTCTCTTGCCTGATTGCTATGACAAGCACTTCTCGTACTATGTTGAATAAGAATGGTGAAAGTGGACATCTTTGTCTTGTTCCAGTTCTTAGGAGGAACGCTTTCCACTTTTCCCCATTAAGTATGATGTGGGGTGTGGGTTTGTCATATGTGGCCTCTATTATTTTGAGGTATGTTTGTTCTATGCCATGTTTGTTAAGGATTTTTATCATGAAGGGATGCTGAATTTTATTGATTGCTTTTTCTGAATCTATTGAGATAATCATATGGTTTTTGTCCTTAATTCTGTTTGTATGATATATCACATTTATTGTTTTGCATATGTTGACCCATCCTTGCATCCCTGATTAAAAAAAAAAAAACTCACTTGATCATGGTGTAGTATCTTTTTTATGTGCTTTTGGATTCAATTTGCTAGTATTTTGTTGAAATTTTTTGTGTATGTGTTCATCAAAGAACACATACTGTGTGTTGGCTATAAATCCATCTATTCCTGAGCCTTTTTTGATTGGGATTTTTAAAAAATTACTGATTCAAACTATCCATTATTGTTCTATTCAGGAGTTCTACTTCTTTCTGGTTCAGTCTTGGGAGGTTGTATGTTTTTAGGAATGCATCCATTTCCTCTGGGTGTTCTAGTTTGTGAGTGTATAGATGTTCATAGTAGTCTCTGATGATCTTTTGTATTTTTCTGGTACCACTTGTAATGTCCCATTTTTCATTTCTGATTGTGTTCATTTGGATCTTCTCTCTTGTTTTCTTGGTTAGTTTAGCTAGTGGTTTATCAATTTTGTTTATCTTTTTGAAGAACCAACTTTTTGGTTCATTGGTATATTGTTTTTTGGTCTCAATATTATTTAGTTTTGTTCTGATCTTTGTTATTTATTTTCTTCTGCTAGCTTTAGGTTCAGTTTGTCCTTGTCTTTCTAGTTCCTTGAGGTGCAATGTTAGGTTAATTTGTGATCTCTCTACCTTTTTGATGTAGGCGTTTAATGCTATAAACTTCCCTTGTAGCACTGCTGTTACTGTATTCCATGAGTTTTTGGTATGTTGTGTTTTCATTTTCATGTCTTTCAAAACATTTTTAAATTTAGTCTTAATTTCTTTATTGAGCCAGTGATATCTTTTTCCACTCCTTTACTATCAGTCTATGTGTGTCTTAATGGATAAGGTGAGTTTCTTGTAAGCAGCATATAGTTGGATCAAGTTTGTTTTTTAATCCATTCTGCCAATTTATGTTTTTTAAGTGGAGCATTTGACCCATTTACATTCAAGCTTAATATTGATATATGAAGCTATATTCCTGTCATATTATTAATTGTTTTCTATTTGTTTTATAAATTCTTCCTTTCTTTTTCTCTTTTTGCCTTTGTGGTTTGATGAAATTCTGTCTTGTTACCATTTGATTCTTTTCTCTTCCTCCTTTGTGTGAATGTGTTATAAGACCTGTGAGTTTTATATTTTTGTGTGTTTTCATAATGATGAATATTGACCCTTCATTTCCATGTTTAAGACCCCTTTGTACATTTCTAGTAGGGCTGGTCTAATGAATGGTAATAAATTCCCTCAGCCTTTGATTGTGAAAGCTTTATTTCTCCTTAATTTGTGAAGCTTATACTGGTAGGATATAAAATTCTTGGCTGGAATGTTTTTTATTTCAGCACTTTGAAAATGCTATCCCATTTTCTTCTGGCCTGTAAGATTTCTGCTGAGACATCCAAGGTTAGTCTGATGGAGTTTCTTTATAGGCTACTAGATACTTTTCTCTTGATAATCTTAAAATTCTTTCTTTCACTTTGACTTTAGACATTCTGAATATAATATGCTGTGGTGAAGTCCTTTTTGGAGTATATTCTCCTGGGGAATCCCTGAGCCTCCTGTATTTGCATGTCTACCTTTCTTGCTGGACTTGGGAAGTTTTCATTGATTATTTCCTTAAATATGTTTTCTAGACTTTTTGATCTCTCTTCCCCCTCAGGAATATGAATAATTCATAAGTTAAGTAATTTTATGTCTTGAAGGCTTTTTTCATTCTTTTAATTCTTTTTTCCTTATTTTTATCTGACTGGATTATTTAAAAAGATCTGTCTTCAAGTTCTGAGATACTTTTTTGTCTGCTTAGTATCGTCTGTTATTGAAGCTTTAAAATGTATTTTGTAGTTTCTTCAGTGAATTTTTCAGTTCTACAACTTCTGCTTTGTTTTTTTTTAAGTTATCTATCTCTTTAGTAAATTTCTCATTCATATCCTCAATTGATTTTATGATTTCTTTGTATTGGTTTGCAGATTTAGCTTGCCTCTCATTGAGCTTCTTTAAAATCCATATTTTTAATCCTTTCTAGGAGTTCCTTTTGATTGGTATCTGTAACTGGACAATTGTTGTGGTCCTCTGGTGCTGTCATATGTCCTTGCTTTTCATGTTTCCTGTGTCTTTCTGTTGATATCTGTGTATTAGGTGTAGCAGTCACTTATGCCAATTTTTTGAAATTGCTTTCATAGGGAATAACATTTTTCCTGAAGATGTATATATGTTGTTGGTTGATTAAAACACTTTGGCTTTGATTTTGAATGCCTGAGGTAGTGTGATCTTTGTATGAATCTTCAGCAGTACACAGGGTCAGTGGTACCTGTGATTTCCTTGGTGGCTTAGGGTACAGTTACAGTTTAGGCTGTGGTAAATTTTTGGGGGGGACTTTGATACTGACTGAGCCAGTCTTCAGGCCTCAGCAGTGGCAGTAGTAAGCTAAGTGTGCCTTTGGGCCCCAGAGCATTTTACATTGGCACTGGTGTTAGTGGGTCCTGGAGGGGCAATTCTCACATCCCCAGATGGAGTGCTCAGAATTGAGTAGGGGAGCAGTGAGATAGGTGTGTGGGCAGGATCTCAGGCCCCTGAGAAGCTGGTGGGATGTGGGTGATGGAAGTACCTATGGTGGAGTGATCC
Organism: Microcebus murinus; assembly: GCF_040939455.1. Classification (NCBI taxonomy): domain Eukaryota; kingdom Metazoa; phylum Chordata; class Mammalia; order Primates; family Cheirogaleidae; genus Microcebus; species Microcebus murinus. Next base: position 31,688,834 of record NC_134106.1, on the reverse strand, counting down.
ACAGGGAACCTAAGTGGTCTGTGTTGGTGTTGCTGATAGCTGAAATGGGTTGGGTGGGCTATTCTTCAGCCCCACAGCCACCTATGGCAGGGCAGTGGAATATTGTCCTAATTGTGCATAGGAGAGCTTAGTCTCCCCTGTCCCCTGAGCTAAGTGGTTGCTACAGCCATGCTCCTTAAATTGGCCCCAAGGGCAGGGCACAGCCCAGTGTTAAACTTTCAAAATGGCTCCTTATATAAGCAAAATAATTTTACTTATTGTAGCAATGTTTGTAATCAAAGATTAGGGAAAAATCAAATGTTCCTCAAAAGGAAATTGATAAAATTAATTATCGTACATCCATATATTAGAATTCTATATAACTACAAAAACAGGAGTTTGGGCCGGGCACAGTGGCTCACACCTATAATCCTAACACTCTGGGAGGCCGAGACAGGCAGATTAATTGAGCTCAGGAGTTCGAGACCAGCCTAAGCAAGAGCGAGACCCATCTCTACTAAAAATATAGAAAGAAATTAGCTGAACAATAAAAATACATAGAAAAAATTAGCCAGACATGGTGGCGCTTGCTTGTAGTCCCAGCTACCCAGGAGGCTGAGGCAGGAGGATCCCTTGAGCTCAGGAGTTTGAGGTTGCTGTGAGTTAGGCTAACGCCACGGCACTCTAGCCCGGGAAACAGAGTGAGATTCTGTCTCAAAAACAAATAAACAAACAAAAAATTAAAGATTCTACATCAGGAATAATAATCTTTATAAAGAATATTGTTCAATGAGTGAAATTTGAATAAGGAAGAGCTGTAGGTTAGGTGATAGTACTGTATCAATGTTAGCTTTCTGAATTTAATAATTTTAGTACAGTTATATAAGTGAAAGTCCTTGTTCTTAGGAAATGTACACAGACTCACTGAAGTGTTCAAGGCAAATAGAGATGGTATGTGCAAGGTATTTTCGAGTGATTCAGGAAAAAATTATATATACACATATATGTATATATAATATATATTTTAATGTATTTCATTATTCATTTATGGAGATATAAGAACAGAGACAGAAAGAGTCAGAGACGAAATGATAAAGCAAATGTGGCAAATTGTAAAAAGAAAATTGGAGAATCTAGGTGAAAGGTATATGGGAGTCTATGTACTTTTTTTCAAACTTTTCTGTTAAAAAATTACATTTGCGTTTGCATTGAGAAACTCTGGAGAAATATATAAGAAACTAACAAAAATAATTACCTGTTAGGGTACAGTGTAGACACACTACAGCTGGACAGGATGAAAGAGACACTTTTAAAATCATGTAAACATATTACTTATTTACAATTTTAATTGCCAAATTATTTTTAATTAACCTTTGCATATCTTTGAATTACGTATCATTGTCTCTAATATTCAAATATTGAACTCCTCATATGGTGGGACTTAGTAAATATTGTTGATTGACTAATGAGATTACTTCTTCTGGACACAAATTATACAAACTGTTAGAATAAATATTAAATAATGTGCTTGAGGCAACAAAGAGTAGTAAAGAACTGGATTTGGCTGACCTTTGTTAAAACTAAGTTGTAGCTCTTATTTTCAGTCTGCAGTTGCCTCTCTAACCTTCAGAATCTGAAGTTAAGAAGCCTTTGAAATACCAGGAAGCAAGGCTCGCTGGGCCATTTTGGAGGTTGAATTCCACAATAAATAGCACACAATTTAGTTCCACTTGTTTTTGGAATTTTAAATAATGAATCATATAGTGGGTAGTTTCCTGTGTCTTGCTCAGTGTTATATTTTTAAGATTTACCTACGTTGATGTATATAGCTATAGTTCATTCATTTTGGCTTCTCTATAGTATTCTACAGTTTATTTACTCATTTTACTGTTTATGCTATTACAAACAATGCAGTGAGAAACTTTCTGGTCCAAATGCAAAAGGGTTTCTTTGGGATATACGTGCTATGGGAATATATATCCCAAAGAACATAAGACATGCTTATGTTTACCTTTCAAGAAAAGACAAATAGTCATTTAATGTGGTTGTATTCAAGTGGATAAGAATTTTAATTGCTTTATATTCTTGCCAAAATTTCATTCAACTTTTAAATTTTTGTCAATTTAATGGGCTCAAAATAGTATTTCACTGTGCCTTTAATTTGCATTTCATTGGCTGGCTATTAATGAGACGAGCATCTAACCATCATTTCCTCAAGGTAAACTACCTGTTTTGGATACTATTAATAATTATTTTTCATTATATTAGTTACAACTTCCTGTTCTTGGTTTATGTCTTATTCTCCCTCCCTTCCTTCCTTCCGTCCTTCCTTCCTTTCTTTCATTTCTTTGTCTTTCTCTCTCTCTCTCTCTCTCTCTCTCTCTCTCTGAGAAGGGGTCTCATTCTGTTGCCCAGGTTGCAGTGCAGAGGTGCAATCACAGTTCACTGCAAACTTAAACTCCTAGGCTCAAGCAGTCCTCCCACCTCAGCCTCTCAAAGTGCTGAGATTGTAGGTGTGAGCAACCACTCCCCACCTCCTTTTACTTTCTTTATGGGATATTTTGATCTATAGAAGTTCTTAATTTCAATGAAGTAAAATTTATCAAACTTTTCCTTTCCTACTTTGAGCTCATAAAGATGTTCTTTTTCTTCTCATAGTTTTAAAAGTTTGCTTTTTTGCCTTTATGTCTTTAATCCAATGGCATTGATTTGTGTAGGGTGTGAGTTGGGGTGTACTTTTATTTTTTATCTATATGTATTTATCAATAGTCCATATGTCATTTGTTGAACAGTATATCCTTTCCCTGCTCATCTGCAATGCTTGCTAGATCATAAATCAGGTTTCTACATATTTGGCTGTCTATTGATCCCTGGGTTTGTCTATTTCTGTGCTAATACCCATTGTTTTGATTTATTGTAGTTATGTAATCAGTTTTCATATCTTGTAAATTTAGTTCCCCTGCCTTGTTCTTTTATAGACGAATTCGCTTCTTGCTCTTCCATGTTCATTTTAGAATCAGTTTATCAAGTTACATAACAAATCCTGTTGGAAATTTCATTAAAGTTGCACTGGATTTGGGTGCAATCAATTTCAGGAGCTATTACAACTTGAATCAACTGAGACTTTTGCAAAACGCTGGACCTTGCAGGGAACCTGAAAAAGAAGTGTGAGGGATAGTCCCGTATATCTTGAATAACCTTTGATTATCTCTTCCAATTGTACCTACCCTGCTCCCCACATTTGCAAAGGGGGCAAGGAAAGAGAGAGAGGGAGAGACGGAAGGACTCAAGGTATTGACTAAAGGTGAGTATAGGGTGGGCTTCCAGGGGTCTTCTCTGGTGTATTTTCTGGGGACATATTTGGACAAGTGGAATTGAAAGTAGAGACTGGAAAGAAAGCGAGGGCGAGGAAAAGAATGAAGGGTGGATATGCTCTGCAGGAGAGAGTGCCTTAACTTTGCTGATGGTTGAAACTGCTGTTCCATCTGCCAGTTCAGCTCTGAAGTTCAAGGGAAGGAATCCCGAATAGGGCCTGAGAAAGACTTTAGGGAGAAGGCGGCATTTGAGCTGAGGGATAGGAGTTCCACGGAGAGCGTGCATCTGGGTGCTAGGGTGGGAGTGTGGAAGACGGGATTGAAGAAAAAAGGTTACAAGCATTTCAGGCACACGGAACAGCATATGCAGGAAACAGACAGAAATGATGGGTTTGGAGCAGGCAAGGGCAGTTCATTTTAAGTGGGAGATACAGCTGGAAAGGTAAGTAGTGGCCCGATTGTGCAGGGCCATGAATACCAGGTTAAGGACTTTGGACTTTATCCTGGAACGCCTGTGGAAGCTCTTGAACGCAAGAATAAGTAGCTGGACCCTAAGTTTGAGTCAGGAGGATAACTGCGGCTGCAGAGAGGCAGGGAACCGGTGGCCGCGTCCGGGTCACGGGCGCAGGGAATAGCGCAGAGTGCAGCACTTCCACCTGCAGGGGGCACACACAGGCCGGACGCCCTTCCCGCCGCCTTCCTCACAGCCCTGTTCTGACGCGCCGCTCTCGGAACTCGCCTAGCCCGCCTGGACGCGCCCCCTCCGGCTTCGGCTAGTCCGCCTGGACACGCCCCCCTACGTCACGTCCTCCGTAGTGCGAGGCTCTTCAGGTCTAAGGAGGGGCGCGAAAAGAAGCCTCTGCGCCTGCGCCTGGGGCGGTAGCCGGTGGCTAAAGCTCAGGGGTCCGGGGGGCTTTTACGTAGGCACTCGCGTGCACATCTACGCGTTTCTGAGTCCGCACTGCTGCCTTCGCTTGCTGATGCCTCTGGGTGTTTTGTCCCATGAAATATACGCATAGCATAGAGGGGCTCAAGCGTTCCTTGATCTTAACGGTGCCGATTCTGGCACTCCCTCTAGAGAAGCACCGAGTCTCCTCACTGCAATTTTCCTCCAGCTGCTTTCTCTCAGTCTGCGGCCAAGACTTCCATGCTAGTGAAAACCTGCTCCAGCCACTATGCATGCCCAGCCCAGGCTGTAGTCCATGTTTCTAGGACTTGTTTTCCTTTGTGATCAAATCAGAGATTCCGAGTTGAAGGGGACCTTGGAGGTCAACAAGTCTACTAACATCTTAACTTCCCCCGACATCCGAGTGTACAGTTTTTACTTGCATACCCCAGAGATCGCCTGTTTCCTAGGGACAACTTTGATGATTTAGTCTTCCTGAAAGTTTTCCGCATGCAACTTTCATTCCTTCAACACTATTTATTGCTACCTACTGTGCAGGCATTGTGGTTCTGGGGATACAATGGTGAACTGGAAACACAAGATTGTTGCTGTTTTGGAGTTTACATTCTAATTGGGGGCAGAGGGGGGTTGGGGGGTGAGGAGGGGAGACCAACAACCAAAACTAGAGGCCTAATTCATTGCTAGCAAGGAAATAAGAAAGACTTTATGGTAGAAACACACAGGTGGGAACTAGTTAGAGTGATCAGAAAAAGGCCTCATGGAGGTAGTGACATTTATAGCCAACCAAGTGAATGGCTAGGAGTTACAGGCTGAGAGAAGAGCAAAGTCCTTGAAGCAGGAAAGGGGTTGGCATTTTCTAGGAATAGACAAAAGTCCATAGTGACTTTAGAGTGGTGAGCCAAAATTGCCAATGGTGAGAAAACGTTGGGAATGTCAGCAGGAGCCAGATGCACAGCTTTTTAGGTTAAGAAGTTTGAAATGTATTCTAAGAGCAATGGGAAGCCAAAGCAATAGTTTGCAGCAGGGGATGGATCTTGGTTCAGTCATTTAGAACCATACCAACCAATTATTTCCCCGTATCACAGCCCTTTAAATATTTGAAGATGGCTGACATGTTCTCTTCTGAGACCCTTTCTCCTGCTCCCAACTTCTCTCCAAGCTGTAGTTTCTTCTACTCCTTCTTACCTAGAGCAGCAGTCCCCAACCTCTTTGGCACCAGGGACTAGTTTCATGGAAGAGTTGAGAGGGGGGAGTCGGGATGATTCGTGCATTATATTTATTGTGCACATTATTACTATAATTATTACATTGTACTATATGATGAAATAATTATACAACACACCATAATGCAGAATCAGTGGGATCCCTGAGCTTGCTTTCTTGCAACTAGACAGTCCCATCTGGGGGTGATAGGAGACAGTACACTCAAAGTGTGTTGCTTATATCCAGTCTACTCCATAATCTCATTTTGGTTACTGTCACCACAGAAAACCCTGCCTCACAAAGACAGAATGTTGGAAATGGAAGCAGGCTTTTCAATGCTTTTGTGGCAATCTCAGGACATTGACTTTAATCTGGAACATATGGAGATTTGATTTTGTCTCAAACATACTTTTAAGGCCACCATGATTTGCAATTTTAAGCAGTTGATCCTCTTCTAGCATGGACAGAGTTCATTAATCTGGCTTATTCACAAATAGGTGGAGGAACCATTCCTTCCCAGTTTGGGGATCTTTTGTGCTTGGGAGGTAATGCTCAAACTCTTTTGAAAACTGAGATAGGCAATCATGAAAGCTCATGAAAACTGAGGTAGGCTGGGAGAAAGACCCTGGCTCAGTCTCTTTCAAAATCTCTGCTGATGTTTGAAACGTGTCAAAAATCCCAATTGCTCTCATAATTCCAGTTTGGCTTTGAATGCAGCCACATTATCTGCCAACTTGAAAACAGTTGTCATTCTCCCCTAAAGTGACAGATGGAGTTCATTGAGCAGGTTGAATATGTCACACAAGGAAGCAAGTTTTGCGACCCTTTTTTGAGTCACCGAAATGTGCTGCCAGTGGTGACTGTTTTTCTAAAAGAAATCTCTGGAGTGGCTCTCATACCTCAAAAACTCTGGCCAGTGATCTATGTTTAGAAAGCCATTTCATTTCTGTGTATAAGAGAAGATATGTGTGCTCTGCGTCCATCTCCTCACAGGGCCGTGTGAACAGACATGCGTTAAGGGCATGTGCTTTAATGTGGTTGACACTTTTAATCACATCCTACAAAATGTTGTTTAGTTCAGGTGACATTTTTCAGGTAGCCAGCATTTCTCTGTGAATGACACATTGCATAGACTCACATTGAGAAGCAACCTCCTTGATCTGAGTGGTGAAACCAGAAAGCTGTCCAGTCATGGCAGCCACTCTGCCTGTGCATAAATTGACACAAATGACCAATTCAGTGTTCCTGATATGTAATCATTCAAAGACTTGAATAGCTCTGTGGTGTTGATTGGCAACAAAAGTGCGCATATCCTCATGCACATCCTCCTGAAAAATGTACTGCACAAAAACAAACATTGCTGCCTTGTTGTCAACGTCAGTAGACTGGTCAACCTGGATTGTGTACCACAGGGATGCATTAATCCTCTCCAACAATCATGCTTCAATGTCCTCTGCCATTTCATCAATTTATCTAGTTACAGAGATAGCCCAAAGAGGAACATGTGCCACCTTTTGAACCGCAGCCTCTCCTAAAAGTTCAAGGCAAATGTCCTTAGCAGCAGTCAGGATCAACTCTTCCCCAATAAAGTGCTTCTTAGCTGTAGCAATGTGGTTAGCCACTAAGAATGATGCTCTCAGTGCAGACATGTTTGATGAAGTGGTAACCTTCAATAATTGTTTCTGTTCTTAGTGTTGACATTTTTTTTCTTTTGAAAAACTCTAAAAGCTTGTCTTTTAATGCAAAGTGCTTGGTCTCCACATGGTGAAGCAGTTTTGAAGGGTTCATGACTTCGTTGGATAGCTGGTTGCCACGTATTATACAAAGCGGGCTTGGAGAATGTGAATCACCTATTGCAATGAATCCATAATTTAAGTAGGACTCTTGGTGTGTGTGTGTATGTATATATATATATATATATATATATATATATATATATATATATTGAAATGCAGCTTTCACTTTGTTGGCTGTCTTAGAGTCTTCTGCTTTCTTATCATTGGGTCTTTCCCCTTTTCAAGGAAGCTCTCCAGTGATGTTTGTTTTTTTCTTATTTTTGCTAGGGTTAGCTTGCAGGTTTACCAAAACTGTGACTGAGGCAAGTGAGCAGTGTGGGAAAGAGGTGCGGACGGAAGTGGTAAATAAAATAATGGGTGGGCCACACTCCAACTAAAATAAATGTCAGAGTCTGACTTTAAGTCTGCCACCAGATGCAGCTTAATTGTCACTTGCCACTCACTGATAGGGTTTTGATATGAGTCTGCAAGCAATTGACTTATTACAGTCTCTGTGCAGTCAAACCTCTCTGCTAATGACAATCTGTATTTGCAGCCGCTTCCCGTGCTAGCTACAGCTCCACCTCAGATCATCAGGTATTAGATTCTCATAAGAAGCATGCAACCTAGATCTCTCACTCACATGCACAGTATACACAGTAGCAGTTCATGCTGCTATGAGAATCTAATGCCACCGCTGATCTTAAGGAAGGCAGAGACCAGGTGATGATGCCAGCAATGGGGAGCGGCTGTAAGTACAGATGAAGCTTCACTTACTGGCCCTCCCCTCACCTCCTACAGCGGAGCCCAGTTCCTAACATTGCCACAGAGCAGTACTGCTCCCTTTCCTGGGAATTGGGGACCACAGACCTAGAGGACTTATGGATCAATTTCAAAACAATATTCCAAAAACTTTGAAAGTGGGGGAAAATTTTAAAATGTAAATCATGTGTGTATATTTTCAAAGGAAAGAATCTAAGACTTTTTAAATTCAGTGACAGAGTCTCACTCTGTCACCTAGGCTGATGTGCAGTGGTGCGATCATAGCTCATTGTAGCCTCAAACTCTTGGGCTCAAGTGATCCTCCCACCTCAGCCTACCAAGTATCTGGGAATACAGGTGGAAATCACCACACTGGGCTAGAACCTACAACTTTTTTTGGATTTCTAAGGAGGTCCTGTAAAGATTAAGAACCACTGCTTGAACACTTCTCATTTGTGTGATCCTGCTCATATTTCTCAAGAATAGTAGAATACAATGTGACTTCAACTCAGCCTAGTTCTCTAGCTTCTCATCTATGAAATGAAAACAATAGGGTTGCTATGAGGATTAAATGAGATGATACTCAAAAAGTGTTTGATGATAAACTGTGAGATGACCACCAGAAAACGCCAGTATTATAAACAAATATTTGCATCCCTGGGATGGAGGGACAAGTTATAGATACTGCTCCTTTAGCGTTCCACATACATTCCCTAAGTGCCTATTTTGTGTAGAATCCCTGGCGAAAAAGATCTGCCTTCCATGAATTTATTATCAAGCAGAAAAACAAAACAAAACACGATAGAATAAATGCTCTGAGAGGGGCGTAAGTGCAGTGCTCTGTGATCTGTAGAAGAGGTTTCCGTGTCAGCTGAGAGTAAGTCCTTATCGGGGTTCACACTTGAAGTGGGTTGGAAAGATGAACAGATTGAAGGTAAAACACACACACACAAAATCAATACTGCACGTACACATTTTATTTTTGATGATGTGGAAGGACCGAATGGGGACATTGCAGTCACTTCCACTAGCCACCAAATAGTAAGCAGTAGGTTTCGTGACCAGGGATCCTGCCTTTTGTCCAGTCTGTTTACTATACATTGCACGCGCTGGGCAGTCCTTATCTTCATGTTCGGGAACAAAGTACACACACCCCTTTCCGAAACGAAAGGCCCTCGGACTCCGAGACAGGGGTGGGATCCCTCAAGGCCCGACCACACAATGGGGGGCCCTCTACTGCAGCTCGGGCCCCCCCTGCAGGCCCCACTCTGCTAGGGTTCGACATCCCCGGCCCCGCGCCCCTCCCTGCAGCCCCCAGGAGCGCAGCCACAGCCCTGCCGGGCGCCCTCCCTCTCCAGAGCCTCCCTGCTCCTTGCAGGGGAGCCGGAAAACCCGGAGCGAACCAGCCCAGCCCGGCGGCGCATGCTCAGTGGCGAGCAGGTTCAGTTCGCTAGTAGGAAGCTCCAGCCCTACACCGGCGGCGGCGGCGGCACCTCAGGGCAGCCGATTCCCCAACGGCGACCTCGGCCCTTCCCCTCCCCCGCCAGACCCCCGCCCCAGCTCCGCCCCGCCGGGGGCTCGCGCGTCTCGGAGTCGCAGCCGCGCGGAGCGGGCGCCGGGGCCGGAGCGCCCCTCCACACGCCCTCCCACCGCCGCCAGTTCCGCCGCGGGGCCAGGCCGGGCCCGGGAGCGCAGCCCCGGCGGGCGGGCGGGCGGGCGGCGGAGGGCAGCCCGGGGCGGCGCGCGCGGGCCGGGGAGGGGCGGGGGGCCTGGCCCCGGGGCGGCGGTGCGGGATGCCGCCGCCTCCGGGCTGCGTTCGCTCTCCGCGGCTGGTGCCCGTGTCGGGTGGGTGGCCGGGCGCGGGCCTCGCCCCCCAGCCCCCTCGCCGGGGCTAGCCCGGCTGCGCGGCGCCCGGAGGGGGCCGGGCCGTCCGGTGGGACCGCGGCCCTGTTCCGCGCGGCGAGCTCGCCCTCTCGCGGCGCCCGGCCCGGCCGCCGCCGCCCCTCTCCCCGCCCGGAGGCGCCCCGGGGGCACCATGCAGGCGCAGCAGCTGCCGTACGAGTTCTTCAGCGAGGAGAACGCGCCCAAGTGGCGGGGGCTGCTGGTGCCCGCGCTGAAAAAGGTGAGGAGCCCGCGGGACCCGCTCCCCCGCTGCGCCCCGCGCGGGCGCCGGGCCGGGCCGGGAGGCGGGGCGCGCAGGGCCGTCTTTCTTCCCGGTCTCGCCGCCTCCCGGGAAGGACGGCGCACGCCGAGAGGTGCCCCACACTCGACGTTGACATTCACCGTGTGCGGGAAGGCCGCAGGAAGCGGGGAGAGTTCGTCCGAATTATCCAACCACTGAGAGGTTAATGTTCTGCCCTTTGATGCAGAGACAACAGTTGGAGGAGCCTCGGTTTTCAGTGGAGGTCAAAGCAGGCCACTTTTCCGCCTCCTCGGTCCCCCCCAGAGCTGCTGTCAGCCTCCGGTTTTAGGTGTCCAGTACGCCCGTTTTAGTGGCTGGAGAATGCTCTGGCCGTAATGCTTGCTCTAAGTAATTGCCAGCTCGTCTGCCAGCAGGAACATGGCCTGCTTTGCTCGCCCTCAGTAATCGCTCTTCATTCTCCTAAATTCCCCCGGTCCTCCGATTAACAGGGGCTGGCTGCACATGCTAGTATTTTCAGATTTTTTTTTTTTTTTTTAGGTTTGAGAATTTTGGTACTGCCATTTCGTTTGTTGTTTAGAATGTTTAGCCTTTGTGTGTTTTTTAAGTTAGCCACATTGTTATCTGAAGTTCCATACCCTATGATCTGCGCTTTTAAATGTTTTAGTATAATTAGGAAATGTTGTTACATTTTAAAAGCTTCTAAAGCAACATTGTGACTACTCGACTATTTTTGTTTCCTTTTCCCTTACCTCTTGTATAGAGATTGCTTTACTCTTTTAACAGTGTTTCTAAATTTCAATTTCTTGTTGCTCAAAGAATGTTTCATGCTATCTGGTTAAAATGGTTTTGCTTCTACTAAGCAAATGTTTATGCTAAACATTTATACTTTAGCAAAATGTCTTAAAAGAGGTCTGATATTTCTCAAAGGCTAGCAACTTTTACTTTCCCTTTTGCCTTGTTCTCCCCTTCCCCCTCTTGGAGTGGAAACTATTTGGTTTGTTAGCAGAATTTGCACATACATTTCTGATTTAAGTTACTGACTTTTTTCCCTGAAGTATCTCACTAGTCACAAACATCTGTGATTTTTTTTAAAACTAAAGAGATGTCATATACCTTATATCTTTTACTCCTTAGAAATCCCATCAGGCTCTATTTACTTTTGCTTTACCTGCAAGCTTGACTTCTTAGGGGAGTAGGAGGTCTTGGTGATGCCAATAGCTGATATCCTTAGGGGGTAAAAGGAGACAGGAAAATTGTTTAAAAACATACAAAGGAACTCATAAAGCATTGCCAGTTTGGGGCCATTTTGCTTATAAACTAAATCCCAGGGGAATCACTAAGATACCAGCTGAGGATCCTTTGAAGTAGTGGAAAGAGCATCATAGAAGTTGGCAGACCTGGTCTAACTCTGCCACACTGGTGGGTGGCCCTTGCTGAAATCTGTCCACAGAAGCATTTTGTTTGGCTGGCACAATGTTGTTTTATTTTTAAATGTAACTAGTTGCCAATATTTAAAAATGGGAGATATTACATAAAATCTAAAATTTCAGCTTTTCTTAAAGAATAGGAAGCTTACTTAGGCCTTGTGTTCAAGCAAGGCAGTAAACTTCTGGAGGTGAGTAAATGGCTGCCCTCTTTAGACAGGGCGTGTATCTCCAATTTACCACAGTCTCCAGTAGTCCTCTTATTTACATAAACCAGCTTTCGACTTTAAGTGGAGATACCCTAGCAGTAAAAGAGATGGGAGGAGGTAGAACTGTACACAGTCTAGCTGATAAGTAAGGTTCTTCCAATACTTATTTATTTATTTTTGAGACATGATCTCCCTCTGTTGCCCTGGCTTGAGTGCAGTGACACAATCCTAGCTCACTGCATCCTCAAACTCCTGGGCTCAAGCGATCCTCTTGCCTCAGCCAGGTGTGTGCCAACACGCCTGGCTAATTTTTCTTTTTTGTAGAGACTGGGTCTATGTTGCTCAGGCTGGTCTTGAACTCCTTTGCTCAAGTGATCCTCCCACCTTAGCCTTGCAAATTACTGGGATTACAGGGGTGAGCCACCTCACCCAGCCAATATTTATTGAAATATCCATTAACATTCTAAGCCACCTAAAACAAGGGTGAAAATACAGTGTATTTCATATCTGCATATGCTGTCGATAGCTCAGAACCTGCATTTTTACCTGCCTGCTGGGCATTTCATGTGGATATCTCCATGTCTTGATCTCTTCCTTCAGACATATTATTGTACTATTTGTAGATGTATCCAACTTGTGTTCTCTTACCTGAAGCTCTTTGGACATGCTGGTCCCTTCACCTGGTGGAGTGCCCTTCTTTGCCTGGCCTAACACTAATCCTTCTAGACTCGCCCAACCTTTCTGAGAGAGTCCACTCAACATGGGCTCTCTCAAATTATCAGGCCTGGGTTGGATATCACTACTTTGTTTTCTTTTCACATTTTATCCTAGCTCTTAACAGTGAGTTTTCAGTTCCTGTTTACTTGTCTCCCCCCCACTAGATTGGATGCTCCTGATAATCCAATTTTATCCTTATTTTATTCCCCATGCTTGTCACCTAGTAGCACTCAATTTGAATAAATGGGTGAGGGAATACCCAAACTAAAGCCATCACCTCCGTCTTCCTACCATTTAAAAAATTTCTTCCTGATTAATGGCTTTATTATTTAATTTCACTGGTTCATACTTTGGAGTCATCTCTGACTTCTCTGTTTGCATTACTGCCCACACCCGAGTAGAGCCTGCATATTCATTCCCCTTTGATATTTCTAATCTATTTCCTCTGCCAAGTGCTATGATTGAGTCTCCTTTCCCATACTGTGGTGATAGCTTCTTAACTCAGTTCACTGTCCCCCTACCCTGCCTTCTATTTTTCAAATTTCAGAAGTTGTAGTACACTTCTGAACATGTCGCACTCTTGTTCAGAACCATCAGTGTCTTTTGAGCTCAGTGAAGGCTGATGTGCACAGTTTTTAGTATGGAATTGGTGGTGATTAATGATTTGTTTCATCCTGCTTTTCCGACTGGATTGCTTGCCTTAATCTTTCATGTTCTTTATGCTTTAGCCAGACTGGACTACTACTTTTCCTGAATCTGCCCAGAATGTTCCACTGGATCTATCTCACTGCATCTATCAGTCTAAGTCTTATCTTACCTATTACACACATATATCATGCCTACTATAGACTAGGTATTGCTCTTGGCACTAAGGATAAAAAGTAAATTACATAATCAGAAAAGACTAAATTAGAACATGATGGGAAGTAGCAGGGGATGAATCTGGAGAGACAATTGGTTTATAGGCCTTTTTTTAAATATGTTAAGCTAAGAAATTTGAATTTTATCTTGAGGAAGATAGAAATCATTGAGGAATTTTAGATAGGAGAGTAACAGCAGATTTGAATTTTAGAAAATTCACTTTGGCTATAGAATGGAAAATGGATTGAAGATGAATGAGACCTGAAGTAAAGAGAAAAGTTAGAAGTCTAGTTTAATAGTTCGGACAAAGAGATGATATGCATTTGAATTAAGGATGGAAATGTGAGAGGGATTTTATTTGAGAGGTGTTTAAAAGGCAAGATTGACAGGGGAATGACAAGGGAGCAGGAAGAGTCTTCTTTCTGGTTTGAGCACCTTTAGTCAGGATGGAGAACATAGGAGAAGGCTTTGGGGTGCTGAGAGGAATGGCATAAGATGATTTTTGGACATGTTGATTTAAAAGTTCTGTGAGGCTGGGCTATCCAGGTGAACTTCTCTAATTGGCAATTGATTGTTGGTATCTGATGACGCAGATTTGGAACTCCTAAGTGTGTAAATAAAGCCATAAGAATACATGAAGCCTATATCTATACAAAGACCTACACATGAATGTTCATGGCAGCTCTATTCAGTCAAAAACTAGAAACAACTCAAATGTCCATCAATGAGTGAATGAACATACTAATTGTGATATAGTCAAACAATGGAATACTACTTAGCAATAGAAAGGAATAAACTATTAATGACTGAATCTCAGAATGATTATACTGAATGAAGGGAGCTAAACCATGGTTTCAAGGGTGTACACATATGCTAAAATTTATCACTTTGTATAGTTTAAATATGTGCAGTTTATTATATGTCAATTGTACCTCAATGAAGGTGTTTTAAAAAAGTAGATGAGACCACTCACTGAAAATGTTTAAAATAAGACAAAAGGCTATCATCAGAACTGGGGGAGAAGAGTAGGAAATAGTATATAGGGAGAAGTAGAGGGAAAGGAGTGATCAAAAGAGATTGAGAAGGAAGGAATTGAGCAGAAGGAATGAGACTGTAATTACAGGCGTCCTCAAACTACGGCCCGCGGGCCACATGCAGATGTTTTTGCCCGTTTGTTTTTTTACTTCAAAATGAGATATGTGCAGTGTGCATAGGAATTTGTTCATAGTTTTTTTTTTTTTTAAACTATAGTCTGGCCCTCCAACAGTCTGAGGGACAGTGAACTTGCCCCCTGTTTAAAAGTTTGAGGACCCCAGCTCTAATGTATGAGAAATTAAGAGAGGAGTGAGTTTCTTTTTCCCTTTTTCATTTTTCAATTGTAAACCTGGCTTAAAATATAGAGTTTCAAGAAAGGAGTTGTTAACTGTGTTAGACTATGGTAAAATCAAATAAGGTACCTAAAAAGTGTTAGGTTTGACAGTTAAGAGGTCATTGGTCACTCTGTCAGAACAGTTTTAGTGTGAGGGTAAAAGATGGAAGAACATGGAAAATGTAAGAATAGTAAGAACAGATGATTCCCCCCTTTTTTAAGATTATTTTTTTTCTGGAAGCTTGGAAGTGAAGGAAAAAGATAATGCTGAGGCAAGAAGGGGATTCAAGACTGAGAAAGACATTTTTGTTTCTTATTTGAAGGTGACAGAAACTTGTTAAGAGCATTTGGGGAAGGAGCTGGTAGAGAATGCTGGTGAAGGTACTGAACAAGGAGAAGTGTTCAGGAGCACAAGCAATGGGATTTGCCTTGAACTGTTTGTCAGATACTATTTTAATTGCTACACATATGTTCTCATTTAATTCTCATGGGATACTATTATTGTTTCTATTTTACAAGAGAGAAGACTGATGTTTGGAAAGTTTAACTTGCCCAGGTAATTTGGTTACAGAGTTTGCATTTTTAAACAGTATGTTATGCTGCCTCTGGCAGGGGTGATGACGTTCTTCCTTCTGAGATGGGAGGGAGGGAGACAAAGATGGATTTGTAGGTTGGGTAACAGGGAATTCATGCTTAGTACCCTCTATTTTCATGATTAAATGAAAGGCAATATTTTTTACATAGATTGGGGAAGGGGAAATGAGTAAGGAGTTTGAGAAAAATGATGAAGTTTTGGAATTGCTGCTGTGGAGTGTGGAGGAGTTGGTTGGTGTCTTAGGAAGGAATTGCTGAGCAGTGCTGAGGGTGCGGAGACCATAGATTTGCAGTAGGATTGGTCTGGCAGTTGTGAGATTTTCTTCCAGCAGCACTTATCAGTTCAGGTAAACGCGAAGGGAAGATGGTTGCAGGTGGCTGCAGTGGAGACTAAGAGAATAGGGATATTTTAGGTGGTAGAGAGGAAGAAAGGCTATAAAGAGAGCTAATGGACTGGAAGAGAAATGAAGGCTGCATGCATTAGAAATCTCGATGAGTTAGTTAGAAGAGGACAGTAATGGGAGCAGATAGGGGATGATGACAATTGTCATAGTTTGGAGTTTTAAGATTCCAGAGATGAAGGAGATGAGACATTTAGGAGCTCTGAAGTTGATGTGTTGAATGGCAGGTTGCATGTAGAATGACAATGAAGTCCACAAGGATCATGGTATGTGTTGTAGTGGAGAGGAAGACTGTAATCCAGGAGTGGCAGGGAGGTCCAGAATAACAGCAGTAAGGATGCTTTAACCAAGTGGTAGCAAAAGTGGCAACTACTTCTCGCCTCCTCTAATGTATTGTTTATCACAGCTGTAGATGGAATAGGAAATAACTTTGCTCTTAATTTTAGAATTTTTTGTCTTGTGCTCAAGTTTTTACCCTAACATTTTATTATGAAAATTTTCAAATACACAGAAAAGTTGAAAGAATTGTACAAACCCTATATACCCATCACCTGGATTCTATATTAACATTTTATTATGTTTGCTTTACCACATGCCTATCTATCCCTTACACCATCCTTCAATCCATCTTATATTTTGATGTATTTCAAAGTAATTTGCAGACATCAGTACACTTCACCCCCAACACTTCAGCATGCATATCATTAACTAGAGTTTGGTATTTGTTTGCAGTTCTTTTGGGGGGTGTGTGTAACTTTTGTCTACAGTGGAATATGCACATGTTAATTATAATGTTAATTGTACCATTTAATGAGTTTTGACAAAATGCATATAATTCAGGTGTCTGCCAAGATGTAGAACATTACCATTATTCCTTAAATTTGCCTCATGTGCCTTCTTAGTCAACTCCTGCCCCTACCTCCCAGAGGCAACCACTATTCTGATCTTTTGTCATCCCATCATAGATTAATGTTATGTGTTCTAGAACATCATGTAAATAGAATCAGACAGTATATATTTTTGGTAAGGTTTTGAGGTTGTGTTTCTCAAGGATTCAGTCTCTTTTTCCATCAGATGGATATGTCACAGTTTGTTTAGCCAGTAGATGGGTACCTGGGTTGTTTTAAGTTTGAGGTATTATGAATAAAGCTGCCATGAATGTTCTTATACAAGTCTTTTTGTAGACATATGTTTTCATTTCTCTTGGGTAAGTACCAGGAGAAATGGCTCATAGGATAGGTGTCTGTTTAGTTTTAAAAGAAACTGCCAGACTTTTTCCTGAAGTGGTTGTACCATTTTATATTCCCACCAGCAATGCATGAGAGTTCCAGTTGCTCCACATCCTTGCCAATATTTGGTGTTACAACTCTTTAGTTTTGGCCATTGTGGTGAGTTCCTAGTAGTATCTCATTGCAGTTTTAATTTGCATTACCCTGATGACTAATAATACTGCACACTTTTTTGTGTTCTCGTTAGCCGCTTGTATATCTTCCTTTGGTCAGAGTCTGCTCAAGTCTTTTGCCCATTTGAAAAGTTAAATGCCAAGTATGATGGTAGTCGTAGCTACTCAGGAGCCTGAGGAAGAAGGATTGCTTGACCGTAGGAGTTTGATGCTGGCATGCCTGTGAATAGTCACTGCACTCCAGCCTGGGCAAGACCCTGTCTCTTTTTTTTTTTTTGAGACAGAGTCTCACTTTGTTGCCCAGGCTAGACTGAGTGCCGTGGCGTCAGCCTAGCTCACAGCAACCTCAAACTCCTGGGCTCAAGCAATCCTTCTGCTTCAGCCTCCCAAGTACCTGGGACTACAGGCATGCACCACCATGCCCGGCTAATTTTTTCTATATATATTAGTTGTTCAATTAATTTCTTTCTATTTTTAGTAGAGACGGGGTCTCGCTCTTGCTCAGGCTGGTTTTGAACTCCTGACATCAAGCAATCAGCCCACCTTGGCCTCTCAGAGTGCTAGGATTACAGGCGTGAGCCACTGCACCCAGCCAAGACTCTGTCTCTTAAAAAAAAAATTGAGTTGTTTTTCTTTTTAGTATTGAGTTATAAATGTTCTTTATATATCCTGGATAACTGTCTTTTGTCAGATATATATTTTATGAATATTTTCTTCTAGCCTGTAGCGTGCCTATTTATTTTCTTAAGGGTGCTTGGTTTTTTTGTTGGTTTTTTGTTTTGTTTTGTTTTGTTTTTTGAGACACAGTCTCACTCTGTTGCCCTGGCTAGAGTGCCATGGCATCAGCCTAGCTCACAGCAACCTCAAACTCCTGGGCTCAAGCAATCCTTCTGCCTCAGCCTCCAAAGTAGCTGGGACTACAGGCATATGCCACCATGCCTGGCTAATTTTTTCTTTATATTTTTAGTTAGCCAATTAATTTCTTTCTATTTTTAGTAGAGACAGGGTTTCACTCTTGCTCAGGATTGGATGAGTGGAAGTTTTTAATATCGATGTAGTCAAATGTATCAGTTTTTTCTGTTAAGGTTATTGCTCTCGCTGTATAAGAACCCTTTGCCTGCCACCAAATCAGGAGGATATTTTCCTAATATTGTCTTCTAATAGCTTTATTAGTTTTAGCTTTTACATGCTCTGTGGTCCCTTTCAAGTTTTTGTTGTGTATGATGTAAGGTAGGAATTGAGATTCATTTGTTTTTCATGCTAATATCTAGTTATTTCAGATTTGCTAAAGAGACCTTCCTTTCTCTATTGGATTGTGTTGGTGTTTTTATGAAAAGTACATGATTTGTGTGTGTGTGTATATATGCATTCAACCTTCTGAATTCTTGAATTCAACCAACCACTGAAAATATTTGAGGGAAAAAATTGTGTCTATACTGAAGATGTACAGACTTTTTGGGGGGTCATTATTCCCTAAACAATACAGTATAACAATTATTTACATAGCACTTACATTGTATTAAGTATTATAAGTAATCTAGAGATATTTTAAAGTATACAAGAGGATGTGCATAGGTTCTATGCAATTACCATCCCATTTTATGTTAGCGACTTGAGCATCTGTGGATTTTAGTGTCTGAGGGAGGTCCTGGAACCAATCTCCTGTGAATACCAAGGGACCACTATACACACACACACACACACACACATCTGTGTCTATCTATCTATCTAGCTATTGGTTTATTTCTGGGCCATCCATTCTATTTCATTGATTTATTTGTTGCTTACTATAGATTTATAGTAAGTCTTGAAGTTAGGTAGTATAAGTACTCCAATTGGTTCTTTTGAAGTATTGTTTTAGTATTTCTAGATCTTTTTGAATATTAAAACTACTTTTCATTCCTGGGATGATAAATCACAGCAGACAGTATTTTATTGAGTTCTTGCTATGTGCCAGTATTCTAGACACAAATTTACATATGTATCTCTGTTTTACTCATTGATTTTTCAACTTGATAATATCCCAGTTTTACAGCTGAGGAATGGATCTTCAAAGGGCAAATTGCTCAAGATCTTATAACTAATAAGGAGTAGAATCAGGATTTGAACTTAAGTCTGTCTAGCTTCAAAGACAATTCTTTTCTCTATATTGTGTTGCTTCCTTTGAGTAGGAAGTGTAGTGCAGTACAATGGTTTTCTAATTGTCCTGTACCTTAGATTTTAGGGAAAAAGTACCTCAGGAGAGAGGGAAGCTGAATGAACAAGGCTTTGAAACCCCTTACTTTTATTTGTATTTATTTATTTTTTTAGAGACAGAGTCTTGCTCTGTCACCCAGGCTGGAGTGTAGTGGCACAATCATATCTTACTGTAATCGCTCATTATAACCTCAAATTTCTGGGCTCAAACCATCCTCCTGCCTCTGCTTGTATAGCTGGTACTATAGTGTGCACCACCATGCCCAGCTAATTTTTAAAAAATTTTTTGCGGAGATGGGGTCTCACTATGTTGCCAAGGCTGGTCTCAAACTCCTGGCCTCAAGAGACTCTCCCAAAGTGCTGGAATTATAGGCGTGAGCCACCGTGCCCTGCCAAGACCCCCTACTTTTAGCTGAGGAGCAGCCCTTTTACATATTGGGGCTCTGTATGAGATTTCATTTGGGGGGAAAAAGGGTTCTGCTGCATAAAAAATAAGAATTTTAAAGGCACTGGTTAATGGAAAGATAGCACAGATTGTAAAGAATGGGCTAAGGAGTAATGGTCTCGGGATTGCGATGGGCAGCTAGGAGACTACTCTAGTCTGCTTATGTTTGAGAGTGATGGAAGTGACATTGTAAGTGGAAATGGGAGTTAGCCAGCTAAGAATTAGAAGGAAATAAATTTCAAGGATTTGTGGTAGCTTGGAGGTTAAGAGGAAGTCCATATTTTAGAAATCCAAGTAGCTAGAGTCTGGAGCGTGGGGCCAGATCTTGTGAACCAAATTATTACATTTTCTGTTGTGAGCAATGGAGAGGAACTGGAGGGTTTTAAGCAGGGAACAGGCAAATAAGAATTTTGAAGGATCACTGTTAGCTCTGTGGAGCATAGATTAAATAAGAACTGAACTGTAGGCAGGAAAGCCAGTTAGAATTTTGTAGCAATTCATGGAAGGGATGGTTGTGGTCTTGACTAGGACAGTAGCTGTGGGGAAAGAGAAAAATTGACAAATTTTAGAGAGATTTAGAGATAGATTGAGCAGAGTGGTGAGAGAAGAGTCAAAGAGGATTCCTGGGTTTCTGACTGAGGGGTGTAAGTGGTGATGGTGATAATGGAGGGAATACTGGGAGAGGATCCTGTTTGGAGGGAAACTAAGAAACCATTAGTATTCTGGAGATGAGAAGGTGTGAGAGAATTGCAATAGGAGGAGTTTATACTTTGGGGGGATAGCCAAGTATGGCAAGCATGGAAGGTGTTTTTGTTGCACTGTCCTTGGTAATTACAGGCATGTACAGCCTGAAGGTTCTGATGATAATGGCTTTCAAAATACATTTCAAATGCCACCTTCTTCACAAGTTGTAGCCTTTCGACTATAACTCCTTCCCCTAAATAGAATACATCTCTTCATATACTTAGTATCTTATACCTCAATTTTTGCCCTTAATAGCAATATACCTTTTAAAATTTTGTTTGCCTCTGTGGTTTCTCTCCTCTTCTAGATTGGGGAGGAATAGGGTCCTACTAATAGGGTCTTACTTAGCTTTTAGTCCCGGTAATGCTTAGCATATTTCTCCTGTATAACAAGTACTCAGAATATGTTTGTTGAATTGCATGTGGTTCTGAGTGTTTCTCCTCAGGAATACACTACTCACGTGTTAGGTAGGTCTTAGTCGAGATCTTCCCCAGTCAAAAGGCATTGAAATTGTCACATACAGGGTGTTCTATTTTAGCAAATAGGGAAGCAAATACTATATTTTAGAAATAGTTCATTTAAAATGACTAATTAAAAAAAAAATGTGTGATGCTTCAAAGGAACTCTTTGTCATTGTGTTAGTCCAGGTACTCTTAGAAGCAGATGCCAAAATAGGATTAGGCATGTATGAAGCTTATTAGGAGAAATGCTCCTGACGGAAAAGGGGGAAGGAGACAGGGAGAGTTGTCAGACCGTGATGCAAGTCTGACTCCAAGTGAAGAAGAGAGGTAAGGAAGGAAGGAACTTTGGGTGAAAGTGTCTTAGACTGCAGTGCAATACTAAAGAAAGTATGCCAAAGCCTCAGGAAGTCTTTGAGTAAAAGTTGCCTATCATAAGAATTCCACACCTCTCAGGAATAGGCTTGCCTTAGTGTGCTTGCCATGGCCAGTCAGTGATTGGGAGGAGCCAGTGAGAAGCGTGGCCTCAGCACAAACACAGTGATGGATTTCAGAGTGCAGCTGCCAGGGCCCTCAGTCAGTTATGCTCCCTGTAGTCAGAGATCCGAGAAGGCTTATTCTCATGGCCAAGCCAGGGTCATCTCTGTGGCTATGAATTGCCTGATTTGGGATAAATTACAGGTTTTCCCCACTTAAAGTAGGTAATTTCTTCCAAAACAAAAATAAAACTTCTTATACTTAAAAAAAAAAAAAAGGTGTCTTAAGGGAAATTCTTAAAAGTGAGAAACTTAGTTTTCATTGAAATTAATGGTATACAAATTGCTTTAGTAGCTAATCAAATAAATTTTGTATTTTATATTCATTTGTATATAAATAAATCTTTAATGTACAAACCCGCAAACAGAACAGTGACACAAAAGAAAACAATTTAAATGGTACCCAGAATTATTGCTATAGGAACTCGTGAACCAGGAGTATTTCAGGCAGACCAGCAGTCAGTAAGTACCCTGAGTTGTGTAACCATACAGCCAACAAGATGACTCTTTGTTGGTTTTCCTTTCTAGTCCGGGCTGCCTCATAGGCAGACAAACAAAAATCACTAAATGGAATTCCTCATAAAGTCAAATTCTGGTAACTTCCCATTGGAGTTGGTGGTGGGGATGTACATGGGAGAAAAGAAGTAATTTAAAGTTTTGGTTTTATGGATCCTGAATTACTCAGATGTTATTTTTAAAACAGGTATTTTTAAACTGTAACAAGAAGATGATTTGAGGAGCCTCCTTAATGCTAATTTCATGTTGATTTTTACTAATTTGATTTTATTCACCAAATTAGTTGAGCACTTACTGTATAGCAAGCATTATGGATATAAAATTTTAAAATTGTTGCTTTTATAAAACTTAACATGTGTTGATTAAAAGAAATTTGTAATCTGCCCATATGTATTAAAGCAGCCCAACAGCAAATGGGATCAATCCTAGTGTATAAAAAGTATGTAGTTTTATTATTTATATTATTTTTATTTATATTTTAAAAAAATAAGTCCTAAGAATAAAGAAACAAATTGTTTTTAATAAGTGTAGACTTTTTATAATAAACTAACTTAAATTTTAGTTATTCTTTTATAATTCTCCAAATAATTATTTTATATGTATGGCTTAGTGATTTGTAATGGAATACACTTACTGATAATTATAGTCATAGCTATTTTTTTAAGGATTTTGATAGGATTCTGATTTCTATACATATATTTAATAACTTTTCTTTGAATTTTTTATTGTGGTAAAAATACAAAACATTAAATTTGCCATTTTAACCATTTTTAAGTGTACAATTCAGTGCCATTAATTACATTCACAATGTAATACTAATTCACAATTACTACTATCTATTTTTCAAACTTTCAAAACTTTTTCATTATACCAAACAGAAACTCTGTACACATTAAGCAATAACTTCCTACTTTCCTCTCTCTGAGCCCCTGGTAACCTCTAATCTACTTTCAGTCTCTATCAATTTGCCTATTCTAGATACTTGATATAAGTAGAATCATAAAATATTTGTATTTTTGTGTCTGCTTGCTTTCACTTAGCATGTTTTCAAGGTTCATCCATGTTATAGCATGTACCAGAATTTCATTTTTTAAGGCTGAATATTCTATTTTATTAATATGTATATACCATATTAATATGTATATACCATGTTTATCCATTCACCTGTTAATGTTCACTTGGATACTTTCTACCTTTTGACTACCGTGAATAATGCTACAGTAAACATTGGCATACAAATGTCATTTGAGTCCCAATTTGCAATTCTTTTGGGTCTGTACCTTGGAATGGAATCACTGGGTCATTTGGTAGTTGGTTTGGCTAGCTTTTTGAGGAACTGCCATACTGTTTTCCATAGATGCTGCAGCATTTTGCATTGCTACCAGCAATGAACATAGATAAGTTTCTTCACCTTCTTGCCTACACTTGTTATTTTCCTTTTCTTTTTTTAAATTCCATCCTCAGTGGGGTGAAATGGTATCTTATTGTGCTTTTGGTTTGTATTTTCCTGATGAGTAATGATCTTGAGCATCTTTTCATGTGCATATTGGCCGTTTGTATATTGCCTTTAAAGAAATAATCTATTCAAGTTCATTCGTTGCCCATTTTTTAAATTTGGTTGTTTTTATTTTTGATGTTGAATTTTAGGAGATCCTTATTATATGTGGATATGAGACCCTTATCAGATAGATGATTTGCAAATATTTTTTCTCATTCACATTCAACCAAAATGTTGTCTTTTTTAGTTTGTTGATAAAAACTCTTGATGAACAATAGTTTTTAATTTTGATGAAGTGCAATTTATTTTTTCTTTGATTGTTAGTGATTTTGATGTCATATCTAAGAATCCATTGCTAAATTTAAGGTGATGAAAATGTACCTCTATGTTTTCTTCTAAGAGTTTTATGGTTTTAAGCTCTTATATTTGGTCATTGATGCATTTTGAGTTAGTTTTTGTGTTTGGTGTGAGTTGAGGTTCCAAATGCATTCTTTTGCATATGAAAATCCGTTTGTCCTTGCCTAATTTGTCAAAGAGACTATTCTTTCCACATTGAGTGGACTTGGCACCCTTGCCAAAAATCAATTGGCTATAGATGTATTGGTTTATTTCTGGACTCTTAATTCTATTTCTGTTGGTCTATAGGTCTATCCTTATGCCAATACCATGCTATTTTAACTACTGTAGCATTGTAGTAAGTTTTGAAATCAGAAAGTATGAGTCTTCCAATTTTTTTCTTGATTGTTTTGACTCATCAGGACCCCTTGCAATTCCATATGAATTTGAGGATCAGCATTTCCATTTCTGCAAAAAGGATTTTGTAGTGGGATGCAGTGTGGCTCATGCTTGTAATCTCAGCACTTTGGGAGGCCAAGGCAGGAGGATCATTTGAGGCCTGGACAGGAGTTGGAGATCAGCCTGGGTGACATAGTGAGACCCAGTATCTACACAAAAATTTTTTTAAAAAATTAGCTGGGCATGGTAGCACATGCCTATAGTTTCAGCTACTCAGGAGACTTAGGCAGGAGGATCATAGGAGCTCAGCAATTTGAGGTTACAATGAGGTATGATTACACCACTTCATTCCAGCCTGAGTGATAGAGTGAGACTCTCTTTAAAATAAAAGGATTTTGGAATTTTTATAAGGATTGCATTGATTCTATAGATTACTTTGAGTAGTATCACAATGTTGACAATATTAAGTCTTACTACCCATGAAGACAGGATGGCTTTTCATTTATCTGGCTCATCTTTAATTTTCTTCAGCAATGTTTTATAGTTTTCAGGGTAACACTCACCTCCATGGTTAAATCTATCTCTAGATATTTTATTATTTTAGATGCTAAAAGATTGTGTTCCTAAGATCCTTTTCAGATTATTCATTGCAGATGTATAGCAACACAACTACTTTTTGTGTATTGATTTTATAACCTGCAATTTTGCTGAATTAATTTAATATTAACTCTAGTAACTTTCTTGTGGATTCTTTGAGATTTTTCTGTTAGTATATATAGGATTATATTATTGGCAAACAGTAATAGTTTTATTTCTTCCCTTTCAGTTTGGATGCCTTTTCTTTTTCTTGTCTGATTGATCTGGCTAGAACTTCTATTACAGTGTTTGAAGAGAAGTGGTGAAAGTTGATATCTTTGTTCCTGATCTTAGAGGGAAAGTTTTCAGACTTTCCCCATTGAGTATGATGTTAGATGTAGGTTTTTCATAGATGCTTTTTATCACGTTGAGGAAATTCCCTTCTATTCCTAGCTTTCTGAGGTTTTTATGAAAGGATGTTGGATTTTGTCAAATGCTTTTTTTTTTTTTTTTTTTTGAGACAGAGTCTCACTTTGTTGCCCAGGCTAGAGGGAGTGCTGTGGCCTCAGCCTAGCTCACAGCAACCTCAAACTCCTGGGTTCAAGCGATCCTCCTGCCTCAGCCTCCTGAGTAGCTGGGACTACAGGCATGCGCCACCATGCCTGGCTAATTTTTTTCTATATATAATAGTTGGCCAATTAATTTCTTTTTTAATTTATAGTAGAGACGGGGTCTCACTCTTGCTCAGGCTGGTTTCAAACTCCTGACCTCGAGCAATCTGCCCGCCTTGGCCTCCCAGAGTGCTAGGATTACAGGCGTGAGCCACCGCGCCCGGCCTCAAATGCTTTTTTGAGTTGAGAGAGTATGTGTTTTTTCCCCACCTTAATTCTATTAACGTTATATATCACTGATTCCTGCATGTGCATGCACACACATGCACATTGAACCACCTTTGCAATTCTGGAATAAATCCCACTTGGTCAAGGTGTATAATCTTTTTTATGTGCTGTTGCATTCAGTTTGCTAGTATTTTGTTGAGAATTTTTCCAGGTATATTTGTAAAGGATGTTAGTCTATACTTTTGTTTTCTTCTGATGCCTTTATCTAGCTTTGGTGTCAAGGTAATGCTGGCTTCATAGAGTGAGTTTAGGTTTGTTGGAAGAGTTCCAGAGGATTGCAGTTAATACTTTAAATGTTTTGTAGAATTCACCAGTGAAGATCTGGTCCTGGACTTTTCTTTGTTGGGAGGTTTTTGATTACTAACTCAATCTCATTACTTGTTGCGGGTTTGTTGAGAATTTTTATTTCTTCTGAGTCTGTTTAGGTAATTTGTATGCTCGTAGGAATCTGTCCCCATATTCTGTATTATCTAGTTTGTTGGTGTATAGTTGTTTATATTATTTGCTTATAATCTGTTTTATATCTATAAGGTTGGTAGCATTGTCCCCACTTTCATTTCTGATTTTAGTTATATATTCTCTCTTTTTTTCTTAGGCTAAAGTCTTTTCAATTTTGTTGATTTTTTTTTTTTTTTTAAAGAACCAACTTTTGGTTTCATTGATTCTGTTTTCATTTTATTTATTTCTGCTCTAATATTTTATCATTCCCTTCCTTCTGCTAGCTTTGGATTTAGTTTACTCTTCTTTTTGTAGAACCTCAAGTGTAAAGTTTGCTATTGATTTGAGGTCTTTCTTCTTTTTAATGCAAACATTTATAGGTACAGATTTCCATCTGAGCACTACCTTTGCTGCATCCCATAAGTTTTAGTATGTTGCATTTTTCTCTAAGTATTGGTCTCCAGGTATTCTCTAATTTTTCATGTGATTTCTTCTTTGACCCATTCAGTATTTAAGAATGTATTGTTTAATTTCTATATGTTTTGAATTTTTCAGTTTTCCTTTTGTTATTTTTTTTTGGCGGGGGGAGACAAGGTCTTGCTCTGTGCCCAGGCTGGAGTGCAGTGACACAATCATAGCTCACTGCTGCCTCAAACTCCTGGGTTCAAGAGATTCTTCTGCCTCAGCCTCTTGAGTAGCTGGGACCATAGGTTTGTACCACCACACCAGGCTAATTTTTATTTATTTAATTTTTTGTAGAAGCACAGACTCACTTATGTTTCCCAGGCTGATCTCATACTCCTGGCCTGAAGTGATCCTCCTACATTGGCCTCCCGAAGTGCTAGGGTTACAGTTATGAACTACCATGCCTGGCCTGTTATTGATTTCTAACTTCATTTCATCATGGTCAGAAAAGATAATTATTTTTATGAATTTGCCTTTTAAATCTTGTAGGAAATAAAAAGTGGAGTTATAGACCAAATACACAATAATACTAGCTTTTATATTTGCCAATGTATTTATGTTTATTGGAGACCTTTCAGTTACTGTTTAGTGTCCTTTCATTTCAACCTGAAGGGTTCTCTTTAATGTTTCATGTTTTGGTCCACTCTGTTGTTCCACAGGTCCCTTAGAGTCTGTTCACTCTTCTTCATTCTTTCTTCTGTCTGTTCCTCAGACACAACCATTTTAATTGTCCCATCTTCAAGTCTAGTGGTTCTTCCTTTTGCTTGGTTAAATCCTTCTAGTGATTTTTTTTCATTTCAGTTATTGTACTTTTCAGTTTCAGAACTTTTATTTGATTTCTTCTTATAATTCCTGTCTCTTTATTGATAGTCTCATTTCATTCATTTTCCTGATTTCTTTTGTTTTTCCATGTTTTCTTGTTTTGTTTTTATGTCTTAGGTTTTTTTAGTATATTCAAGGCAGTTGTTTTAAAGTCTTTGTCTAGTTGATCTGATGTCTGGACTTCCTCAGGAACGTTTCTGTCAATTAATTTTGTTCCTTTGAATGGGAACATTCCTGCTTCTTTGTGTGCCATGTGATATATATTTTTTTAAAACTGGATATTTGAATATTATGTGGTAACTCTTAAAATCAGATTTTTCTTTTTCCACAGTGTTTGTTGTTTTGTTTTAATTGCTTTAGTAAACTTTAGAAAACTTTAGTACTCTGTTTAGTGACTGTCCCAAGCTATTTTTTTCAAAGACTATTTTTTGTTGCGTGCAGTCACTGAAGTCCTCTGTTCCTTAGCTTGTATTCTGCTAGAGTTTTGACAGAGATTTCCTTGAGCACCAGGAGCTAAAAATCAAAACACAAAACAACAACAAACACCTCTCTCATTCTTTATAGATTAGCTTTGTGGTGGGGCACTGCTGGAACATTCATATTACAATTATACTTCCATTTAAATTATGCCATTGCAATGACTTGTGCCTGTAATCCCAACTACCTGGGAGGCTGAGGCAAGAGGATTCCTTGAGGTCAGGAGTTCTAGCCTGAGCAAAACAGCAGGACCCTGTAGAAAAATTAGGGAGGCATGGTGGCAGGTGCCTGTAGTTTCAGCTACTCGGGAGGCTAAGGCAGGAGGATTGCTTCAGCCCAGGCATTTGAGGTTGCAGTGAGCTGTGATGACACCACTGTACTCTACCCTGGGCAATAGAGTAAAACTTTGTTTCAAAAACAAATTTAGGCCGGGCGCGCGGTGGCTCACGCCTGTAATCCTAGCTCTCTGGGAGGCCGAGGCGGGCGGATTGCTCAAGGTCAGGAGTTCAAAACCAGCCTGAGCAAGAGCGAGACCCCGTCTCTACTATAAATAGAAAGAAATTAATTGGCCAACTGATATATATATAAAAAAATTAGCCGGGCATGGTGGCACATGCCTGTAGTCCCAGCTACTCGGGAGGCTGAGGCAGAAGGATCGCTGGAGCCCAGGAGTTTGAGGTTGCTGTGAGCTAGGCTGACGCCATGGCACTCACTCTAGCCTGGGCAACAAAACGAGACTCTGTCTCAAAAAAACAAAAAAAAACAAAAAAAAAACAAATTTAAAAACCTTTTAATTAAAAATTAATTAATTAACAAATATGCTCTCATAAAATGACACCTTTAACCCTTTGCACTTGGATGTCGAGTGTGACTCAACACAAGATTAGCAAAAATTATAGAGATTAAAATTACTCTTTGAATGTATCAATAACTTGAAATATAAAAAAATCCAAGTAAATACGTTTGTATGAAAAGAAACTCCAGTTTTTTATTCTACTGCCGCGCTTTGTAAAATCTGGGGTATTTAAAAAATTAAATCCCAAGTAGAATAAAGGAATTGAGAAAAAAGCAAGCGAGTGCAAAGGGTTAAGAAGGTTTAAGCTTCATATTATATACATTAGTTTATTCAGGGTGCCTTTCTCTTAATGTCTATAAACAGAAATCATACCTGTTTGTGAGAGATTTGAGTCTTAGTGGTTGTCAGGAAGGACAATAGGTAACTTAAGCACATGCAATGTATTTTGGAAGAGACAAGGCTTTGTTGGTGGCGTGTTGTGGTGGGGCATTTAGGGCACTATGACAAGAAAGACTTAAAGAGAAAGGTTGAAACATATCAAAGATGAAATTTATATAGTTGGAAATTTTGACTGAAGTCGCATTACATATTGGTAAGAGGAACAAAATGAAATGTTCTTACTGTTGGTTTGTTGTTGTTGTTGTTGTTTTTTGTCCACAGAATTTCCTGCTCTTAATTGCTAGAATTTAGGTTGCTTACAACTGTGATTATATTATATCATTTCATTAAATAGACTTTTCTGAGATCCTAAGGATTTATTCTCCATTTATAACATTACTTCTATGGGAAAATGTGTTCTGAGTGTCAAATAATCTCTTGGAGTAGCCATCAGTTTATAAGTTTGAAATTATTTTTAAAGACTATCTTTCATCACAAAGTCTTTTCTAGCTTAAAATAAGCATTTTAACAGTTTAATTATTAAATTTACATAACATCTTTATTTCATATTGTATCTAAAGTGTTTTTAATTGTATTGCTGCTTTATACTATTATACTCATCAACTTTTAAACTCAACTTTTGCTATTTAAACTCATCAACTTTTAATATTAGCAAATTTTAGAAAATAGAGTTATATTTACAAACTCATTTCAGTCTGATTTTGGTATTTTTTCCAAATGTTCTTCATATTTAATTTTTTTGGTTCAGCAAATATACTTTTCAGTATTGAATAGTGACAAATATAAAGAGTACCATCTTTAAATTAAAAACTTTAACACTTTAAAAAAGTTAATTTGTTTTTATTTACGTAATATATTCACAAAATTCAAAACTGAAAAGATACAAAAGATTATATGATGTAAATCCTTTTTCCTACACCTCTCCTCCACTCTTCTTGCATTCCACCCAGGAGCAACCAATTTACAAGTTTCTTGTGTTTTTTTTTGCCAGAGATTTTTCTGTGGTAGATAAGTATATATGTGTGTGTATTGTTTCCTGGTTTTTTTTTTTCCTTTTGTACATCCTCTTTTGTACTTTGTTCCCCCTTGCTTTCCAATATATCTTGGAGAGCATAACAGTTACGGCCACCCTCGTTCTTTTCTATGGCTTCATGGTATTGTTTGATTGTACATAATATATTTAATTAGTCTCTTAATGAGAAATATTGAGTTAATTTTCTATCTTTTTCTAATGTAAGCCTGTTATAATGAAATCTTGGATATATGTTATATCACACATACAAGAAATGTTTCTTCATGTCTCTTGTCCATTTTCTAATTGGATTGTTTGCTTTTTTGTTTACTTTTGAGAGTTCTTTGTGTATTCTAGATACTAGTCTTTTATTGGGTATGTAGTTTGGAGATATTTTCTCCCACTCTGTAGCTTGTCTTTTTGTCTTCTTCCTGGGGTCTTTCTCAGAGTAAAAGTTTTTAATTTTGATGAAGTCCAATTTATCAGTCTTTTCTTTTTATGGATCCTTTATGTCCAGTCTAAGAATGCTTTGCCTATTCATGAATCCCCAAACTTTTTTCCTGTATTTTTTTCCTAGATTTATAATTTCACCATTTAAGTCTATGATACATGTTGAGTTAATTTTTGTATGAAGTGAGAGACTTAGGTTGAGGTTCATTTAATTTAATTTTATTTTTGCCTATGGACATCCAATTGCTCTAGCACCATTTGGTGAAAAGGCAATTCCTCCTCCATTGAATTGCTTTCGTACTTTTGTCAAAAATTAATTGGGCATATTTTGGGTGGTCTATTTTTGGGTTCTCTGTTCTGTTCCTTCCATCTATGTATCTGTCCTCTGCCACTACTACAGAGGTTTTCTGTAGATATAGAATAAGTCTTAAAATCAGGTAGGATGATTTCTCCCACTTTATTCTTTTCTTTTAACATTATTTTAGCTACTTTATTTCCTTTGTCTTTTCATATGCATTTTAGAATAATCTTATTAATATTAATACTTACAAAAAATGTTGCTGTGTTATTGATAGGAGTTTTAACATAACTCCTACCAAATTGTCCGGGCACAGTGGCTCATACCTGTAATCCTAGTGCTCTGGGAGGCCAAGATGGGAGGATCATTTAGGATCAGGAGTTCCAGACCAGCTTGAGCAAGAGCAACAACCAGTCTTTACCAAAAATAGAAAAAAATTAGCCAGGTATGGTGGCAATGCCTGTAGTTTCAGCTACATAGGAGGCTGAGGCAGGAGCATCCCTTGAGCCCAGGAGTTTGAGGTTACAGTGCACTATGATGATGCCACTGCATTCTTTCCAGGGTAACAGAGCAAGGCTCTGTCTCTAAAAGAAAAAAAAAGCATACAAACCTCCTACCAAATTAATATAACCCGTGAATATTAATTTGGGGAGAATTGACATCTATGTTGAGTCTTCCAATCAGTGAACATGGCATGTGTCTTCATTTTTTTTTTAAGATCTTCTATGAGTTCTTTCATCAGCATTGTCTAGTTTTCAGTATACAAGTCCAGTACATGTGTTGTTAGATTTGCACCGAAGTATTTTATGTGTGGGTTTTTTGTTTGTTTGTTTTCTTTCTTTTTTGGTATTTTTATTTTCAGTGTCATATGTGTATACTGTGATCTTGCTGAACTCCTTCTAAGACATGTTTTTGTTTGTTTATTTTGGTAGATTCTTTGTGATTTTCTACCTAGACTATAATGTTATCTGTAAATAGGAACAGTTTTACTTCTTCCTTTCAAATCTCTGCTTTTATTTTCTTTTCTTGACTTATTCCACTAGCAGGAACTTCTAGTACTATGTTGAATAAACATGGTGACAGGACATTCTTGTCCTTTTCCTCAACTTTGGAGGGAAAGTCTTTCACTGTTAAGTATATGTTAACTATAGATGTTTATTGATACCCTTTGTCAAGTTGAGGAAGTTTCTTTCAGGTTACTATTTTTCTGAGAGTTTTTTTTTTCTTTTAAGTCATGAAATTTTGTCAAGTGGTTTTGCATTGATGTCATCATGTGATTTTTTTTTTTTTCCTGCCTTTTAATATGTTACAGTGATTGGTTTTAGAATATTGACTCTTATCCCTGGAATAAACTGTGTTTCATCATGGTAAATAATTTCTATATTGCTGAATTCCATTTGATAATATATTTTTAAGAATTTTTATATCTGTGATAATGAAGGATATTGGTGTGTGGTTTCTTTTTTTGTGTGTGTAGTATTTATCTGGTTTTGGTATCCGCGTAATACTATTTAATAACTTTGTGTAATGAATTTGAAAGCATTCTCTTCTGTTCTATTTTGTATAAGAGATTGTAGAGAATTAGTGTTAATTCTTTAAAAGTTTGATAGAATTTTTCTAGTGAAATCATCTGGCCTGGGATAGTTCTTAGATGTTTTTAAAATTACTAATTTTATTTAATATAGGACTATTCCAAGTATTTAATTCATATTGGGTGAGTTGTAGTACCTTTTGCTTTCTTTTCTATCTTTCAGAAATTGGTCCATTTAAAGCTGTTAAATTTATTTCTGTGTAAAGTTCATAGTATTCCCTTATCCTTTTGTAGTTGCAATGTCTGTAGTGATGTTCCTATTTCATTCCTTATTCATTCCTGATATTGGTGATTTGTATCATCTCTCTTTTTTTCTTTCTTTTTCAGTCTTGCTAGAGGTATGTCAATTTTTGATTTTTTTTTTTTTTTTTTTTGGTGAAGAACCAGCTATTACTTAGACTTTTCTCCACTGATTTTCTGTTTTTAAATTTCACTGATTTCTACTCGTTATTATTTCTGTCTGTCTGCTTGCCTTGGTTTTAGTCTGTTCTTCTTTTGGGGGATTCTTGAGGTGAGAACTTAGGTGAGTGATTTCAGATTTTTCCTCTTTTCCAATGTGCTTTGAATTTCTTTCTCAGCATTGCTCTAACGGCTCACAAATTTTATGTTGTATTTTCATTTTTTTTTAAGTTTTATATATTTTTTATTTCCCTTGATACTTTATTATTGACCCATAGATTATTTAGATAAAAGTGTGTTGATTAGTTTTCGAGTGTTTGGAGATTCTCTCGTTATCTTTTTGCATTGATTTCTAGTTTGATTCCATTATGCTTAGAAAACATTTCAATTAATTTAAATTTGTTAAGGTTTGTTTTGTGGCCTGAGATATGGTCTATCTTGTTTTATGTTCCATAGGCACTTGAAAAGAACCCGTATTCTGTTGTTGGCTAGTTAGTGAAATGTTGATTAGTTCTTGCTGGTTGATGGTATTTTGAGTTCTTGTAAATTCTTTGTGATTTTTCTGTTTAGTTGTTAATTGTTGAGAGAGGGGTTGAAGTATACAACTATAACGGGATTTGTCTGTCTATTCTCCTTACAGTCCTATCAGTTCTTCACACATTTTTCAGCTATATTGTTTGGTGCGCACACGTTGGGATTGCTATGTCCTTTTGGAGCTTTGACCTTTTTATCATTATGTAATGTTTCTTTCTGCTTCCAATAAATTTCCTTGCTCTGAAGTTTTACTTTATCTGATATGAATATAGCCACTCCTGCTTTTCTTTGTTTAATGCTTACATGATATATCTTTTTCTATCCTTTTGCTTTCAACCTACTTATATTATTATATTTGAAGTGACTGTCTTCTATATAGCACAGTTTGGTCATTTTTTTTTTTTTTTAGTCTACTCTATTATGTTTTTAATTGTTGTGTTTAGACTGCTTATATGCAGTGTAATTATTGATATATTATGGCTTAGGCTTGCTGTTTTATTTATTATTTTCTGTTCGTTCTGCTATTCCTTTCTGTTTTCTTTTTCTTGCTTTACTGTGGGTTACTTGAAAATATTTTAGAATTCCATTTTGATTTTTATAG
Organism: Microcebus murinus; assembly: GCF_040939455.1. NCBI lineage: Eukaryota > Metazoa > Chordata > Mammalia > Primates > Cheirogaleidae > Microcebus > Microcebus murinus. Next base: position 31,654,889 of record NC_134106.1, on the reverse strand, counting down.
TGCTTTTTGGTATCTCTTTGTATAGCTTTTCTAGTTGTTGCTCTAAGTATTACATCATGTACACATAACTTGTTAGTCTATTGGTGACATCATTTTATCAGTTTGAATAACGAATAGAGAAACCTTACCTCCCTCCCTTTTGCTTTTGTTTATTATATGATCATATTAATGTTTCCCTGGTATACATTTAGTACCACATGAGATGGTGTTGCAGTTTTGCTTCAGCTATCAAATTCTATTTATTTATTCATTTACTTATTTGTTTAGGTAGGTAGTTATTAGAAACAGGGTCTCACTCTGTTGCCCAGGCTAGAATGTAGTGGTACAATCATAGTTCACTGCAGCCTCAAACTCCTGGACTTAAGCAATTCTCCTACCTCAGACTCCCGAGTAGCTAGGGACTACAAATGCATAGCACCATGCCTGGCTAATTAAAAAAAAAAAAATTTTTTTTTTGTAGAGACAAAGTCTCACTGTGTTTCCCAGGCTAGTCTCAAACTCCTGGCCTCAAGTGATCCTCCTGCCTTAGCCTCCCTAAGTGCTGGGATCACAGGAATAAGCCACCCTGCCTAGACCATCAAATATTAATATAATTTAGAAGGGTCAAGAAGAAAAGGAAAGCCTATTATTTTTACCCATATTTTCTTCACCATAGTCTTCTTCCCTTCCTGATGTTCTGGCGTTTCTTTTATCGTTTCCCTTCTGTTTCTTAGCCATTCTTTTAGGGTAGGTCTGCTGGCAAAACATTTTCTTAGTTGTGTTTCAGCTGAGAGTGTCTTGATTTCTTCTTCATTCTAGAAGGAATTTTTTTGTTGGGTATAGAATTGTGAATTGACAGTTCTTTTCTTTTAGCACTAAAAAATATTGTGCCACTTTCTTCTGACCTATGTGGGGTTTTTTAAATGAGAAATCTGCTGTTATTTTAACTGGTTTTCCTCTATAGATAAGCTATTGTTTTTCTCTGGCTGCATTCAAGTGAGTCATTTAGAAATGGTATCATGCATTTGCATATGAATTTTTGTGAAAAAAATTTTTGTGAAAAAAAATGTTTGCCCCGTTGTTGTTTTATTGTGTTGTATTGTGTTTGGAAATAGAAATAACTTAGAAAGTTTTAGTAAAGTTATTTCATAGCAAAACTACTACCTTTTAAATGGCAATGATAGTTATACTTAATTCTTCATAGCAGCTATGCAGACAAATTCTTGGAAAGAAAGTCTCCAGTGAAGGAAAAATATCATATTTATATCCTCCCCCATTCTAAGTCAGAGCACTCCACACTTAAAAATTCTATAAGCAAGGGTCAATTTTCTTCCCACTGACTATATTTGAAATAATACCTGACATCTCAGTCTGTAGTATTTGTTTTGTAAAAGTTAGCAGTACTTGAATGCAGTGGATTCTCCTTTTGACTCTATTATAGGTGATCTGTGCAATATTAGCATGTTACTTGAGGTAGTGACCCTTCAACAACATGGGGGTTAGGGACACCGACCCTCTGCACAGTCAAAAATCTACATATAACTTTTGCCTCCCCCCACTGAACTTAACTGCTGATAGCCTGCTGTTGACTGGAAGCCTTACCAATAACGTAAACAGTTGATTAACGCATATTTTGTATGTTGTATGTATTATATACTACATTCTTACAATAAAGGAAGCTAGGGAAAAATTTTATTAAGAAAATTATAAGGGGCTGGGCGTGGTGGCTCACTCCTATAATCCTAGCACTCTGGGAGGCAGGAGGATTGCTCAAGGTCAGGAATTCAAAACCAGCCTGAGCAAGAGTGAGACCCCCGTCTCTACTATAAGTAGAAAGAAATTAATTGGCCAACTAAAAATATATAGAAAAAATGAGCCAGGCATGGTGGCACATGCCTGTAGTTCCAGCTACCTGGGAGGCTGAGGCAGGAGGATTGCTTGAGCCTAGGAGTTTGAGGTTGCTGTGAGCTAGGCTGATGCCATGGCACTCTACCTCAGGCAAAAGTGAGACTCTGTCTCAAAAAAAAAAAAAAAAAGAAGAAAAGAAAATTATAAGGAAGAGAAAATAAACTTCATTCATTAAGTAGAAATGGATTGTTGTAAAGGTCTTTATCCTCGTCATCTTTATGTTGAGTAGGCAGAGGAGGGGTTGATCTTGATGTGGCACAGGTGGAAGAAAATCCATGTATAAATGGATCCACACAGTTCAAACTCGTGTTGTTCAGTGGTCACCTGTAACTGGAAGTATTTTTAGATCCATATAATAATTAGGTAATTCGAGTTGACATTTGCTTTTTGTGTGTGGGGGGCAGTTTGTCTGCTAATGAGAGCTTTCTTACAGTATTTAAACAACTTTGAAGCTGGCAAAATGAACCTACTATTGTTATTGGTACTTTATTAATAGTTTTAGTATATGGAAAAAATTCTAGCTTTTAGAATGATTTTTAAAGTAGCCAACTATTTTTACATAATTTATTTTACTGTACTACCATTAAGTAATTCCTAGTTTTTTCAGGCATTCACCATTGTGGAACAAAAAAATCATACATGAGCCAAAGCATTCCATTTGTGGCTTCTTTGTATTTCAGTATGTAGTACTTTTTAGCAATTCATAGTACTGAGCTGTTTTAGTTTTAGTACTTTTGTTATAGTAAAAATGCAAGTTTACTTCTATATCTTAATAAATATAAATTTCAGATGGCCAATATTGAATAATCAATATGCTGGTAACTATGGACTTGTTCATAATGCTTTTGTATAATTAAGCTTGCTTTTTTGTGGGGGTTGGTAGAGCTGGGGTCTTGCTATGTGCTCAGGCTGGTCTCAAGTCCTGACCTCAACTGATCCTCCTGCCTCAGCCTCCCAAAGTACTAGGATTACAGGCATGAGCCCCTGCGCCCAGCCAGTTTTGTAGCTTTCTCAAGAAAAAACGGAACCTAGAAGATTGAGACTTTCCTTGTGACTTACTTTGGGGGTACTTGTTTCCTTTTAAATAGTAATTATTTAATATTTAAATATATAGACGCATATAAATTACAAGGGAAAAATCTCTTCTTTCCCTTCCTGCATTCCTCCAGTCTCTGCTCCCCAGAATCTATATAGCCTAATTATTTGGACTTTAAAATCCTCATTCTTTCCTCTCAACAGTGAGACCCCCCACCCTCTTTTTAAACACAAGTAGTACTTTTTAATAATACTAACAAAAAAAATTAAAAGAAAGCCCAATATATAAGCAGATCACAAAAATGATTCTTATTTATTTATTTTGTACAGGCAGTGAGTAGAATCAAGCTGCCTCCTTACCGTTACCTGGTGGTACCTGGAGTACCTCTGGGAAGCCCTGAGCTCTGTGCTCATAATTTGAAAACCCTTGCTTCCTGTGTGCTGCTGGTAATTAATTAAAAGCAATAAATTATTCTAAAATGTGTTGAGCATTTATGAAGAGACATACTGCCAGTTTATTTTCTGGTTTTTAAAAGTATTAATATGTTTTTAAAATCTCTTCATATTTGTAATATAAATGTTGCCTTGTCAGAAGTTTCAACATTCAGAACAAATTTTGTTTGTTTCTAAATAAACATAATTCAAACCAGGCTAAGTTAGCATGGGTGCCCAGAATGCTTGCTGTCAAGATGCATATAATGCTATATATAAAGTTTATTTTCTATATTGTCTAGTTGTTAATTTAGGCATACTAATGAAACCACTTCTGTAGCTAATATATATATATATATATATATATATATATATATATTCATATCTCCTTGCTCTATTCTTTTTTATTTTGGTAGGAGCTTTATTGAAATATAACTTATCAAACAACCCACTCTTTTTTGGGTTGTATATTTAAGGTATACAACATGATGTATACATACACATAATGAACCCATAATTTAAGTAGGATTCTTGGTATTTTTTTTTTTAATGCAGCTTTCACATTGTTGGCTATCTTAGAGTCTTCTGCTTTCTTATCATTGGGTTTTTCCCCCCTTTCAAGGAAGCTCCCCAGTGACGTTTGTTTTTTACTCATTTTTGCTAGGGTTAGCTTGTGGGCTTACCAAGACTGTGACTGAGGCAAGTGAGCAGTGTGGGAAAGAGGTGTGGACGGAAGTGGTAAATAAAACAATAGGTGGGCCATGTGAGAACTAAAATAAATGTCGGATTCTGACTTAAAGTCTGCCACCAGATGCAGCTTAATTGTCACTTGCCACTCACTGATCGGGTTTTGATATGAGTCTGCAAGCAATTGACTTACTATGGTCTCTGTGCAGTCAGACCTCTCTGCTAATGATAATCTATTTGCAGCCACTCCCCGGTGCTAACATCACCACTTCAGCTCCACCTCAGATCATCAGGCATGAGATTCTCATAAGGAGGGTGCAACCTAGATCCCTCGCATACACAGTTTACAGTAGGGTTCATGTTCCTATGAGTATCTAATGCCCCCACTAAACTGACAGGAGGTGGAGCTTAGGCAGTGATGAGAGTGATGGGGAGTGGCCATGAATACAGATGAAGCTTGGCTGGCCCACTGCTCACCTCCTGCTGTGCCACTTGTTCCTAATAGGCCATGGATCAGTACCAGTCCTTGGCCTACAGGTTGAGGACTGCACCCTTAGATCAGCAGTCACCAAAGTTTATCAAGCATTAGAGTCACCTGGAGAGCTTTTAAAAACATACTTTGCTAGGCCATATTCCCAGAGTTTCTGCATCAGAAGATCTTGAGTAGGGCCCAATAATTTGTATTTTTAACAGGTGATGATGCTATTAATTCATGGACCACTGCCTTAATGGTCCCTATAAACTGTCATAATGAATTAGAGAAATGGTGATAAGTAGGAATTTCTCCCTGATGAAAATGGTAATTTTTTCTTATAGCCCATATTTGTATATATTAATTTGCATATATTTGTATGTATAAATATTTAGCTATAGTCAGTGGCTAAATTGGTTTCTTTCAAACCTCTTGCCATATATAAAGCCTACTTTTCTTCATAGGTTTGTGTACTGTTAGATCCCTATAACTTTCCTTGAGTGTAAGAAAATATCTAATAATCAAAGAATGTTAGAGCTTAAAGGGATTTTACAGATCATCCAATTCTTTCTTCCCTTCTACCTCCCAGATAGCTTAATCCATGATCACATAGCTAATTATTGGTAGGCATAGATAGTTTTTAATGAATTTATTTCTGACAATTCTTTATTATTTGAAGAAAAGTAAAAATAAAAATAAAAATTTATTTCAGCTAAAATATATTTAGTGACTTTCAGGTACAGATCTCTTTAGTAACTTATTTTTTTTCTTAATTTTTTTTTATTCTCTCCCCAGCCCTCCTTTGGTAACTTATTAGATAATAAATAAGCTTAAGATTTTTTAAATGCTTTACTCAGTTCTGTGCTAAATGCTATTTGATTACTTTACACAAAAATAATATGTGAATTTAGCATCATAAATAATTTTTAAAAGGTATGTCTTATAGGTGTATCTTTTATTCTGCTCTTAAAGAGAGCATAAGAGGAAGAAGATAGTTCAAGAAATTGGCTAGTGAGATGTGGGACAGATTTCCATCAATAACTTCATGTAACATTGAGTAGAGTGAGCAGATAGCTTGTACCTATTAGAAAATTCAGAGGGAATGATGAGGAAGAGATATATAATAGAAAAAATATAAGGCTACCCACCCTCCCTTTTAAAAAAAATGTATCTCCTTGGCTAGGTCTGCTTAAGGAGAAAGATACCTTGTTTTTCCGAAAATAAGACCTACCCATAAAATAAGCCCTAGCAGGATTTCTAAGCATTTGCGCAATATAACTCCTACCCTGAAAATAAGACCTAGTGATAGGCTTGGCTACACAGTGTATCTGCACAACCCATGCATTTTGTCACCGAGCAGTAAAGAAGATGAGCAGCCCTTCTCATCTGCCCTATCGTGACAGCTACTATCCCAGAGGTGACTGGAAGGGTGCGGGCAGCCCCACCAACAAGGTCAGCTCCCCCATCAGGTCCTGGCCATCCTGTGCTGCAAGCTGAGGCTTTGAGGGGAAAGTAACACATCCCCTGAAAATAAGCCCTAGGGTGTCTTCTTGAGGAAAAATAAATATAAGACCCTGTCTTATTTTCGGGGAAACACGGTAGCCTTCATTTTGATAATCATAAAAGTACTTATGGCTGGGCATGGTGGCTCACGCCTGTAATCCTAGCACTCTGGGAGGCCAAGGCGGGAGGATCGCTCTAAGGTCAGGAGTTCAAGACCAGCCTGAGCAAGAATGAGACCCCATCTCTACTAAAAACAGAAAGAAAATTAGCTGGACAACTAAAAATATATAGAAAAAATTAGCCAGGCATGGTGGCGCATGCCTGTAGTTCCAGCTACCCGGGAGGCTGAGGCAGCAGGATTGCTTGAGCCCAGGAGTTTGAGGTTGCTGTGAGACAGGCTGATGCCACGGCACTCTAGCCCAGGCAACAGAGTGAGACCCTGACTCAAAAAAAAAAAAAAATAAACAAACAAAAAAAACCTTTTGATTATTTCTGTGTTTTCCCTTAGTCCTTCACCTTAATAGCCAAAGTTTGTTTTTCGATTAGATGATCAGCATTGTTTCTTTCATAGGAGTTTGGGTAGCCAAATACCCAATACCTGCACATAAACTTATGGCTTGTCAGGTATCAACTGTAAAACGCATAGACAATGCTATTAAGCACTAAAAATAGATCGAAAGCACTGCTGACTGACTTGTAAAATTTTTTTGTTGTTGCCCATGGTCAGCTCATGTCCAAACTCCTATACAGCCAACAGCCTATTTCAGTCATTCTGTAATGTTGATAAAATAATTTTCCTGTTTCACTGTTAAAACTCTGATGATTCATGTCTGTCCTCTTTGCACACAGGTTGTCCTATGTAAATTTCACAGTATGTAGAGCTAGAATTTTATCTCAGAAGCAAGTATCCCTGTTAGGGCTTCAGGCTTGATGCGTTTTCATCATTTTAATTTTGCCTAGAGTAAGGAACTCGTTAGAGTAGGAAATGTACTTCTGCCCCAGATTCAGGAATGGGGAGTTATTCCAAACACAAATTTTTGAATATAGCCTGAAGAACTCTCGTACTTGAGGGCCACATACTGCCTGGGTGTTAGTTCTCTGTATATAACCTAGGAAATATGCCTTTCCTAGCTGAGCCTCTCATCTGGGAGCTAAGATTTTTCTCCTAGCGTAATAATCATAGTGTGTCTTCCTCCAGGAAGCCTTTTCAGATCGACTCCACCCATCCACCAGTCCTCAAGTAGTTTCTCAACCTGGAATCCTTAGACACTTTCAGGGCTCTGAGAGATCTCGCAGATTTAAACAATTTTGTGGTTTTCTGTATAGATGCAAACATCACACGTACGGTTTCTACTGGAGGGTGAAGTTGAAAATAATCATTTTGAAACAATGGCAGAATCTTTCTAAAACTTTTGTGAACAGCAAATTTGAGCACCTGGTTTAAAATAGGTTTTCAAACTTCATTGTGTGTAACTGCATGAAGTGCTTTCGGGGGCTTTTATGGTAGCTGAAAAGCAAGGATGAACTGGAGACTAAAGACACCACTCTCAGGGCGGGCTCACACCTGTCATCCTAGCTCTCTGGGAGGCCGAGGCAGGCGGATTGCTCAAGGTCAGGAGTTCAAAACCAGCCTGAGCCAGAGCGAGACCCGTCTCTACTATAAATAGGAAGAAATTAATTGGCCAACTGATATATATATAAAAAATTAGCCAGGCATGGTGGCGCATGCCTGTAGTCCCAGCTACTCGGGAGGCTGAGGCAGAAGGATCGCTCGAGCCCAGGAGTTTGAGGTTGCCGTGAGCTAGGCTGACGCCATGGCACTCACTCTAGCCTGGGCAACAAAGCGAGACTCTGTCTCAAAAAAAAAAAAAAAAAAAAAAAAAAAAAGACACCACTCTCACTTTAACCAGGTTGGCTGTACTTACTTTATTTGCCTTATGTATTGTGGTTCAGTGACAATTTATCTCAAGAGCTTTCTTCCCCATCCAATAGTTTTGAAAACCACTGGACTAACAGGTTTATGGTTTGGGGTTTTAGTAGAGGAATAGGGACAGTTTGTGTGGCTGTCTATTTGCAAATAGATTTTCTGTAGTTAACCCAGCAAGGAATCCTCAGAAATTATTAATGGTGATTGGGAATGCTATTCTAGGGTATCTTAGATTGGCAGATAGTAGTTTCTCAATTTTTTTATCTTAGGACCCCTTTGCACTCTTAATTGTTGCGATTCCCAAACAGATCTGTTTATATGGGTTATACCCATCAATTTTTAAATAAATAAAAGAAAAATTTTCAGTATTTATTAATTTATTTAAAAATAATGAACCATTACATGTTAACAATAACATTTTTTATTGAAATACCTATTTTACAAAACAAAAATATTTAGCAAAGAGTTGAATTGTTTTACAGTTTTACAAATCTCTTTAATGTCTGGCTTAATAGAATAAGCCTCAATTCTCATCTGCTTCTACATCCAATCAGATGTAATATGCTGTGTTATTTGAAATATATGGAGAAAATCCAGCCTCATGCATACAAATACTTGCAAAGGGAAAAGGTATTTAACATCTTTTTCAGATATTATGAATACTGTATTTTTCTTTGACATCAACCCCCTCAAGTGGTAGTTTCTTAAAGGTTAGTTGCAATGTGGAATCTGAAACCATAGCAGTGAACTTTTTGTTCCCTGCAGTAAAAGTGCAAAGTATACTTATAAAGAGACAGTAAAGGCCTTCCAATTGGCTTTCTATAACTGCTACTCCATCATGCTAAAAAGTCAAAGTCCTTAAGTGATCTGGCCTCTTACCTATCTCTTTGATCTCATCTCCAACTCTGCTGTAGTCACACTGGCTCCTTGTTGTATTCCTCTCCTGTTTCTGGGCTTTTGTCATTGTTCCCTCTTACTTTTTAGCAAATAGATTAGACATTGTGTTAAATCATCCAAATTTGGTAAAAACCTAACCACATACTTGTTTGTAAGTGTGAAAGTAGAAATCCCTAACTCGAACTGCTTATACTTACCAATATCATTGTAATCAGAAACATTTATTCAACACCTTTATGTCAGACTCTGACCCTGTCCTGTTTTGGTGGATGTGAACGTGGCACCAAGTCATTTGGATTGCTAGTACTTTGCTAGGGAGTACACACATGTGCCTCCCCGTAGCAATAACACAAGTTGTTTACTGCTGTAGTTTGCTAAGAACTAACCACATAGATGATCATGTATCTCAGGAAAATATAATAGGAATAGAATAATTATTTTATATGTTAGGGTAGATTTGATTTAAACCTAGGTGATTGAAACAAATTAGCTAGTAATCAGGAACATTCAACGTTGTTCTTCAAAAGTACATTTTTATTGTATGATATATTTAATAATCTTGAAATGTACAAACTATGAAAAGGTATAAACTATGACATTTTCAGGAAGTTACGTTTTCAGATGACTTTTAATGTTTCACTAAATTTATCAGTTTATTGAGCAGTAGACCAAGGATATAGGGGTTAAAAAGATGCATTCTTGTTCCCAAGAAGGTTACAGAATTGTTACAATTATATTGCATGATTAGGGACCCCAAGTAAACAAGGACAAATTCTTTCCGTGTCTTTGTGAAAAGGCCAAGTTAACAGGTTAAAGATGAACATTTGGGGATTTTTTTTCCTGTTATATGTTAATAGCTCAACATATGTAGAAATATTTAATTATATAACTTTATCTTGAATATCTATAATGACCTATAGATCATTTAAAAATTCAATTTTAAGGAAATAATTATTGGTACACCTTAATAATTAGAAATTTTGGTTAATATTGTACTTAAAACCCTAGAAAAGTCAGACGTCAGCATGAGAAAGAAACTCATCCACCTTCCTTACCGATTTTATTCCCAAATTTGAAAAAGACAGACCTTTCTTTTTCTCCATTAATATGTCAGTTGGGGTTCCTGGTTGCAAATAAAAGGAACTGGTTATAAAAGAGATTTGTTGGAAGGTGTTCTTCAGAGAGGAAGGACAGCCTTGGCAGAGAAACTGGCAGGTGCAGAAGGAGTTCTGTCTGGAGCCTTAGAGTTCACAGCAGCAGGCTTCTACGTGGGGAATGCCTGCTAGAGCCTTGTTTCTGCTGTAACCGACCTCCAACCAGTCCTTCCTCCCTCTGATTACCTGTTCATTTTAGGAAGCCTGTCTGTGCCCACCTCCTGGCTATGCTGGAAGAGGTAGGATCAGGCCTGTTGGCTTTTATGGTGGGAGGTGGTCACCACAAATAATTCTTTTACCAAGATTGCGTAGAGGAAAGAGGTGATTCCTGAAAAGGAAGTCTTGGGCCTATTAGGAAGGAACTCAGGAATGACAGATATTTACCTTAGTTAAAGGGAGAACTATCTTTATAAATCCACAGAAGGAACAAGAGTTAGTTAAAACTGGATCATTGCCTCAGTTAAAAAAAAGATTATAGTTAAAAATGGTAGTTTTTGCATAGTACAGAAAACCCTGGATCATTATATTAGTAATATCTGAAATAAAATATACTTAAGTGACCACTTAACTAATGTGATATTCTTGAAGGCCTTAGAATGTGTGTGTATGAGTGTGTGTGTGTGTGTGTGTGTGTGTGTGTGTGTGTGTGTGTGTGTGGAGAGAGAGAGATACAATTTATAATTTTGTTTTTACTAATCAAAAGCAAGCTGGAATAAAAAAAGCAAGCTGGAGGCCGGGCGCGGTGGCTCACGCCTGTAATCCTAACTCTCTGGGAGGCCGAGGCGGGCGGATTGCTCGAGGTCAGGAGTTCGAAACCAGCCTGAGCAAGAGCAAGACCCCGTCTCTACTATAAATAGGAAGAAATTAATTGGCCAACTGATATGTATATAAAAAAAAAAATTAGCCGGGCATGGTGGCACATGCCTGTAGTCCCAGCTACTCGGGAGGCTGAGGCAGAAGGATCGCTCGAGCCCAGCAGTTTGAGGTTGCTGTGAGCTAGCCTGACGCCACGGCACTCACTCTAGCCTGGACAACAAAGCGAGACTCTGTCTCAAAAAAAAAAAAAAAAAAAAAAAAAGCAAGCTGGAGTAAAGAGATACAATTTATAATGAAGGGACTTCAATTACCACTTTACTGATAATAGTATTACTATTTTATGGGCACATGCATGCACATAAAATAATAATGATTTAAAGTTGCATAGCATATTTGCATCCATTATTTAATCTTTGTTACACTATAATATAGGTATTATACCCAATTTGTAGAGTAGGGAAACTGAGAAGTTAAATATCTTGTCCATGTAGCTGCTGAATTAAGGAATTAAGATATTAATCCAGGTCTTAGTCACATATGTAAGAATGGCCTGGATATCTTTATTATATCCATATAATGGGGAAAATAGTGCCTATCTTGCAAGATTGTTTGATGATTATAGATAAAATATAAATCCATCATTGTGAGAGTTAACAGATGTTTAGTTAAATCATGTTAGTTTTAAAAGAGTCACATTTTACCAAAGAAGTAATACTGCCTCATGAAAGTTCTAAAGTTAATGTAGCACTTTGATGTTTAGAAGTAAATTGTCATTTTCATTTTAAACTTTAATTTGGGAATTTGAGTAGTATGACGTTTTCTTGAATGCCTAGTTTGAAGAGACTATTTTTACAACTAATTAAGAGCTTCCAAGTGGATTTAAATTTGTCTTTTAAAGAGATTTTATTTGAAATTTTCTCTTTTTTCTGGTTGAGTTGAGGCATTTTGATTGATTTAAAAATTTTTATTTCAAGTTTTTAATATATCACCTACCTCTCCTGCTTCAAAAGGTATAATTATTATATGCCAATAGATATGTAAGCCATAAACATATGGACTTAGCTATTTTTAAAAGTTGAGGTATAAAATGAGTATTTATGAAACAAGACTGGTCATATTTAGGACAACTGAAGAAAAGCTGGAAAAAAAGAAAGACAAGCAAACTTGAACACTGAAGCAACCTGAAGCATCTCTTTATATTGATGATATATTTTTGTAAGGAAAATAAATATCAGATGATCAGGATTGTATATAACTAAATGGTATCAAGAAAAAGAAAGTAACAGTATGCATTTAAAAAGACAGAATTATGAAATTATATATCAGTACCGAGCATGGGGCTAAGGCAAGTGCTGAAATATAGCAAAAGATAGACGATAATATAGACTGTTGCCCACTGTAAATGTTTGCAAGTGGCTAGGTTTCAAATAAACAGGATTATTACAAGTGATTTCTATGAATGTCAACGCCTTGACTTTCAAGCTTTGCATTTTGTATATGGGAAGAAATATGACAATCCTAGTTAATTAGACAATAGACCCAAAGCCTTTACATTTGATGCATTTTGTTTTAAAAATAGGCCTTATTTTTCAGCTTCATCTGCAGTTCTATGTGAAGATTGATAAATCAGTTTTTACTTATTTTATTAATAAAACGTAATTTGGATAAAAAAATAAATGTAAGTTCATGTTGTGAAAACACAAGGAAGGGAATATTGTAAGAGAATGTACATTAAGCAGTAAAGAAGAGGTCTGCTGGGCCGGGCGCGGTGGCTCACGCCTGTAATCCTAGCACTCTGGGAGGCCGAGGCAGGCGGATTGCTCGAGGTTGGGAGTTCAAAACCATCCTGAGCGAGACCCCGTCTCTACTAAAAATAGAAAGAAATTAATTGACCAACTAAAAATATATATACAAAAAATTAGCCGGGCATGATGGTACATGCCTGTAGTCCCAGCTACTTGGGAGGCTGAGGCAGGAGGATCGCTTGAGCCCAGGAGTTTGAGGTTGCTGTGAGCTAGGCTGACGCCACGGCACTCACTCTAGCCTGGGCAACAAAAGTGAGACTCTGTCTCAAAAAAAAAAAAAAAAAGAAGAGGTCTGCTGGGCTAAGTGGGAGCATTATGAAGTGTTGGAAATTTTATTTTTATCCAAGAAAATTTACAGTAGGGTAGGGAATCCCTTTGTACATGGTAGACAATAAAGAGGTAAGGAAAGGTATGACTTAGATCAGTGGTTCCCAACCAGTGGAGATTCTGTTTCCCATGGGGACATTTGGCAATGTCTGGAGACATTTTTTGTGTAACTTAGGAGGGGTGCTAATGGCATCTAGTGGCTAGAGGCTAGGTATGCTGCTAAACATTGTACAGTACACAGGACAGCCCCCAACAAAAGAGAGTTATTTAGCTCAAGATGTCAGTCATGCTGAAGTTGAAAAAACCCCCTGCTTTAGATCCAGGATGGCTGATCCAAAACAAAAGAGTAAGAATTACAAAGTCATTTCAAACTAGAGAAAGGCCAGAAAGGATATTTAGTTTTTGATTGACAGAATTTGTAAAGTCTGTTTAAATTCATTTCAAGTCACCTTCCCCCCCTGCAATTTTTAATAAATGTAGCTTTTACATAGTGATACAGGGACCATATTCAAATTATCTAATAACTTAGGTATGGTAGTCTGATTGAACAGGCACCCTACTCTGTCAGGTGTTAACTCTTTAGTTAGTGGACAGTGGGGAGATTCCCGGATTTCAGGTTAAGGGCCTGGATAGCAGGGAAGCGAGTATATTGAGAGCGAGAGGGTATTTGCAGTCTTTGGGCAACAGCTTGACATCAGACTTGGTGGTTAGCTCTGAGACTAGCTCTGCGAAAGCATGCTTAACCCTCATACAGAAGAAAATCTGAATATTTACAGTATAGGAAAATGGTAGAAAATAATATTAGTAATTAAAGTAGAAATTATAAATAAGGATAATTTTTTCAAACTTACTGGTAGTACTTGAGAAAAAATAGATTTAATAGTAGAAGGATGAAGAGGTAGATATTTTGTATTCAAAGTCTGAAGGGAATTTTTGGATGCTTGTGAGGAGTTTTGAGATTAATGACAATTCTTTTATTAAGTCTAATTTCATTTCAAACTTTTGGATATCTTTTAACCTCTTAAAATTTTGGCTTGCTTTTTCTTAAATTATAAATATAGTTAGTGTTTTGGTTTTATAAATCTAGTTTGTGTTTTGGTTCCTAATCATTCAGTTATTTATTCAGGACACCAACAGAAATGCCAAGAGTATTCTATTATAGATATCAGGAGATAGCAGTTGTTAAGACAAAGTTTCTATTTCCATATAGCTTAAATTCTAGTAGGAGGAAGGAGACAAATAAATAGACAAAGAAATACTGTGGTTTTAGATAAGTAGAGTAAAGAAAATAAAGCATGTTGGGATAAAGAGGGTCTGAGAAATAAGGAAGGGGTACTCTTTTAAAAATAATGGTCAGAGACAGCCTCTCTGAGGAGGTGACACTTGAGAAGAGACCAGAATGTTCAGAAGGAGCTGGCCATGCTACACATCTGGTGGAGGAGCATCCCAGAAGATGGTAGTGTGAAGACCTTGAAGCAGGACAAGCTTGGGCTGTGCAAGAAACATTAAGACAACCGGTATGCCTAGAGCATAGTATTAAATGTATGTGAAGAAGAGTGATAAAAGATAAGCCTGGAAAGATAGAGGGGGACCACTTCAGTAGGCCTAGTGACAGTAAACCATTCAAGGATTTTAAGCAAAGGAGTGACATAATCAAATTTAAGTTTAAAACATTTAATTCTGTTCACTTTGTGAAGAAAAGAGGACTTTTGTGGGGTAAGAATGAAGGAAAGTGACTATTTTAGTGATAAGAGGTGATGGTAGTATGGTGGTGAGAGGTGGTCAGAATTGGGATATCTTTTTGGAGTAAAACAGGTAGATTGAATATATAGAGGTGAATGAAACAGGAATCAAGGTTGGCTGCTGTATTTTTGACTTGTGCTGACTCAATAGAGTTGCCCTTTCCTAAGATGGGAAAAACTTAAAGAGAGGCAGTTTGAGGGTGGGGCAGGACCACAGAGTTCAGTTTTTATTGTGGTATTGGAGGGAATTATTAGATATTGAAGTGGAGATGCTGTATAAGAGGTGGGATATCTGAGTTCAGGAGGTTAAGATTTTTGATAACAATTGGGAAACTATTAGTGGATAGTTGGTAAAGCCATGGACTAGATCACTTAGGGAAAGAATACCAAGAAGAGAAGAATGCCAGGAACTGATCTTTGGAGGACTCCAACACTCCAGAGGTGGAGGGAGAACTAAGAGTGTCCATTGAAGTGAACTATTAGAAGAGAGTGGTGATTTGGAAGTCAAATGAACAAAGGGTTTCAAAGAGTGGGAATGGTCAACTCTCATGCTGCCACGAGGTCAGATGAGATGAGGGCAGGGATTTAGCCCTGGTCTTGTTAGGAGTGGCATTCCCTAGTGACCACAACAAACCTGTGTGGAGAAGCCTGAGAGGTGGTGTAGAAAAGGTGATTTGTCATCCAAAGGACCACCAAGATGGCTAGATAATATAAAAGAGAGTTTTATTGGCAATATCAGTTTGCAGAGCACCTCTGACATGAGCCACAAGTGCTCTCTCTGAAGAACAAAGAGAAGGTTAAAGGTTTTATACTATAAAAAGAAGAAGAAAAAGAAGAAGTGATATGTATTGCTCTTTGAGAAAGTTCATCAACACTAGTAAGGATTTGGGGAACTAGCCAGCTCTGGTGAGTGAAGATGGTGGTAAAAATTAGCCTTAGAGTTGTGACACGTTATCTCAGAAGCTATAGATAAAACTGGTTTCAGGTTATAACAAGCAGCTTGAGCAGTCAGCTTGCAGAGAATTACATTCTTGGAGCAATGTTTTGGACCCTGAGTGTTTCACCCGCCCTAGTTTCTCAACTCTGTTTTAGTTAGGTATGACAAAAATTGACCCAATTTGTATGATCGACTTTCACATGACTATGGAGAGCTTTTTGAGGAGTCTACCTCTGAAAGGTGAAGAAAGCAGTGAATACTGGGGTACAAGGGGACAAGAAAAGCTTTTGTTGTTGTTATTCCCTGGGAATAATCCAGTTGTGATTAAGCTCAGTTTTTTGTTCATGAATGACATGAAGATTTCTTGAGGTGAAACAATAGAAAAGAGGATTCGGGAAGTTGAATTCATCATTTGGATTCACAAGTGAAACATCAGAAGAAGTTGAACACGCTGCATATGTAATTTCCTTCACTTACTCAAAGTGTAGTATTTGAGTTTCTACTCAAGTATCCAGAACTAGAATAACTACTCTGAAGGAACTAAAAATCTAGCAAAATAGACAGACGTGTACACACTTGCTGCACAAAGTACATTCCTCAGACTAGCAGCATTGGCCTTACCTGAGTTTGATAAAAATACCAAATGCCCTACCCAAGAACTACTGAATCAGAATTTGTATTTTTAACAAAATTTCTAGGTGGTTTATTATACATACATGTTAAAGTTTGAGAAGCACTGGTGTACATAAACTAAACATAATAAGATGTGATAAGCACTACAGATTGATATAAACAATATACTATAAGAGCTCAATTACTGTCCCATCCCCCTACAAGAAGAAAAATGTTCATAGAGAAAAAGAGTTGGATCAGACATTTCCCTGGATTAGCATGTTAAGAGTTGCTTGATATAAGAGTTTGTTAAACTAAACTAGTCTTAGGCACTACTAATTTAAGATGTGTTTAGGTCATCTGAATTTAGTGTTTATGCAAGAGTTTTTGTAAATAGATTATTTCAATAAAAAGAATGAGACTCAGATCATGGAGAAGAGAGGAAAATTGAAAGCCAAGATTACATCAGTTGACTGCAGTTTATTGACTATTTGCTAGTGCCATGAATATGAGAAGATAAGTGAGATAGTCACTGTCATGTAATAGGAGACTCAAGGACATTTATTTTTTGTGTTACAATCTAATACTATTTTTTTTTCTGTTTTTTTTTCATTTCGGCATATTATGGGGGTACAGATTTTAAGGTTTCAATAAATGCCCTTTCCCCCCTCCCCCCACAAGTCTGAGTCTCCAGCATGACCATCTCACAGATGGTGCACATCTCACTCATTATGTATGTATATACCCGCCCCCCTCCCCCCTCCCACCTGCCCAATACCCTATTACTATAGTACCTATGTGTCCACTTAGGTGCTACTCAGTTAATACCAGTTTGCTGGAGAATATATCTGGTGCTTGTTTTTCCATTCTTGGGATACTTCACTTAGTAGTATGGGTTCCAGCTCTAACCAGGAAAATATAAGATGTGCTATATCACCATTGTTTCTTAGAGCTGAATAGTACTCCATGGTATACATATACCACATTTTATTAATCCATTCTTGAATTGATGGGCACTTGGGCTGTTTCCACAGCCTTGCAATTATGAATTGTGCTGCTATAAACATTCGAGTGCAGGTGTCTTTTTTGTAGAGTGTCATTGGATCTTTTGGGTAGATGCCCAGCAATGGGATTGCTGGATCAAATGGTAGATTCACTTGTATCGCTTTAAGGTATCCCCGTATTGCTTTCCACAGAGGTTGAACTAATTTGAAGTCCCACCAGCAGTGTAGGAGTATAGAATTTTTTTATTTCCATCTTGATTTCTTCATTTATGAAGTAATCTTTTTTTTTTTTTTTTTTTTGAGACAGAGTCTCGCTTTGTTTCCCAGGCTACAGTGAGTGCCGTGGCATCAGCCTAGCTCACAGCAACCTCAAACTCCTGGGCTCAAGTGATCCTTCTGCCTCAGCCTCCCGAGTAGCTGGGACTACAGGCATGCGCCACCATGCCCGGCTAATTTTTTCTATATATATTATTTGGCCAATTAATTTCTTTCTATTTTATAGTAGAGACAGGGGTCTCACTGTTGCTCAGGCTGATTTCGAACTCCTGACCTCGAGCAATCCACCCGCCTCGGCCTCCCAGAGTGCTAGGATTACAGGCATGAGCCACCGCGCCCGGCCCCATCTAATACTATTACTACTTATTTTGTTGCTTAAATTGTTGCTGCTGGAGCTGGAGCTCTTTTAGGTTGGCTGCTGTGGAAAACTACTTTTTGAGTCAAATTTTTGCTCATTCTTCCCTATTTTGAAAACTGCCTAATGTTGGAACAGTGTTTTATGAAAAATAGGATCTTCTGATTAGCCACTTGTATCAGTAGGGTGTTTGTTTCCAAAAAAAAGCACACTCTTATCGCTAATCATTAGGAAATGCAAATTAAAACCACAATGAGATACTACTTCACACCAATTACCATGGCTATAATCACAAAAACAACCAACCATATCAATGTGGAGAAATTGGAACCTTCATATATTGCTGGT
The DNA here is from genome assembly GCF_040939455.1 of Microcebus murinus. Lineage (NCBI taxonomy): Eukaryota > Metazoa > Chordata > Mammalia > Primates > Cheirogaleidae > Microcebus > Microcebus murinus. Next base: position 31,636,673 of record NC_134106.1, on the reverse strand, counting down.
GGGAATGTAAAAAAGTTGAAAAATAGTATGGCGATTCCTCAAAAAACTATGTATAGAAATACCATATGATCTAGCAATTCCACTTATAGCTAACGTGTTTCCCCAAAAATAAGACCTACCCATAAAATAAGCCCTAGTAGGATTTCTAAGCATTTGTGCAATATAAGCCCTACCCCAAAAATAAGACCTAGTGATGGGCGTGGCTATGGAACATATCTGCACAACCCATGCATATCATCATGGAGCGGTAAAGAAGACGAACAGTCCTTCTCATCTGCCCCATCGTGACAGCTACTATCCCGGAGGTGACCAGAAAGTTGAGGGCAGCCCCACCAACAAAGTCTGCTCCCCCTGTCAGGTCCTGGCCGTCCTGTGCGTGCTGCAAGCTGAGGCTTTGAGGGGAAAATAACACATCCCCTGAAAATAAGCCCTAGGGTGTCTTCTTGAGGAAAAATAAATATAAGACCCTGTCTTATTTTCTGGGAAACATGGTATATACCCCCAAAGACATGAAAGCAGAGATTTGAACAGATATTTGTGCACCAGTGTTCATAGGGAGCACTATTTACAATAGCTTAAAGGTGGAAACAGCCCACAAGTCCATTAAATAGATACGCAAAATGTGGTATATACACACAACAGAATATTATTTAGCCTTAAAAAGGAATGAAATTCTGGTGCTGCAACATGAATGAACCTTGAACACATTTTGCCAAGAAAAGGAAGCCAGAAACAAAAGGACAAATACTGCATGATTCCACTTATAGGAGGTACCTACGATAGTTAAATTCATAGAGACAGAAAGTAGAATGGTTCTTCCCAGGGCCTGGAGAAGGAGGGAATGGGGAGTTATTGTTTAATGAGTACAGAGTTTTAGGTTGGGGTAATGAAAAAGTTCTGGCGATGACTAGTGGTAATGGTTGCACAATGTGAATGTACTTAATCACAATGTGAATGTCACTGAATTACACACTTGAAAATGGTTAAATGGTAAGTTTTGTGTTATGTATATTTTACAAATGAAAAAAAGTCACATTCCTTGGCTCCATCCCAGGCATACTAAATGTCCAGAATGCAGCATAAAACAAAACAAAACAACAACCACCTTTTCAGATCATTGTTATGCATGGTTTAGGTTAAGACCCACGGATACATGGCATTATCTAATGGAATGTGGGGTAAACTGGATTTTGTTGGTATATCTTTAAAGAGAAATTTATCAGATTGATGAATTAAAGTACAATATTCATATAGGTTTTTACATTTAATTCAGCTGTTACCATTTGTACCTTACTACATGTGGTAACATGAATAATGACTAACAATTATTTAGCATTCTGCCACTTAAAGCACTTTCAGAAATACAATCTCATTTGCTCATCATGTAATCCTGTGGAGATAGGTGGTAACGTTGCCATTTTCAGGTGAGGAACTTGAGACTTAGGAGATTTAATGGCTTGCTTGAGATCAAACAGGTAAAGTCAAATCTCCAAGATACATCTTCTGACGACTCCTGTTGGTTCCCTCTTAACAGTCACCAAGAAAATAGCAGGTGTTATACAGGCTATTATAAACATTCCATGTTTAAGTGATTTGTGAACTGAAAAATGTGACATGATTAAGTTAATCATGAACCATAAGATATATGCCACTTTATTTTGCAAATATGGCTTTTATCTTTCGACAGCTCTACTGTTCTTGCCAACTAAGATATACTCATTTTGTATAAGGACGTATTTTTATGAAGTACTACCATGTGAATACCTAATAAATACTAATCAATGCCAGTACTCAGGAAATCTACAGCAAATCTATCATTCTGTGGCATTGTTTTCTTTTCTTCCCTTGCATTGAAATAACCTCTATACCCAACCATTTGTGTGTAATAGCAACATTCTCATAAATGTGACTGTTCTTTTAGGGCTTCCCTTTTGAAGAATATATTTGTCATAGTTGAGCCTAAGAGTCAGCAGACTCCCTTCTTTGCCAGGGACATCCAGCAATGTTTTAGTAAAGTAGAAAGTTGTGGGGGAAAGCCATTTCTGAGGTTCCTGCTTTACAAACTACTACCATCATGGAATTGGTGGGGGAAGGACATTTTTATTTTACAGTAATTTAACACTTAACCACTTCTTGTTATTTTGATAGGATAGAGTCATTATGTGATAAAATTATTAAAAATACAATCCCGGATTGCTTACCAAGCCTGTTCACTATTTCCATGTCTCAGAGATATCTTAAGCATAATGAAGTCCAGAACTGTTTTGTTTGTTTTTTAAAGAAACAGGGTCTCACTAATGTTTCCCAGGCATGTCACCATGCCTAATCAGTCTAGAACTCTTGATCTCTTTGTTTCCTCTCCCACTTATTCAGAAATCTGCTCATCTTACAGTATTCTTCATCTTAGTAAATACACCTGCATCTGGCCGGTGATCTGGGCCCTGTCTGACTCTAATTCCATTTCCTTCACTCTCCCCTTCATGTATGTACGTGCTGTTCCCTTTGCCTGGAATGTTATCTCTCTTGTGTCACCAGTATACTTTTCACCTAAATTCTGCTCACCCTTCAGGTTTCAGCTTTAATCTTCCTTTCCAGAACCATTAGGTTAATTTAGGCCCCCATTTTATAGCCTCATGGTATCCTGTACTTTAACAAGAACATCAGTAATAGCTACAGTTAACATTTATTAAACATTGACTATGTACTGGTACATAATATTATCAGAAGGATTAAGTAATTTGCTCAGGGTTACACCCTGGTAATTGAAAGAACCAAGATTTGAATTTAGACAATTTAGTGCACACTTAACCCTTTCACTGCTCTGCCTCCTATTATGTAGCTATTTTTGTGACTGTTTAATTTCCTTTCTGTACTTCTAATCTCTGTGAGGGCAGCGACTTTGTCTCTTATACTATCTGTTGAATATGTGCATGTGTCGTATTTGGGGTATAGCCTTTCTATTACTCAGTGTCTGAAAATGGATAAAACTCACAGATGGAATTTATAGATGACATCAACTATTTTACCTTCTAGAAATGATAATGATAGTTTCTATAAATGTGGAGAAATCTGTTTAGTTCATCTAGAAAATCAATTTACTGTAAAGTCATATATCAAGGAACCTGATCTATTTCAACGTTTGAATGTGAAAAAAATGTTTTTCCTTGCTCTTATGGCTTTGATTCACTAGAAGCTAGAATCTACTGCTTAGAGCTTTTGGCCAGTTATTTGGTGAATCTTATTAGAAAGATACGCAAGTCACAAATTGCCATCTTTGGCATTTTAAGGAAGACTGCCAAAGACAGACAATAGGCACACATGTATTGTGAATTGCTACTCCAGATTTAAGTATGCCTCTTAGAATGGGAATAAAATTTAACATAAGATATGATGAATGGGGAACTGGGAATTTGATAAAGAGCTCCTACCTGTGTCAGAACATCATTGATAAAGGGCTGTCTGCCACTTTTGGAAGACTCTTGAGTGTGAAGATAAAGAGGATGCTTGAAGAAGAACTAAAAAAAAATCAAAGATTCTTTTCTTGAGTCAGTGCCTTGTTTTATTGGTGGGAACTCTGTTATGGTAATATTAAAAAAAGAAAACATATTTTGTTTAGGAAGGTCATATAGCTTTTAAAATAAAACCAATGAAAAATGATATGAATTTAGCACTTGACACATGTTTGGAATTTAATGTGTGTAGTTGTTTTCTGTGGGAAAGGACTTTAAATATTGTCTTTCCCATGGCTAATATACACACAGGAGAAACTCAATCATGTACCAATGAAAGATTTAATTAAATTTATATTTTATTTTTCTACACATATACATAAAATAGTTTGCACGTTCATAAATATGATTCAGTAATTTTTAGTACAGTTTGGGGGGGGGTCATTCTTTTTCACCTTTTTTCTTCCCTTTCATCTATATTCCTGCCCTGCTAGGATCCTTTAACCCATGTTATATAACATGGATTATATAACAACCTTGTTATAATAACCAGGGTTATATTATTTCATATTTTTTCCATGCTGTCATGTTCATGTACAAATATATATTTATAATATATTATGTACATGTGTGTGTGTATGTATGTTTGTATATATATTTTGAGCATTCTCTGTGTTTTAAATTTTCTGAGTCTTTTCTCACTTAAGAATACCTTGTGGAGAACTGTCAAATGGCATAGCTCTAATTTGTTTTTTTTTTTTTTTTTTTTTTTTTTTGAGACAGAGTCTCACTTTGTTGCCCAGGCTAGAGTGAGTGCCGTGGCGTCAGCCTAGCTCACAGCAACCTCAAACTCCTGGGCTTGAGTGATCCTTCTGCCTCAGCCTCCCGAGTAGCTGGGACTACAGGCATGCGCCACCATGCCCGGCTAATTTTTTACATATATATATCAGTTGGCCAATTAATTTCTTTCTATTTATAGTAGAGACGGGGTCTCGCTCTTGCTCAGGCTGGTTTTGAACTCCTGACCTTGAGCAATCCGCCCGCCTCGGCCTCCCAAGAGCTAGGATTACAGGCGTGAGCCACAGCGCCCGGCCTCTAATTTGTTTTTTAATGACTACAAGTATATTAGTGTATTAACTTGCTAGGGGTGCCATAACGAAGTACCACAGACTGAGTATCTTAAACCACAAAAATTAATTTTCTCACAATTTTCCAGGCTAGAAGCCCAAGATCAAGATGTTGGTAGGTTGGTTTTTTCCAAGGCCTCTTTCCTTGGCTTATCGATGGCTGTCTTCTCCTTGTGTCTTCACATGATCTTCCCTGTGTTATCTGTGTCCAAGTCTCCTCATTTTATAAGGATAACAGTCATTTTAGATTCAGGTCTACCATAAGACCCCATTTTAACTAATTACCTCTTTAAAGACTATGTCTCAAAATACATTCACTTTCTGAGGTGTACTGGGGGTTAGGACTTCAACATGAATTTTGGTGATGGGACACAATTCAGCCCGTGAGAATAATATTTCATAATTTATTCAACCATTCTCTTACTGATGGACATTAATTTATTCCTAGTTTTATGCCATATGAACAATGGTATAATAAACTCTTTGTATTCATATCCTTTTATTTTTATAGGCTAAATTCCAAAAGTGGGTTTCCTGGACTATGGGATATATTTATTTTTCATTTTAATGCTGGTTGCCAGATAACTTTTTCCAAGAACAGTCTGCATTCAGAATCTCTCTCTCTCTCCTACCTTTTACTCTTCAACTGCCTTCAGTTTGGCTTCTGCTTGGGTTACTCTATTCATATTCATCTCACAAAGGCCACCAAATTATGTGCTAATTGCCTCATTAATTGGTCTTTTAAAAATATTCTGATCGAGTTTTCCAGCATTTTAAGCTTCTGGACACTGGTTTTTGTACCTCTCCTTTGACTTCTTGAGAGTATTACTCTCACCCCTCTTTCCTAATTCTCTTTTGCTTCATCTTCACCTGCTTGCTGCTTGGATGTAAGTGCTGCCCAAGATTCCATTCTGCCCTTCACTGCTCCTCTGTCTACCCTGGACAGGGAGATTTTATCCACCTCTACTATTTCTGCTGTTACGTATGAGTGACCGAATGAATCCCAAATCCATGTCCTTGGCCTTAACCTCTTTGTTGAGCTTTAGATCTTGCTAGATTTCAACCTATTCTCCAGTAAATTTAAAGTAAAATTGGATTATTGCCTGAACATATCTCTGGGTTTTTTTTCTTTCCCTTCCTCATTCTTTCATTAACATAGATTTAGTTTTTCTTTGCCAGAAATGTAGAGGGAAAAGGAGGGGAAAGACAATAATACAAAGCTGACATAGAGCAAAGAATGTTAAATTCTCTGAAGACTGGAACTTTGTCTTGTTCTGCTTTCTCCAAATGCCTATTACATTGCTTAGCATATGTGATGTTCAGCAAATACTTGTCAAGTGAAAGAAGAAATTTAGGGAGATGGGGGGAAGAACAGCTACTAAACATTGTGTCAGGCTAATTGGCCTGTACTCATAACTCTAAAGTTTATATAGTAGTGTTTATTTGGTTTCTCCTGTAGCCTGAAGCATATTATTCTCTCATATGAATTCAGATTTTTAACAAGTTTTGTAAAGTACCTAACCTTTCCCTTGGCAATAAAACAGGCAGGTTTTAAGTCCTTATTTCAAGTTTTATTTATATTACATTTTAGCTACAAATAATAAAATGGAATAAATAGAACATTTCATGATATTAATCAAATCCAGACAAATTAACTTTTTTTCCTAGAGCAAATATTAACATTAGAAATAGGATGCTTCTCAAGGCTGAGCATGGTGACTCACACCTGTAATCCCAGTGCATTGGGAGGCTGAGGCAGGAAGATTGCTTTTGAGCCCAGGAGTTCAAGAGCATCCTGGACAACATAGCAAGAGACCCCATGTCAACAAAAGAGAAAAATAAAAAAAGAAGTAGGAGGCTTGTGCAAATTCAAACTCAGTTTTGGGGAAATATTTCTTCAACATGTTTCTAATAGGCAAGAATTTAACTACAATACTCACTGGCCCACTCTTGTAATGAAAATATGATAAAAGGCTAATAGTATGTAACAAGCTACTGATGGGCAAAGAAAGCAGGCAGCCATGCTTAATTAGTCAACACTATGATTATTCTTAGTACTGTTCATTTTCTCAGCCTTTTCAACTTTTTGATGTGATGCATTGTTTTTTCAAGCTATTTTTGTAAGACATCCTCCTCAAGGGGGAATTTAGGCTGCAATGTCACTGCCAGCTCTTTTTCCAACATTTAAACTTATATAGTTGTATGTGTTTGTGTTTCATTTCCTCAGCTTTACTATTAATTCATAATAGATATCATGTTCTATATCCTTTATATAAAACCTAGAGAATATTCTTTATGGAGAGGGTTCAATAAATGTTTTTAATCAACCCAGAAACTTGTAGTCAGATGCTATTTATGAATTATAAATCAGGGTGCTAGCTCTTTTAGTAATCCTTATTTGCTGTTTGTCACACCTTATCCTTTATGCCCAGTTTAAGTCCAAGTTTGGGCTGGGCGTAGTGGCTCACGCCTGTAATCCTAGCACTCTGGGAGGCCGAGGCGGCAGATTGCTCGAGGTCAGGAGTTCGAAACCAGCCTGAGCAAAGGCGAGACCCTGTCTCTACTATAAATAGAAAAGAAATTAATTGGCCAGCTAATATATATAGAAAAAATTAGCCGGGCATGGTAACGCATACCTTTAGTTCCAGCTACTCGGGAGGCTGAGGCAGGAGGATTGCTTGAGCTCAGGAGTTTGAGGTTGCTGTGAGCTATGCTGATGCCACAGCACTCACTCTAGCCTGGGCAACAAAGCGAGACTCTGTCTCAAAAAAAAAGTCCAAGTTTGTCTTTTTTTGTGAAGAATTCTGGTACCACATATACCCACACAAAAAAGGATTACTTTTTTAGTCATCATGTACTTTAAATATAACCCCATTTTATCCCTCATCACACTGTGTTGTAGTAATTGTTTACATGTCTAGCTCCGCTGTAAGCTGAGCTCTTTGAGGGCAGATGTCATGTCTTCATTCATCTTTATGTCCCCAGCAAGTAATGGGATCTCAGGAAAAAAAGGGATTGTTACATGGGCCTAAAGGCTAATTAACAGGCATCATGAAAATGAGAGATATTTTTAGTTAATTTTACTTATGGGGAAAAAATGTAAGTTCTCCAATTTTTTTGATTTTTATGTTTTTAAATTTTTATGAAGGATTTTTGCCTTGAGTTTTTAAACTAACCTCAGTGAGGAGAAATATGCACCTAAAACATCAAACATTGACTAAACAATTGTCGTCACACTGAGAAAGAGATTTAACAATTCAAATCTTTATTATTTGCTATGGTACAGGTTTTGAGAGTACTAATTTTATTTCAAATTCTCCCATTATATATATATACAGCAGATCTGGGCTCAGGGCATGACGGAATACAATCTAGAAGCCTTTCTAATTCTTCAGAGAGCCATTTGCTTAGAAAAGACTATTAAAGATTCATCAGAATTCAACATAGTGTTTTCTGGCAGTTTACCCAAGGGGTTCCTAAATACACTTGGAGGACTCAAGTTTCAAACAACTAGGAATTGATATCGACCTAATACCTTTGCTTTTTCAGATTCCACAAAATCTAGCAATAATAATCAACAAAGTTGCTTCAGAGTGTGCTAGAAATTACTGGAGACATAATGAACTGCCAAGATAGAATCAAGTAGTCTTAAGGAAGGCTTAAAATTGATAAGGTGTCATTTTCAATTGTATATGATGATTATGCCTTAAAAGAAGAATTAATGTCATGCTCAAATAAAATTCTTATTCAGACTATTATTAATTATTTAGTGAAGCATTTGCATTTATTGTACTTAAGTTATTTTAATTGCATTTAAAGAAGTATATGAAGTTTTCTGTCACTAAACATAAGTATAAAATATAATGTTTGTGAAAGGGAAAACCCACATTTAGTTTAAACCTAATTCTAAGTACTTGTTATAATTGCTCATAGACACATGCACACTTCAGTAAATACCAGCTGTAGATGGCTTCTGAAGGCCGTCATAAGATTGGGTAGGGTGACCTATTCTGTATAGACTTGAACATTTGGATCATTTGACCTATTAAATGTCTTTAAGTACCATTTAGATGGCATAGAGCACTTTAGCTGTAATACTATCTCATAGAAGTGTTTTTATTCTATCTGTATATGAAATATAATACTTATGTTTGCTCTTTAAAGAAATATTTTTTTTTGAGACAGAGTCTCGCTTTGTTGCCCAGGCTAGACTGAGTGCCGTGGCGTCAGCCTAGCTCACAGCAACCTCAATCTCCTGGGCTCAAGCAATCCTACTGCCTCAGCCTCCCAGGTAGCTGGGACTACAGGTATGCACCACTATGCCCGGCTAATTTTTTCTATATATATTAGCTGGCCAATTAATTTCTTTCTATTTATAGTAGAGACAGGCTCTCGCTGTTGCTCAGGCTGGTTTTGAACTCCTGACCTCGAGCAATCCTCCTGCCTCGGCCTCCCAAAGTGCTAGGATTACAGGTGTGAGCCACCACCCGGCCCTAAAGAAATATCTTAATAGCATCTTGCTTGAAAGATAAAGAACAGCCTGGGTATTTTTAGGAATTGGTACTGTGCTTGCCTTTTAAGCATGAACCATTGCATTGCCTATGTTTTTAAATCAGCAGTTTTGAAGTTTTGTTTTTAAGGAAGTAAAACAATGTATTTGGTCTCTTATATAGAAGAATTTTGTGATTGTAATTTGATAGATTTTAAGATGTGATAAAGGTTAATGTCTAGAAACATAGAAGTGCAATTGGCATCATGCATTATGTTCTGTCCAAGCAAACTAATTCTTTGATTTATTTACTTAATAGGTTTTATTATATATACTAATGTAATCATCAATAAATAAAACTATTTGAATTTGAATTTCTAAAATTCTATTGATCATACAGAGTACCAAACTTAATTACATGTGCTACAGTTATAAGCAGTATCAAGTTGTTATTGTTTTTAACCACTGCATTTTTACTGCTGTGGCTATATACAATTTATTTGATTCTATATAATGAACATCTATTTTAGTTTTAAATGCCTTTGTATGTTAAATGGCTTCTGCTTAAAGGGATTATGCTCCTGAAATAAACCAAACAATCAAATAGACTCTCCACCCTTTTTAATTTTAATTCCAAGAAAGAAATATTTTATGCCTCTCACCTCTATAACACAGAGGCTCTGAATATTCCCTGAATGTCAGGGATTTGAAATGAAAAGCAAGGAGAAAATGATTCTATAAATAGATCAACAAGGCCCTACCCAATTGAAACTTCACTGTCCAATAGAGAAAATAGAAAAGGATAACATGTAATTATAATTCAGTAAGATAAACTCAGTAATAAAAATGTGGTACCTAGTATAGAGCAGAGTGTAAGGCCCATAGGAGCAGGGACGATGTTTGGTCAATCTCTGTATATCCATCTAGCACCTAACAGCAGGTCTGGTATTTAACAGATTCCATAAATCAGTTAAATGAATGAAGTTAATTTTGCCTTTGAAAGAGATGAGAAACAAGGAAGTCTTCCCAAATGAGGCGAAATATAGGTTTTGAAGTCAAGGAGGCAGATAAAAGGGAAAGAGGTGAATGACAGGCATGGAGAATAGTGTGAGTGAAATAACATGCCATATTTTAGCAAACTGCAAATAGTTTAGATTGCTTCAACATAATGTGTAAATTGAAGAGCAGCTGGAGATGGGGTTACGTTAGTGAAGAATCATAATGTTTATATGGGTTTCTTTGAAACACAGTGAATTTTTTTTTTTTAATTAACACACATTCTAAAACATGTTTTGGAATAGCTAAACCACTTCTTGAAAAGGCTTTGATATTTTTAAAAGGTAATTAGAATTATAGTTGATTAAGTATTTTCATTTTAATATTTAACATTTTAGTTTTATGTCATTTTTAGTACCTTTATAATTTTATGTAATTTATAAACATTGGAATATTTTGGATAATCAATGATCATTTTACATTTTCAAATTATAAAGATTTATAGGACTATATTTCCATTTATGACATGCAATGTCTATTAAAGTATGGCAATATACTTCAAGCAAAATTTTATATAAAAACCCACTATATAAATAGATATGGTCCATGAGCACCCACTCCCTACACTCATGGGCCTGCCAGAATACTCCCCACATTCTTCCAGGTTTGACAGTCAAGGGTTTAGTGAAAAGAACTCAGGCTTAGACAACAGGGGGGCCCAGGTTGAATTTTTATAGTTTGACTAGTTAGTGACAGGATTGTGGGTATCTCTTTTTTCTCATCTGCTGTATAGAGGTACTGAGTTAAATGACCTCTAAAGTCTCTTTAATTCTAAAAGTCTGTGGTTTTGTAAATCTGTAGCTATTAGTTTATGTGATGTTGGGGCCTAGGACTGGAATGTAACCCCCATGTATAGTTACATTTCCCAATACTACTTCTAGTCTGGAAAGGGGCTGTCTGTACTGTTATTTTCTAAAATATGTATACTCACTTGGAAAATATTAAGTACCTTCTATGTGTGAGATATAGTTTTTCTTGTTCAACTTGTATAAGTTTTTCTTTTGTCATGTTAAATTTGAGGTGTTGGTAGAATAGGTACAAATATCTAGCACGTAACTTGAAGTATAGGTCTAAAACTCAGGAGAAAAATCAGGGCCAGGGACAGATTTGGGGTACCCATACCGGTGATTGTTCAAAATTAAGTAAATAAGATTACTCCAGAGAAACTACAGAAGAAAGGAGCAGACAAAGGTAGAGGGGAAAGAGGAACATATGAAACTCTACAAGGACATGGAAAAGGAGTAAGGAAATCAGATAAGAAATACAATAAATTGTGTTACTAATATTAAGGAAAAAGAGTTTCAAAAATGAAAGGATTTGTCTGAGAACCAGAGAGAAATAGCCCACCATGTGGTGTTAGAATTCACTGCAAAATGAAGATGTCAGCCATTAAGATAAAAGTATCTGAGAAGACAGTTTAAGCCATTGGGGGTATGCAATTAAATGTGCAAAAATAAAACTTCTGTCAAGTTCCAGTTTTGTTTTGTTTTTAATAGAGTGGTTCAACCATGCTAAGTGTTGAAGAGGAGTAAGTCTGTAAGGTTTGATACCTACACACATTAGTCAGAGTGTGATGGTGTGGTGAATGGAGAGCACTAAACTCCAAATTACAATTCTGGGTTCTAGTCCAAACTCGCCATTATTTTAACTTTACAACGATTCAGTCATCTAATAGGGTGGAGACATTTATAAACAGATAAATTATCAGGTTGGTAATTCTATACTGCTTGGGCAAATCCTTTTGGAGCTCAGTTTCTTCACTTCTAAAATTGTTAACAAATAATTAAACTTCATACTCTATGTATACCCCCTCATGTAGTTCTGAATTATTACAATGATATTAATATTTACCTCTAAAATATTTGGCTTTAAAAAGTATGTGAATGCATATGTATGTATACATACATATATATGCCATTAACATACATTTTAAAAAATTTATTATATAGTACACTGTTTATAAAAATTTCCCCATTCACCGAGACTATATCCTCTCAGCTAACGAGGCAGAGAAGGACAGATCACACTGAATGCTCTGGGCCAGTGAGTACTGTGCACTTTCATCTAATAAGCACTCTACCACCCTTTGGAGAGTTGAACATGTTTTGAAACATGTATTATTTATCTCCTGGAACTGATTTTTCTTGCCATTTATTTAGTTAGGAACAGTTTACAAAGACATGTAAGTAAAGACTCTCATGTTGGTTATTAAAATGTAGGCTTCACAGAGCCAGTGGCCTGAAGTGCCTCTAGAGAAAAGATAGAGGAAAAAGAAGGTAAAGATAGTTAGGCCATCAATCTTCCCAAAGTATAGACAAAGTCACAAATTATCAAAGTCCTATTTTATGTCCTTTAATATAGGGTGACTTTGTGTTCACAAATGTTTATCAAGCTTGTACTGTGTGTGCCCTGCACAGTGCTAGATGCCAGAGACATTGGTGAACTTGATGAGACATGTCCCTCTTGAATTTTATCATTTAGTAGGAACGAGAAGTATTAAACAAGGGTCAGGGAGCCAAAGGAGGTCAATTTTGCCCAAGCAGAGTATTGAATTCTACCTGGTTGCTGGCAAAAATGATATAAACTACATCTTTGATCACTACCTCAGCTTCTCACTTCCTTTCCCCATTTCTGCATCACATTGTAATGATGGTGTAAAAAAAAATATTGGAATTATACAGTTAGGTAAACAGAATCTCCGGGAGCATGTTACAAGCATGTGTGGTACTTGTGGCTGGGAATAAAGGCTGAGAACTCCTGACTTCTGGATCAGTAACATTCAAATCTGTATTTGCAGGCCAGACCACATTCTTGAGTTCACATCCACATTTTTGAAAATGTAATTTTTTTGTTTAATTAGCTGAAACACACATTTTAATTACTTTGCTTTTTTGTTTATAGGTTCAGGGACAAGTTCATCCTACTCTTGAGTCTAATGATGATGCTCTTCAATATGTTGAAGAATTAATTTTGCAATTATTAAATATGCTATGCCAGGCTCAGCCCCGAAGTGCTTCAGATGTAGAGGTATGATAAATTTTGTTTCATATTTACTTTATATGTATCTTATCTGTGTGTTTTTTTATGTCAGCAAAGGGGATATAGAAAAAAATGAAGACTGGATTTACTTGAACTTTGTAAAGAGTATATATCCCTTATTTGAAATATTTGGGATAAGAAGTGTTTGGGGTTTTGGATTTTTTCAGATTTTGGAATATTTGCAGTATACATACTGGTTAAGCATCCCAAATCCAGAAATCTGAAATGCTCCAAAGAGTATTTCCTTTGAGCATCATGTCAACACTCAAAAAGTTTAAGATTTTGGAGCATTTTGAACTTCAGATTGGATTAGGAATAATTGACCTGTAGTCGGTGTATAATAGCTTATATGTTTTAGTTGTTAAATTCTTATTCCATATTTTGCTTTTAAGCTAAAATGAACAACTTCTTGATGTTAGAATGATATACCTGTAAGAGTGGAATATGTCCAAGTGTTTCTTGTGTTCTAGCATTCCAAAAACATTTTCATTAATCTTTTGCTCTTCAGTTGTTACATATATTTTAGGTTTTAGATGGTAAGTGAATTCTTTCTCACTAGTTGAAAGATAGGGAAACATCTAAACAGGAAGGTTTAGATGGAAGAAGGTTCTGTAATCTCTTACAGAGATGATATGGCCTCTGTCTTTTTATGGTTTATAATTAGTGGAAATACAGATAGGTATGTAGGCAATAACATAATGTGATATACTATGAGAAAAGGCTATATAGGAAACCATGAAAAGGGCAACTAACATAGATTTAGGGGTTTAGGGATAGCTTCTCAGAGGAATAGACATCTAAATTGAGTTCTGAAGGAGTCAAAAGTTTGAGACAAGAAAAAAAAAGGTTTGAAGTGTACTACTTGTAGAAAATGGAAACTAGAGCGAGAAGTATAAAAGGTGCTTTGTGGTAATGATGATGGATCATTTGACTTTAATGACCTCAAGTGTTTAGTGGTTCAGATATTTGAATTTCTGTGTCTTGCCTTTGTAGCATTCAAGTGGGACATAAAAAAGATAAGTGGATTGAATGGTGTTTCACCATGGATGTACAGTGGCAAAAGGGTAGGGCAAGGGAATTGTACAAACTGGTAATAGCAGTGATATGCAACCTTTTTAGTACACAACACACATAGAATGTAATAATGTTTTAATGGCACACAGTGATTGGGTAGGAGGTAATCTCTAGCTACCTTGGGCCCTGCCCTCCTCCCCTGAGGGCTAAGGGATTGCAGAGAAGAGCACAGAGATTCTAAATTGGATAAGGAAATGTAATAATAGCTGATGGGTTTGCTATATAGAATTATGCACTAGTCTAAACACGTCTATGCTTTGTATTTCATTTAAACTTCATAATAACCCCATGGTGCTGTTTTTTTCCCTTACTAGAATAAGCTATGGGGATTTTTTTTTCTCATTCAGTGTCAAGTCCCCAGCACCTAGAACAACATGTGGTACAGAGAAGGCACTCAAAAAATATATACTGAATGAATGAATGTGGAAACTGAAGCACAGAGAGGTTGAATAGCTTGCCCAAGGTCACAGCTCATAAGTAGTGAAGCCAAGACTCTAACCAAAAATGTTTTAAGCATGATTCCACTAACCTATCCTGAGAGGTAGGAGAGGGCAAATAGATTGGAAAAACATGGAGGGAACAGGGTATTGGATTTTTCGATAAAGTCAAAGAACTGATAACACTAGAATATCTGAGTGACAGAAATAGAATAGACTGGGATCAGAGAAGGGGTTATTTGAATCTAAGATTTCATAGGTAACATAGTTACAAAGCAGGATGTGGCCATGTGGTGGTGGCTAGACTAGAGGTGAAGCTCTCTGAGATGAGATGTTTACATAATTAAGAGGCCAGGGTATTCAATGTGTCCTTAATGTAGATAATAAAGTCGCATAGAATGATGGCACATGAGTGAAAGAGTGATATTCCAGAAACAGGTTACAGAGTAGAAGGGATGCTAAATCTACCTTCATGTGGGTTATAGAAGAAGGACAGTTCCTGCTCTAGGAGTCTTCAGGGGAGATCCAGATTTGAGTTAGGGAAAAGAAGTGCTAAGGAACATTGGTCATGGATGTAGAAAAGATCCAATACTATGGAATAGTAATTCACTTTGATTTCTTAAATAATTCAAAGTAGGCTTTTTACATTCTTATCTCATTTTTCCATTGAATTATAAGATCACATATCTTTTATTCATAATTTCCTTTAGGCACCTATTTTCACTGGACTTCACAAAGTAGATCTCAAATAGAACTAGTTGCCTGACTCTCCTTCTCATGAACAATTCCAGTATTTCTTTTGGATCCTAGTTAGGTTCCTCCACAGTGTTTATAAAATACATCATTCTGACCCTATGTCTAATGTATTAGAATGAGGTTACAGGTCTTATCTTTATTATTCTGATGTTGGTACATTCTAGATGTTTGCTAGTCTGGTAACATTGCTAATTCAAATTCAGCTCTTTCCAGATACATTGTACAATACCTATGCTTAATCTAATTTCCTCCTTTTAATTAATATAGAAACTAATACCATTTTCTAATACTGAAGATCTCCATGAATTCTCAGAAATAACTGTGAGTCTCTCAGTCTTCCACTTGCATAGATTTATCAATATCTAGGTATTCAAGACTCTAAATAAAGGATATTTCATACTTTTGGTTTTTTTTAATAGAATTTCTGTTGCCCAGGCTGGCCCTGAATTCATGGGCTCAAGTGATCTTCCTGCCTCAGTCTCCCAAATAGCTGTGACTACAGGCTCGCACTCAGGTTCATAGCTTTTTGTACTCAGAAGAGAACTTCTGAGATACCTAAGATATTTACCCTATATCCTGTATTTTTAAGTACTTCATCTTTTAAGCACCTCATTTTTAAGCACTACTCTTAAAATAGAGGTAGCTATATGAAATTCCAATGAGCTGGCTTTGGGCTAGGGACAGATTTTTTAGAAAGAGAATATATAACAGTATAATAGTAATAGAAATATCAATCAGGCGGATGCAGTGGCTCACGCCTGTAATCCTAGCACTCTGGGAGGCCGAGGCAGGCAGATCCCTCAAGGTCAGGAGTTCGAAACCAGCCTGAGCAAGAGTGAGATCCTGTCTCTACTAAAAATAGAAAGAAATTAATTGGCCAACTAAAAATACATAGAAAAAATTAGCCGGGCATGGTGGTGCATGCCTGTAGTCCCAGCTACTCTGGAGGCTGAGGCAGAAGGATCGCTTGAGCCCAGGAGTTTGAGGTTGCTGTGAGCTAGGCTGATGCCATGGCACTCTAACCCGGGCAACAGAATGAGACTCTGTCTCAAAAAAAAAAAAAAAAAGAAAAAAGAAATATCAATCAGTTGCATAAACGTATTAGGTTTTTTCATTTCAAAGTACTGTCATATAAATATTTATGTCCTTAAAACAATCCTGTGGGATGGTTATTATTCTCCTTATTTTATAAAAGAAAATTGATCCTCAGAATAGATGGAAATGATGAAAACCTGGTTTTTTTCCAATCAATAGTCAGATACCCTTTTTCCTTGTATCATTCCTGGAAGGGTATTTAGATAAAAATATGGAGATGTGGAGATTCTAAGAGGGTATAATGGTGTCTTAATCCGTGCAGCCTGCCATAACAAAATACCTTAGACTGAGTAATTTATAAATAGCATAAATTTATTGTTCACGGTTCTGGATGCTGGGAAGTCAAGGTCAGGGTGCTAGCAGAGTCAGTGTCTGGTGAGGGCTTGCTCTCTTCTTCCATGTGTCCTCACGTGGCTGAACAAGGAAACAGGCTCCCCCAAGCCTCTTCTTTAAAGACATTATATGGCAGAGCCCTCAGGACCTAATTACTTCCCAAAGGGCCTACCTCTTAATACCACTACAGTGGGGTTTAGGTTTCAACATGGGGATACAAACATACGGACCATAGCAAATGGTGTCTTTATTTTTAATCAGGAAATAATTTTCCATTTTCTTCTTTCATTAGGATTCAGTATTTCTTTAATAAACGTATAGAGCTTTCCATTAAAATAATAAGGCAAGCCTTTCAAATACATTTTGAAGTGAAATACATTTTTATAAATTCATCAGAATTTATATAAAAAAATTTGAGGGCCATAAAAGAAAAATGTATTAAATAAAATAGATCAATTTGAATTAACAGAATATACACATTTTAAAATCTTTCTTAAAAATATGCATTGTGGTGGTTACCAGAGGCCGGGGTGGTTAGTGGGGAGAAGAGGTTGGGGGACATATTAGTCAAAGAAAAGATATTTATAGTTAGGAGGAGTAAGTTCAAGAGATCTATGGTATAGCATGGTGTGACTATAGGTAATGATGATACATTGTCTTGAAAAATAAGAGAGTGGATATTAAGTGTTCCACTACAAAAATGATAACTAAGGCAGTGCATTTGTTAATTAGCTAGCTTTAACCATTCCACAGTGTCTATGTCTTTCATGTACATCATGTTGTACACAATAAATACGTACAGTTCTACATGTCACTTTAAGAACTAAATTTGAAAAAACATTTTTAAAAGATATACTTTGCTTAAAGTATAAGCATAATTAAAAGTAGAGTGGCAATTATTGCTTAATTTTTGGTGGCCCCTAAGGGATATGTTTTAATTAAAAATTAAGACTGATTTTTAGTGGCCCTATAGTTTTAGGAAAATAAGTGCTTCAGAAGTGCTTGAAAACAGATGGATTGCACACATATCTTGCTTATGCTAATTAAAAGGTTTTGATAAATTGTACTGCAGATTATCACAAATTGTGAATCATCTAATCCAAACAAATGGGATTTTGTTTTAATGATGTAGCCAATATTGGCTAATGCATGCCACCAATATATAAGTATTTACTCTGTCAGGCAATGTTCCGGTTGAATAAGGAAGTACAGTTGTCCCTCGGTATCCATAGGGAATTGGTTCTAGGATCCCCCAAACCCCTGCAGATACCAAAATCTACAGATACTCAAGTCCCTTATACAAAATAGCATGGTATTTGCATATAACCTATACACATCCTCCCATATGCTTTAAGTCATCTCTAGATTACTTATACCTAATGCAAAGCAAATGCTATGTAATTATTATAGTTTTATAATAGTTGCTATACTGTGTTTTTTATTTATATTATTTTTTATTTTTGTATGGTTATTTTTTATAGTTCTTTTTCCAAATATTTTTGATCCATGGATGTGGAACCCATGGATATGGAGAGCTGACTCTATATATAAGTGCTCTGGGAATGCATAAGAATGGTATAAGATAGTATAAAAATTGTTCCAACCTGGTTTATTTTCCCCTCTCCTATAATGAGTATCATTTTCTGTATTTAGCAAAAGCATATAGTATTTTTTTTCCTTCCATGTGTCCCTTGTAAAGTATATTCTGTTATTTCTTAGGTCTTGTCCTTTCATGATTGTGGTGTTCTTCATTTCTCTCAGGTTAACTGTCTTCCCTTTCCGGCCTGCATGTTCTATATTTAACCAGCTTTGATTTCTTAGGACACCAATACATTTTTCTTCTCCTCCTTTAACTCAGGCTTTCTCCTCAGGCTAACTCCTTTAAAATCTTAGACTTTTTGTCACAAGCCTTCTCATGCTAAAATATAAAAAGTCTGCTTTCTTTTTCCATTCATTTTTTTCTTTGGCATCCTAAAGAGTCCTTATAATTTCTAATGAGTTTTCCATTAACATTTAGATTTCCCATGTAATTTCTCCATATTTCTATGTTTCTCAATCAAAAATAGATTTCTCCCACACATTTTAAGCCTTTATTACTACTAGTAATAGAACTGCAAAAGTACATGGGGATCTAAATATTTGCCCTGAAGTACATACATAGGAATTTTCATAGGACCTAGAATATTGTATCAGAATTGATCTTCAAGATTATCTGTTTAAAGCCCCTTTTGTGTAAAGGAAAAGACAAGGTTCTGCTAATAAGAGGCAGATCCGAATCTCAAGCATAGCTCTGTATCTCATTAATTTTTTCCGGAGGTACTAGATGGACTTTCTCATTTAAAACACGTGAAATTACCAATCTTGACATTAGGAGAGTAATAGTATTCTTTTTTTTTTTTTTTTTTTTTTTTGAGACAGAGTCTCGCTTTTGTTGTCTAGGCTAGAGTGAGTGCCGTGGCGTCAGCCTAGCTCACAGCAACCTCAAACTCCTGGGCTCAAGTGATCCTTCTGCCTCAGCCTCCCAAGTAGCTGGGACTACAGGCATGCGCCACCATGCCCGGCTATTTTTTTTTTATATATATATATCAGTTGGCCAATTGATTTCTTTCTATTTATAGTAGAGACGGGGTCTCGCTCTTGCTCAGGCTGGTTTTGAACTCCTGACCTTGAGCAATCCGCCCGCCTCGGCCTCCCAAGAGCTAGGATTACAGGCGTGAGCCACAGCGCCCGGCCAGTAATAGTATTCTGATTCACAAATCTTTCATTGATTGTTCCTCTTTGAGCTTCTTTTAAAATATATATATAAAATATTTGTGAAAGACATTTTGCTATAAAATTATAATTAAATTTGCCACTATAAGAGATAAAGTAATTCTTTCAGTGTGGCCTTTCCACATTCAAGGTACATTTTTCTGACCCTACGAATCTTTTCCCATATATTCTGACCCTTGGTGTTATCTCCTTAGTATTTGTTAATTTGATTTGATCAATACACTAATAGATTTAAAATATGTGGTTTTACATTATCACCATTTTCCCTTTGTTGACTTTTATCATTCCAGATTTTTCTTTCCCCTCTCTCCTTCCTCAAAACAATAACTTGAAATGAGGTGGATAAAATTTATATGAATAGTGATTGCTTTTCTTCCACCTCAATCTCTGCCTACAGTTTGCTTGTATAATCCCTGCCTACAGTGTGCCTCTACCACTGGTGACCTTTTTTTCAGACATATGTTATATCTGTTTAGAATTGTCAGATTGAGTTCAACTACTGTCATCTTCCACTGCTTTTCTATCTGCAGTATATATCAGTGGTTTTTTAGACTCCAGGTCATGACCCATTATTAGTAAATCATAATATCACTTTAGCACATTCCCAGCCAACATTTTAAAAAATAGAATGGAAGAGAAAATATCAGTGTGCTGTATACAGTAACAGGTTTTGCTTTTTGAAACTGTGTTTGAGTTAAGTATGTGTGATATGAAATGTGTTGAATTTATTATTTCTTAATATGAGTTCAGGTTTAAAAAAATAGTTGAAAGGCCAGAGGTCATACCACTATTAGGTTTGTATCATGGTTACACCCATTTGGTTAACCAGGGGTTAAACTTAGCAGCATAAAAATTTTAACTAAAACCATAGTGATGGGGGCCAGGCGCGGTGGCTCACGCCTGTAATCCTAGCACTCTGGGAGGCCGAGGCGGGCGGATTGCTCGAGGTCAGGAGTTCGAAACCAGCCTGAGCAAGAGCGAGACCCCGTCTCTACTATAAATAGAAAGAAATTAATTGGCCAACTAATATATATACACAAAATTAGCTGGGCATGGTGGCACATGCCTGTAATCCCAGCTACTCGGGAGGCTGAGGCGGTAGGATTGCTTGAGCCCAGGAGATTGAGGTTGCTGTGAGCTAGGCTGATGCCACGGCACTCACTCTAGCCTGGGCAACAAAGCGAGACTGTGTCCCAAAAAAACAAAAACAAAAACAACCATAGTGATGTTAGTCCTAAAATCTCTTGTCATTTTTGGATTAACAAGTCTGTAGAATTGACTTGGACAAAAGAAAAGAATTTTTGTTTTGGGTGTTTCTTTCTACCCCTCTCCCTCTTCTCTTCTGTCCTTTTTCACCTGCCATACTCCCCCAAAATTCTGAACCTTTGTATTGCTTTTTACTACATGAGGCTAGTAACCTGGAAAATAGTTGAAAAGGTTTGTAAACTCCATTTTTAACTACAATAATCTTTTTAACATGCTTCTAATTCTATTAATTAGAATGAAAATGATCACTTTTTTATTTGGCAGGTGGTTTAGCCTTGAACATAGATAAAGAGAAAATGTATTAAAATTGAATGGGTTAAACTTCTCAGTTTATAAATTTGTTCATATATCTTAGAATCATTGGGTTTCTCCTCTTCTCTCCCCACCCCCAAGTATCACATAGCAATATTTTTTATTGTCCATTTTACTTGCAATAGATTATTCAGATTTATAATTAGGAATGATGTTTCATTTCATCTAGTAGTTTTAAGTACTGCTAGTTGAAAACAGATCAGAGTACATGTGTTAAAGTTATGTAATAGCGACCTCTACTGGTGTTATTTGTGGTATCTATCCTGCAAGTGGATTTTTAAAACTTGAGGATGGAAGCACCCATTGTTTGAAATAAATTACATTAGTTTATTAAAGTAAGGAAATTCAGCTGTTACAGTAACCTGAGTTCTTTCAGGTTCAATGGAAATTTTAACTGAATGACTTCTAGAAATTAAACTGAAAGATTTTGTTAAAAATTAGTGACCTATAGAGGACTTTAAAGATAAGATATGATGTATTAAAATTGTTACCAATACAAACCATAGATTTCCATGATTTGTAAATAGTTTTAAAGTTAAGTGCCTTTGTGTTATGGATAAAGGAAAAAAAATTCTTAGAGGTTTCAATTGCAAAATGCTACTTGAGCTTGTAATTAGTATTGAAAGTAAAGATAAATGAATGAGAATTGGATTTAGATACTTGCTTCTTGACCTTAGGCCTTGATCCTTAAAATTTTATAAAGTACTGCTTAAAGTGGTTTCTACTCATTCTTGTCATTAGCTTTATCAGAGTGAAGTTGAAATTCAGGATGTGATTTTCCCCTTAGATAACAGAAGTTATGTTTAGTCTCTCAATTGCCTGATTGAGAAACTCTCATTGACAATTATAGTTTTGTTTTGGCTGAAGTATGTAAGTAATGTAAATTATACTACCTGTGAAAAGCTCTACTTTGGTATTCTTTGATAAAAAAGTAAATTTTAAATGAAGAACACTATTTAACACATTTGTTGCTTAGTTGTTATTTTCCTATTTTCCAAGGAACGTGTTCAAAAAAGTTTCCCTCATCCAATTGATAAGTGGGCAATAGCTGATGCCCAGTCGGCTATTGAAAAGAGGAAGCGAAGAAACCCTTTATCTCTCCCAGTAGAAAAAATTCATCCTTTATTAAAGGTAAAGCTGAAATAACTGCCTTCTTGCCTTTTAAAGGAAAGATAAAACCTGCCATTTTCATGCAATAAGAATATATTTTATGGATAATAGTCCACTGAAGAGTAAAATTCTCTTGTAAGTTTTCCAGAGATTCTTGTGGTTGGGGAGGGATACAATGATAATAGGAAAGTGTAAATTGGACAACATGATTTAAAGTAATTTCACAACAAGAGTAATTAGCAAATTGAAAGGACTAAGAAAGTTATTGTGGATTTTGTTTATCTCACAAGTTATTAGAACCACAAAGAGAATTTATAAAACTCCTCCTTTCTTGTTGATTAGACCTAAGTGTTTCTTATAAATTCTTTATAATTTAATATTTTGTGCAGGGACCTTTGTGAAATTGCCACAGGGTTATGTGTAATAACCCTCTTTGAACAAAAAGGTCCCCTAAACTCTCTAGTCCTACTTATTTAAATCAGTCAATCAGTTGAATCTCTCCAGGACTAGTACAATAACTGTTGGAAACTCTTATAATACTATTTCTATTTTGTTTAGCATAATCAACAAGTTGTTGATTATCTCACAAATATATAGGTATTGTAATAAAGTGATAGTGGTAGAAAATCCAAGTCTGCTTGATCTTGTCCAGAATTTAAGGTGAAACACTTAGATGATGTTAAGATGTTTTGTATTCAGTTGGTTGAATAGAAATTTCTGCCTTTATCTTACTGACTGGTCTGAGGAAATGTGCAAGTTATGGAAAACTACTAAATTGTTAGTAATCACATAATTCTTTATAACTCTTTTCATGATTATCATTGGCCAGACATTGAATTATATTCTAAGAGAATTAAGAAATTGAGGTATATAAATGCTGTGTTAATGATCCTAAATTTCGCGTTTTATGATCTAATTGGAATATTATTTCAGTGTATTTTAAAACATCTTTATCATGATATACTTCATAGTTTCTACATATCCTAAAAGGTAAATGCAACCTGTCCCCAACTTATAATAAAATTCTTATTTTAAAGTTTTTCCCCCTTAATTGGATTATTTAGAAAATAAAATTTGTTATCCTATAGGAGCTGACCAGTCCCACAAGAAGCCCATATTCTTTTTGAAGTCTAATAACAGAACTATTTAACATGCTCCTAACAACTACCATTTTTCAGTAAGACATAGCATGAATTTTTTTTCATAGAAACAGCCAGGGATACCAGGTATTTGCCACAAAGGTTTTGGGGAGTCCAGCTTCCTTTGGAAAGGATGGAGGTATAAGGCTAGTAGATATTTCTAAATACCAATAACATATTAACACTCATTCTGTATAAAACAACTCATTTGTTGTAGTAATTTTCTAGGTATTCTGAATTTGGTAACAAAGAGTATTTGTGCTGTTCCCTAAACTTGGGCTTCCCTTCATAGGTTAGTAATTTGTACTTCTCAAGTATTATATTTTACATGATCAGAGATGATATATCTTGCTTTTTCTTAGCTTACATTTCCAATAGTAACACATATATTCATAGTTTAACCACTTAAAATTAAATGTCATTGATAATCACAGACCTCAGTAAAAGTTAAGCTATTAATAAATTGCATGTTTTTTATTTTTAATCAGTGTGTTAAATGTATGGTATATGATGTTTAAACTTGCCTTTCTTTTAATTTTGCAGGAGGTCCTAGGTTATAAAATTGACCACCAGGTTTCTGTTTACATAGTAGCAGTATTAGAATACATTTCTGCAGACATTTTAAAGCTGGTGGGGAATTATGTGAGAAATATACGACATTATGAAATTACAAAACAAGATATTAAAGTGGCAATGTGTGCTGATAAGGTAGGAAACTGAACTTCTATGTGTGTGTCTGTTCTTAAATTTTTCTTTGTTTTTTTTTTAATTTTTTTTAATTAAATTTTATTTAATTAATTTCTCCTTTTTTTTTTCTTTTATTTTTAGTCCATGCTAGTGAGGTTGATGTTCTTAAATTTTTATTTGTGATTTATTGGATGCTGAAATACTGTATAGACATAATAAAGTTGTATATTATATGTTGAATGATATTTCCAATAATCTAATAGCAAATATTTAAGATATCATTTATAGAAATAGGACGTTAGATATGTAACATTAAAATGCATTTAAACACGCCATGTAGTTTTTCTTATGTGCTGCTATAACTAGGATTAACTATAGTAATAATCTCTTAATAGTGAATTTCTTAAAATTTTATTTGGATTGAAAGGTTTAGAAGGTTATGGATTTACTTGAAAACAATTTTTGAAGATATAAAAAAACACTGATAGTTTTACCTCAGTACCTAGCTTTCTTTAGATATATGATTTTACAGTAATAATAAGAGCAAACATATATTGAAAGTTAAGCATATATATGGGCTTATCTCATTTGGCCCTTATGATACCACTGAGGTAGGTGATCTTATCTATATTTTATAAAAGGGAAATAAATTCAGAGGCATAAAGATATTGCTCCAGAATTTTCTGAGAAGTTTCAAAACCTAGACTTGAACTCCAGATCTCTCCAAATCTAAAGCTCTTAGTTATTGCCTCAAGATTTTTGTTTTATGAAGTCAGTCACAAGGGTCCCAGCTACTCAGGAGGCTGAGGTGGGAGGATGGCTTGAGCCCAGGAGTGAAGGTGGCAGTGAGCTATAATCTTATGCCGTTGCACTCTAACCTGGGAGACAGAGTGAGATCCCATCTTAAAAAAAAAAAAAAAAAAAAAAAACAAGAAAAGAAAATGACTTTGCAGAAATGAAAATATTTTCTGATGAAGCATTTCATCCCATTTTCCTCACTATGCTCTTATTGATTTGGAATATTCTTTCTGATTGCTAAATCCACTTAATTATGTTTTAGTGTTTGTTCTTTTGGAATGTGGCCATGTAGATTTAAAAAATAACTCATCTTAAGAAGAATTTCAGATGTTTTGGTATTTTTAAATGAATAAATATTTGGCTTTTAAACATTATTTAAAATGAATATAGAATATTTGATAATTTTTAATGAATTGGGTAAATAAAAAATATTTTTGAGTACCTACTATGTGTGCACACAAAGAGGAGATACAAAAGAAGTATAAAACAAGGCTCTGGATTTGATGAAGGAGTACTTATATTCATGAAAACAGAAAGTAGCACAAGATAAAATATTTTATGTTACTGTGTTTTAGGGATAATGATGCTGTAGAAGTTCACAAGAAAGAAGAAAGATGAGTTTCAGCAAGAGTAACAACAGTAGGCTTCCTGAAGAAAACAGGGCTTGTTTTGATCTATTCACAACAAATATAGGAAAAGAGGCCTAGTTAGAAGGCTGTAAGAATTATTCAAATAGGAGATAGTATAGCCATAGAAAAGGTGATGATGGCAGGATTATGGAACAAAGAAAACCAAGTCAGAAAATTCAAGATGGGATTTGGGAACAAATTAGAAGAAACAGGTTAACAAGAGAGACAGACAGACACTAGTATTGATACAGAACTTGCAGGAGGTAATACACAATACCAGACGTAGGATTCTGTTTTAGAGAAGCTGTGGAGGGATGGTGGCAGTAGACTGAAGGAGAGACAATTGTATATCCGCTTTTTGTTTTAATCATGTAAGAATTGTATTCAATGAATTTAGGACATTTAACTTCAAATTTGACTATAGATTCATGTTTTCTGTTATACTTTTTCACATCTCTGACTATATAGGTATTGATGGATATGTTTCATCAAGATGTAGAAGATATAAATATATTATCTTTAAGTGATGAAGAGCCTTCCACCTCAGGAGAACAAACTTATTATGATTTGGTAAAAGCATTTATGGCAGAAATTCGACAATACATAAGGGAACTAAATCTAATTATAAAAGTTTTTAGAGAGCCCTTTGTCTCCAATTCAAAATTGTTTTCAGCTAATGTAAGTATCATTGTATACATGTCTGTCATTGCATGTGTTTAATTTGCATGACCACTTCAAAATTGAATTTGTATAGTTCATGATTACTAATTTGTTAATTTTTTTAAATTGTGGGACTTAATTCTTGATCACAAATAAAGTGCTACAACAGTTTCAAGAGATTAAAACATCAGAAATTCAAAGACAAATATCACAGTAGACTGATTATTTAAGTGAAAATGAATTCGCAGACTCTTCCGTGTACTTGAAAGAATAAAGCCTCTTGTTTAGGTAGAGATATTTTTGTTTAATTTGACTCATTTGAGCCATTCAACCAATACTTCATCAATGCCAACTGTATTGTCAGGTACAATGCTTGGCAATGGGATTCAAAGATAGTAAGAAATAATTCCTTCCTTTAAATTTAGTCAAGACAGAGGTGTAACCTTTACAGTGCAATACAATGTGGTGATATTACCGTAATAGAAGTATGATAGCAGTATTACTGAGAGCACAAAGGAAGGAGCTAGTAACATTGAAACTTAGACAAAGGATTACTGATCTTATAATAGTAATTAAACTAACCTAATTGAGTTCTGGCAAAATGCTAAGTGAGAGCAGGTGAGGTTATTTAAGGGGGTTACATACTAATAATCCCTAGAATTGTAGCCACACAGCCATAGTGACTGATGGGGAAACAATGCTCACTATAGAGGCTGGGATTAGGGTTCAAGTCATGGCAATGAGTGAACATTAAAAAATAAAGGATCAGGGCCGGGCATGGTGGCTCACTCCTGTAATCCTAGCACTCTGGGAGGCCAGCGCAGGAAGATTGCTTGAGGCCAGGAGTTCAAGACCAGCCTGAGCAAGAGTGAGACCCTATCTCTACTAAAAATAGAAAAGTTAGCTGAAGTCATGGCACATGCCTGTAGTCCCAGTTACTCAAGAGGCTGAGACAAGAGGATTGTTTAAGCCCAGGAGTTTGAAGTTGCAGTGAGCTACAATGATGCCACAGCACTCTACCCAGGATGACAGAGCAAGACTCTGTCTCAAAAAAAAAAAAAAATTAAATTAAATTAAAAACTAAAATAAAGGATTAGATTTTGGTGATTATTGTACAAATCTGTAAATATGCTAAAAACATTGAATTGTTCACTTTAAATTGATGAATTGCATGGCTTGTAAATTATATTTCAAAAAAGTTGTTTAAAAAAATAAAAAAGTAGGCCAGACACAGTGGCTTATTCCTGTGATCCCAGCACTTTGAGAGGCTGAGGCAGGAGATTACTTGAGGCCAGGAATTCAAGACGAGCTTGGGCAATGTAGCATGACCCTGACTCTACAAAAAATGAAAGAAAAAATTAGCTGAGTGTGGTGGTGTGCACATGTCCCAGCTACTTGGAGGCTAAGGTGGGAGGATTACTTGAGCCCAGAGTTCAAGGCTGTAGTGAGCTATGATCATGCCACTGTACTCCAGCCTGAGCAACAAAGCAAGACCCTGTCTCAAAACAAACAAAAAATTTGAAAAATAACAGTAGAAGAGAGACAGAAATTTCCTAGGACACAAAAGTCAAGAACCAAAAATGGCCAAAAAACACATCAAAAAGTTCTCAATACCAATAATCATCGGAGAAATGCAAATTAAAACCACACTGAGATACTACCACCACTCATTAGAAGGGCTAAAATTAAAACACTCATAATACCAAATGTTGAAAAGGATATGGAGCAACTGCTTGTAGGAATGTAAAAATAGACATTTTAGAAAATAGTTTGGCAGGTTCCTATATTAATAAACATAAACTAACCATACTACCCAGCAATTCTCCTAGTTTTTTACCCAAAAGAAATGAAAACATGTCTATACAATACTTGTTTATGAATATTCATAGCAGCTTTATTTGTAATAGCCCCAAACTGAAAACAACCCAAATGTCCATCAGCAGGTGAATGGATATACAAATTGTGGTATATCCATACAATGAAATGCTACTCCACAATAAAAAGGAATGAAGTAGTTATGTATGCAACAACATAGATGCATCTCAAAAACATAAGCAAAGAAATGACACAACAAACAGATATGATTTCATTTATTTAGTATTCTAGAAAAGACACTTCTATAGTGACAAGGCAGATGGCTGGTTACCTGGGAGTGAGGATTGATGGAGATTGGGGCACAAGGAAACTTCTTAAAATGATGAAAAGTTGCTGCATCTTGATTATGATGGTGGTTACAAGGGTGAATACACAAAATGTTATGAAAAGAACATTTAAAATCTGGGTCTCTCATTGTATATGCCTCAAGTTGATTTAATGAAAATATAGTCACTGATAAAAATAATCAAATCTAATAATAGTAACCAATGGATTTTAATGTAACAGTACAAAATTGATATGGTTTAGATCCCACGTTGCAACTAATCTATAATAAACTAAAATTTGTTGAATTTTGGTGTAGTACCATAAAAGGAAATTTATTTATATGAAATGTCCAGAATAGGCAAATCCATAGAGACAGAAAGTAGACTAGTGGTTGCCAGGGATTAGGAGGAAGAGAGGAATGGAGAGTGACTGCTATTGGGTACAGGGTTTCTTTTTGAGTTAGTGAAATATTCTAAAATTTGATACTGGTGATGATTGAACAACCAATACTGAAAACCACTGAATAGTAATTACACTTTAAAAGGTTGAATTTTGCCAGGCACAGTGGCTCATGCCTGTAATCCCAGCACTTTGGGAGGCCTAGGCAGGAAGATTGTTTGAAGTTAGGAGTTTGAAGCTGCAGTAAGCTATGATTTTATGCACTGCACACAAGCCTGGGTGACAGAGTGAGACGAGACCCTTTCTCAAAAGGTGGGGGGAGCAGCTGGGCAAATTTTATGGTATGTGAATTATATCTCAGAAAAACTACACAGAAAAAGCAAAGGGTATTCACAATTATTTGAATAGACTATTAAAACACAATTACATATCTGTGTAAAGCTAGATTTTCGTCATATATTTCAAAATAATGTATCACAACAGATTGAATGAAGAAATAGATATGAAAATCCTACTTGCTTTCATTAAGCTGCATGTTAGAAATATGTAAAATGTAGGCCAAGCATATGTAAAATGCAGGTGGCTCACGCCTGTAATCCTAGCACTCTGGGAGGCCAAGGCAGGCGGATTATTTGAGCTCAGGAGTTCGAGACCAGCCTGAGCAAGAGCGAGACTCTGTCTCTACCAAAAATAGAAAAAATTAGCCGGGCATGGTGGCGCATGCCTGTAGTCCCAGCTACTCGGGAGGCTGAGGCAGGAGGATCGCTTGAGCCTGGGAGTTTGAGGTTGCTGTGAGCTAGGCTGACGCCACTGCACTCTAACCCAGGCAACAGAGTGAGACTCTGTCTCAAAAAAAAAAATAAAATAAAAAAAAGAAATATGTAAAACAATGCCATTCTTCTGCTAAATTTTGTTTTTTTGGTGGCTATAGTTACTTTTCATAAAAATAATATTTATATTAATACACAGTAGGCTCATTGTTATTTTGAAATGAGTTAAGTATTTTAAAAATTTCTTGGTTTTAACTTCTAATATGGTAAACATTGAAATATTTATAAACAAAAGCTTTTTGGAATCTTCAATAATTTTTAAGAGTGTGAACAAGTCCTGAAACCAAAAAGTTTGAGGACTACTGACCTCGAGAAATGTATTTGCAAGTTGTACATCATTACAAAAGGAATTCTTGAATTGTCCTTTATATTTGTAAGTCATTAAAATTTATCACTGTGTCTGCCATGTTAAATGACTTATTGGCTCAAAATTTGCTTTTTATCATTATACAGCTTCACTGAATTAATGTGTTTCCCCCCCAAACAGGATGTAGAAAATATATTTAGTCGTATAGTAGATATTCATGAACTTAGCGTAAAGTTACTGGGCCATATAGAAGATACTGTAGAAATGACAGATGAAGGCAGTCCCCATCCACTAGTAGGAAGCTGCTTTGAAGACTTAGCAGAGGTAAGTACTTCAATTATATACCAAAAGTCTGCATAAAAGCCTACGTTTGTATTAAAATTAGGAGTCTTGAGTCCAGCTAAAGTCATAGATATTAACTGATGACTATTTGTCTATTATTGCTCCTTTTTCATAAAGTCATTGTCAATATTTGTTTCTATTATCTTACCAAACATAGAAAACATAGTCTCTTATTAATTATATAATAGAAAAGCAGATACCACCAAGGGAGGTATTACAGCTGATACCCAGTGGCCTACTGTAAAATGTCATATAACAAGGCTAAGGAAAGTCAGTGAATGAACCTATCAAGGAAGAGGCCATAGAACTTGGATCTATTTGTGTTCCAATCTAGGCTCTGCTACTTATTGGTTGTATGACTATGGGCAAGTTATTTCACTTTTCTCAACCTCTGTATCTTTATTTGTAAAATAAGGATGTTAATACAGGTTAAGTATCCCTATTCTGAAAATCAAAAATCTGAAATGCTCCAAAATCCAAAACTTTTTGATCACTAGCCTGATTCTCAAAGGAATGCTCATTGGAGCTTTTTGGATTCCAGATTTTCAGATTAGGGATGCTGAACCAGTAAGTATACTATAGATATTCCAAAATCTGAAAAAATCCCAAATCTGAAACACTTCTGGTCCCAAACATTTTGGATTAGGGTTAGTCACCCTATACTAGGACTCAGTATTTTTGTGAAAATTAAATAAAATAACCTAGCTGAAGTATTTAGCTAACCACCTTCACGTAGTAAGCTACTCAATTTGTGATGACTGCATTATTTAGAATAGGAAGAATTAAGTGAATAGGAAAGTAAGGTCCAAGGGTCTTGGTGATTCAAATACCATAAGGTAGAAAAACAGGTAACCATTCCTTAGATATTTCAAATGCTAAAATATATGAGTAAGTCCTGATAAGTTAGCATGGAGAGTTATTCTGAGGTTTCTTGCTCTTTTTGTGTTCTAACTCTAAAATCCACTCTTACTAAAACACAGTTTTGAGCTTGTAAAAAAATTTTTTATGAAGATACTAGGGCAAAATCAAATGGTAAGTTCAAGCATCACCACATCTACTCCTTTCTTGCTCCAATCACACAGAAATGATAATGTATAAAAAGAAAAAAGTATCGGTTGAAAATGTTTGGCTGATTTAAAAATATACATAACTAAACTAAAAAACAAGATCAGAAATGGAATAGACATTCATGGTAGTGAGTTCTGGTATCTGTGTGTTTAGGGTCTTAAGGACAATGAGGACTCAATGTGCTCCATGAAAGCCAGAGCAAGGCTTCTTGCTCCAAGTCCCTGCTTATAATAGGAAGCTGGAAAAACCTGCCAACCTGCCGTCTACAGTCAGGTTTTATAGAAACTTGTGGATGTGAGGTGCGGAGACAAAAACAGTGTCTTATAACAACTTAAGGTTTTCCGTGATATTAAGCCAATATGATCATAAAGCCTGAGTCCCAAAAGTCATCGTAAGAGCAGGTTCTGGTTTGGAGGAGTGATTTTATAGGGATGAGACAAAAAAAGAGACCAAAAATTAAAAGCATCCCACCAAGAAGCCTATAATAAAAAAGTCCCAATTTCTAATTCTAGACAGATTCTAATTCTCAGAAATATCAAACAAAATCAATAATTACAACATGAATTTATTTGAGATGAAATTAATTTTGTATAATTAGACACAAAAAGTTTAAAAGACATTTAGGATGCTCATAGAGATAAGTAAAGAAAGATGGTCCATTTATAAAGAAGACATTGTGAAACAAATAGAGGCAGAAAGGAAACAAGAACATATAGGTATCAAAAGAAACAATTAGCAATATTGAGAATTAAGTATACAGGCATTGAGATAACTCATTATGTAGTGTAACATTTGCTTGACCCCATCAAGGGTAAAATTAGCCAGGCCCAGTGGTTCACACCTGTCATCCTAGCACTATTGGGAGGCTGACACTGAAGAATTGCCTGAGGCCAGGAGTTCCAGATCAGCCTGGGCAACACAGCAAGACCCCATCTCAACAAAATAAAAATTTTAAAAATTAGGCAGGGTGGCATGCATCTGTAGTCCTTGCTACTCAGGAGACTAAAGCAGGAAGATTGCTTGAGTCCAGGAGTTCAAGGCTACAGTGAGCTGTGATTACACCACTACACTCCAACCTGGGTGACAAAATGAGACCCCATCTCTAAAAAAATATATATATATATATATAATTTGGGGGAAAAAAGGAATAAAATTAGTAAGTTGGAAGATGGAATTGAGCAATTCACTGAGAATATGATACAAAGACCAAGATAAATATGAAGGACCAATTAAAAGTAATAAAGGCCAGGCTGAAAATCTTAATATACATCTAATAGGAGTTCCAGACAAAGAGAACAGTGGAGAAGCAATATTCGAAGAGATAAAAAATTGAGAGTTTTTCAGAAATGATACTAGTTCCCAGGTCCAAAATGAACTCCAAATATGTTCAGGATAAATAAAAATAAACCCACAGCTAAAAACATGGTAGTGAAACTATAGAACATCAGGATAAAGAGAAAAACTACGAGAGAAGAGAGAATATTACCTGCAAAGGAACTATAATTAGAATGACAGATTTCTCTTTAATAATAGAGTCTAGCAGTCAGTTGAATAGTACTGTCAAAGTACTAAGGGAAAATAGAATTTTCTACCCAAATACACTGTTATTCAAGAGTGAGTACAAAATTTAGTAAAGTTTGCAGAGGAAAACATAAGATCTTCATGAGCTTGGAATAGACAAAGATTTCTTAAGCAATACACAAAGCACTAATCATAAGAGAAAAAATTGGTAAACTGGATTGTCTACATTAAATCTAAGAACATCTGTTTAACAGATAAAATTTAAGAGTGAAAAGACAAGCTATGGACTGGAAGACAATATTTGTATTAATAATATACATAGCCAATGAAAGACTCATATCTGGAGTATGTAAAGAACTATAAGTCAATAACTAAAAGACAGATAGCTCAGGGATTTTTTTAAATAGGCAGAAGACTTGAAAGGGTACTTCACAAAAGAAGAAAAGGTGCTCAACATCACTATTCATCAAGAAAATGCGATTTAAAGCCATGGAGCAGTTGAAACTCTACATTGCTGGGGGTGGGGGTGAATTCATGGTGGTATATTCACAGAAGGAAATGCTATGTGGCAATAAAAAAGAGTGAATTACTGATAAAAGCAGCAACGTAATGTTGGCAAAAATAAGAAGAAAGTACATGCTACATATTTTCATTTATAGGAAGTTCAAAAACCTAAAACGGATCTTTGGGAATAGAGGGAATTAGAATAGTGGCTGGGAAACATGAAGGAGCTTTCTGAGGTGCTAGAAATGTTCTATTTCTTTATGCAGGTGATGGTTACACAAATACATATATATATATATATATATATATACAAAAATTCATCAGATTTTGGACTTTATATACATTATACCTTCATTTATCAGAAAATGAGAAACAAAAACCATTTCAAACATACAATGACCAAGAGAGGTTACTACATGTAGACACTCATTACAAGAAGTATTAAATGTTCTTTACCAAGAAGGAAAGTTGTACTCAGAAGTCAAGAAATACAAGAACTAATGCTAAGAAAGAGATTGGTAAATGAATTGGTAAATTTATGAGCTACCGAATAGTTTGAAAACAAAATTTTATATTTTGTCTTTAAGAAGGAAAAGTTAAACTATATTTCTAGGTATTGATAATAAATGTACTGTATGTAAAGTGGACTTGTATTTGTGATTGAAGAACAACTATAAATTCTGAAAAATTTATAGGTAACTATATTTTTTAAAACATTTAGGAAAATCATAAGAATAGAAGTGCCACCTATAGTTTGCAATGTACAGACAGGGAAAAGAACTATAGTAACACTTTCTATTGTTTCCACTGATAATAGGAAAGAATAAATGAAGCAAAGAAAAACAGTGATCATGAAAACAAAATAATATGACACAAAGAAATCCAACTACATTAGAAACTTAGTAAAGGTAAACTGAGGAAACTCAGCCAATTTAATTTCTTAAGCCCAGGAGTTAGAGGTTACAGTGAATAGTGATGATACCACTGCACTCTAGCCAGGGCAACAGAATGAGACCTGGTCTCAAAAACCAAATAAAACACTATATATATTTAAAAAGAAAAAAACTCAACCTATTTAAAGAAAGTAATTATCATATATAAGTTTTTAAAATTCATTTCATAGGCCATGCCTGGTGGCTCATGCCCATAACCCCAGCACTTTGGAAGGCCAAGGTGGGAGGATCGCTTGAGGCCAGAAGTTTGAGACCAGCCGGGGCAACATAGGGAGACCCTGTCCCTACAAAAAACTTAAAAAATTAGCTGAGTATAGTGGCTTGTAGTCCAAGCTACTGGGAAGGCTGAGCCAGAAGGATCACTTGAGCCCCAGGCATTCGAGGTTACAGTGAGCTATGATCGCACCACTGCACTCTATCCTCGGCGACAGAGTGAGACCCTGTCACCAAAAAAAGAAAACACCAATCATTTTATACAGCTTACAAGAGATGTATTAGAATCACAGGCATATTTAAGATAAAAGGATAGAAAAATCATAACATATTAAAACAAAGGAAGTTGGTATACCAATATCAATTGAAATTAATTGATATAATTAGACAAAGTAAGCTTTGGGGGAAAAATACGAACACTACCTAATATTAAAAGGGACAATATCATGAAGATGTGATAACCATGAATATGTATGCACCTGATTATAAAGCCCCAAAATAGAAGAAGTAGAAATTGACAGAATTAGAAGGAGAAATGCAAAACTTTGCTATTGTGGTAGGAAATTTTAACACATCTCCATCAGAAATTAATAGATCTAATAGATTACTAAAGCTACAGAAGATTAGAAAAATGAAAGTAACAGGTTTGATTTTATAAACACACATACACACACATATACACAGTAAGCTCTCTGTATCTGTGGGTTCTGTATCTGTGGATTCAATCAACTGCAGATTGAAACTATTCAGGGGGCCCAGGCACGGTGGCTCACATCTCTGTAATGCTAGCACTCTGGGAGGCCAAGGTGAGAGGATCCCTTGAGGTCAGGAGTTCAAGACCAGCCTGAGCAAGAATGAGACCCATTTTCTACTAAAAATAGAAAAAAAATTAGCCTGGTGTGGTTGCACACACCGTTAGTCCCAGCTACTTGGGAGACTGAGGCAGGAGGATCACTTGAGCCCAGAAGTTTGAGGTGGTCGTGAGCTAGGCTGATGCCACGCCACAGCACTCTAGGCAACGGAGTAAGACATTCTCTCTCTTTCCAAAAAAACCTATTTGAGGGGAAAAAAGCTAGTTGCATCTGTATTGACCATGTACAGACTTTTTTCTTGTCATTCCCTAAACCAGTATAACAACTATGTAACATTTACATGTATTAGGTATAAGTAATCTAGAAATTATTTAAAGTATATAGGACAGTGTACATGGGTTATATCCAAACACTACACAATTATATATATGAGACTTAAGCATCCCTGGATTTTGTTATCTGCATGGGGTCCTATAACCAGTTCCCCATGGATACTGAGGGATGATTATGTGTGTGTGTGTATATATGTATACACAGCCACCCCTTGGTACACACAGGGCACTGGTTCTAGGACCACCTGTGTATACCCAAATCCACACATGCAACGCCTGCATTGGCCCTGTAGAGCCCACGTATACAAAAAGTTGGCCCTCTGTTTATGTGGCTTTCACATCCCACAAATACTGTATTTTCAATCCATGTTTGGTTGAAAAGATCCGTGTATAAATGGGCCCCTGCAGTTTAAACCCATGTTGTTCAAGGGTCAGCTATATATATTTTAACATAGTTGCATTGGGGATTAAATTCCAACATGAATTTTGGAGGGTACACCATCATTCAGATCATGGCAGAAGCCAAAGCAATGCAGAGAGAAACTGCTTTAAAATGGTATAGAATTTTATACATTTGTTTTAAAAAATAGGAATAATTAAAAATAAATGAGTTTCTTTCCAAGAAGCAGGAAAGATAATAGGATAAACTTAAGAGAATATAAACAAGAAAGTAAGAGAAGAACAGAACTGATGAATTAGAAAACAAACCATAGATACAACAAAACATTTTGTGAGGTTGATCAAGGGGCTAAAAAGGAAAAGCACAACCACGAATATGTATGCACCTGATTATAAAGCCCCAAAATAGAAGAAGTAGAAACTCACAGAAGGAGAAAAAGAGAAACTTGCTTCCCAAGGAAGAAAAAAAATTATAACTACAGATAGAAATCTTTTAAATCATGGAAGAATATTAAGATCTACTTCAAAATTTTTAGAATTGTGATGAAATATTTAAAACTATATAAAATAGCAAAATTGACTTAAGAAGTAAAAGTCCTAAGTTAAAAACCATCTTTTAAAATGGATAATCAAAATTATATTTCAACAGATGACTTGAGGCATACACCAGGTGTTATCAGTGCTATGGTTTGAATATGTCCTCCAAATTTCATGTGTTAGAAACTTAATCTCCAAGTTCATATGTTGATTGGAGGTGGGGCCTTTAAGAGGTAATTGGGATTAGATAAGGTCATCATGGTGGGGTCCCTGTGATGGCACTGGTGGCTTTATAAGAAGAGGGAGACCTGAGCTAACATACTCTAGCCCCCTTGCCATGTGATATCCTGCACTGCGTTAGGGCTCTGCAGAATCCCCATCAGCAAGAAGGCCCTCACCAGATGCAGCTGCCTGATCTTGCACTTCCAGCCTCCAGAACCATAATAAATAAATTTGTTTTCTTTATAAATTACCCAATTTCAGATATTCAGCTATAGCAACAGAAAATGGATAAAGACAATGAGTTTTATCAGTCTTCAAGAAATATTAATAATATATCTGTTTTGCCAATTTTTCCAATGAATAGACACACAAAGGGCAACTTAAGCATATCAGGATTATATGAATATATTATCAAAACTGGATAAGGAAAATATAAGAAAAAAGTATGAAACATTTTCACATATTAACTGGCAAAGAAAATTTTATCATTTTATAATAAAACACTATGGCCAAATATAATCTTAGGAAGCTTACTCTTAAGTGGTTTCATGTTGAAAAAAACTTTTGGCCGGGCGTGGTGGCTCACGCCTGTAATCCTAGCACTCTGGAAGGCCAAGGCGGGCAGATTGCTCGAGGTGAGGAGTTCGAAACCAGCCTGAGCAAGAGCGAGACCCTGTCTCTACTATAAATAGAAAGAAATTAATTGGCCAACTAATATATATATAGAAAAAATTAGCCAGGCATGGTGGCACATGCCTGTAGTCCTAGCTACCTGGGAGGCTGAGGCAGGAGGATTGCTTGAGCCCAGGAGTTTGAGGTTGCTGTGAGCTAGGCTACTGTCATGACACTCACTCTAGCCTGGGCAACAAAGTGAGATTCTGTTTCAAAAAAAAAAAAAAAAAGTTTTAATGTAATATTCCACATTAACAGGTTAAAATCTCTACAAATAAGAAAAAGTGTTTCATGAATTTATTTAAAATGTTGAGCAAAGTAGGAATAGAAGAAAACTTCAACTAATACAGGTTATTTTTATCAATATTCTATAAGAGATATAAACGATAGGAGAATCGAGCACCTAGGAAAGAATACCACTATAACTTCTATTCATCACTCTAATAGAGTGCAAAAAGATAAAAGGAATAGATAAGACAAAGTTGTCTTATTTGTGGTCAATATAACTGTTTATACAGCAAATCCAAGAAAATTTATATAGAATTAGAACTAGTAGTCAAGTTTACTATAGTTGTTACATAAAAGATAAGCCTGTAAAAATTAGTAGCAAGGCACAATGGCTCATGCCTCATGCCTGTAATCACAGTACTTTGGGAGGCTGAGGTGGGAGGATCACTTGAGGCCAGGAGTTCAAGACCAGCCTGGGCAACTAGTGAGACCTTATCTATACAAAAAATTTTTAAATTAGCTGTGCATGGTGGTGTATACCTGTAGTCCCAGCTACTCAGGGGGCTTAGACAAGAGGATCATTTGAGCCCAAGAGTCTGAGGTTGCAGTGAGCTATAATGACACCACAGCACTCTACCCTGGGCAAGAGAGACCTTATCTCAGAAAGACAAAACAAAAATGGTAGCATACTGTGCTCAGTTATAAGCCATTGAATATATAATATTTAAGGAAAAAGGCTCCACACTGTAGAAATAAGACTATAAGTACTCAGAAATAAATCTGACTAAAGATGTGGAAGACCTTTGTTAAGACAGTCATAAAATAATTAGATTCATAAGGAATAGCTGAATGGAAATGACCATGTTCATGGATAGAAAGGCTCAATATTGTAATGATGCCAGATGTCCCCAAAATATAAATTTAGTGCATAACATACTGATCCTAAAATTCATGGATAAGAATGAGGAACAAAAATAACAATTTTAAGTAAGAACAAGTTGAGAGGATTTCATCCTATTGCATGTTAAGATTTCTTATGAAGCCACAGTAAATAGACTGTAATATTGGTGCAGATAACAATTAGTGGAACAGAATGGAGAGCCCTGAAAAATATACATACACATTTCTGATATGTGACAGAAATTACCTTAGTAGGGAAAGAATGAACTAATAATGATGCTGGGTCAAAACTGGTTATTCATATGGAAAAAAATTCATTACATAGCTCATATCTTTCACAAAAAGTTCTCAATAGATTAAAAATCTAAAAATGAAAAGCAAAACTTTAGAAGTACAGAAGAAAATACAGAACATATTTATGACTTTGAGATTTCCTAAAAAACACATAGAGGCTGAGCATGGTGGCTCACGCCTGTAATCCTAGCACTCTGGGAGGCCAAGGCGGGAGGATCACTTGAGGTCAGGAGTTTGAGACCAGCCTGAGCAAGAGTGAGACCCCGTCTCTACTAAAACAGCAAAAATTAGCCAGGTGTGGTGGTACACACCTGTAGTCCCAGTTACTGGGGAGGCTGAGACAAGAGGATTGTTTGAGCCCAGGGGTTTGAGGTTACAGTGAGCTATCATCATGCCTCTGCACTCTGACCAGGGTGATAGAGCCAGACTGTTTCAGAAACAAACAAATAAACAGAGCAAATCATAAGGGAAGAGATTAAAGTTTTAAAACTTCTATTTAAGAAAAGACACCATTAACTACAAAAGAAAGAAGTTGGAAGCTTAGCTTGTACTATATCCAAAATTTAACTCAAAATGGATTAAAGACTTCATGTAAGAGCTAAAGTTATAAAACTCTGGGAAGAAAACAGTGACAAGTCTTCATAACCTTGGATTTGGCAAAGGATTCTTAGGTATAACCCCAAAAGCACAACCTACAAAAGAAATATAATTTGAACTTCTTCAAAGTTAAAAACTTTTGTGCTTCAAAGGATACCAACAAGAAAGTGAAGAGACAACCTACAGAAAGGGAGAAAATGTTTGTAAATCATATATCTGATAAAGATCTAGTATTTAGTATTTATTAAAAATCTCTTACAAAAAAATAGCCCAATTTAAAAATGGATAAAGTATTTGAATAGACATTTCTCCAAGAAAGATATAAAAACAGCCAACAAGCACATAAAAAGATGCTCAACATCATTAGTAATTAGTGAAAGATAAATTGAAACTACTATGAAGTACCACTTTACACCTACTAAGATGGCTAGAATTAAAAACAAAAATGGAAAATAACAAGTGTTGAGGATGTGGAGAAATTGGAACCCTATGTTACTGATGGAAACATAAAATGATGCAACCGCTATCGAAAACAGTTTGCTGGTTGGCCTGAAGTTAAATATTACCATATGATCCAGCAATTCCACTCCTAGGTATATACTCAAAACAATCGAAAGCAGAGATTCAAACAGATACTTGTATACCAATATTTGTAGCAGTATTATTCACAATAGACAAAAGGTGAAAATAACCCAAGTGTCTGTCAACAGATGAATGGATAAACAAAATATGGTAAATACAAACAATGGAATATCTTTCAGCCTTAAAAAGGAATGAAATTCTAATATATGCTATAATGTGGATGAACCTTGAAAACATGCTAATGAAATAAGCCAGACACAAAAGGACAAATATTGTGTATTTACATTTGTAAGAGGTAAATAGAGTAGTAAAATTCATAGAGACAGAAAACAGAGGTTATCAAGGGTTTAGAGGAGGAAGAAATGGGGAATTACTGTTTAATGTATATACAGAGTTTCAGTTTGGGATGATGCAAGAGTTCAGTTCCGGAGATGGACAGTGGTGATGGCTGTACATTGTGTGTGTACTTGATGCCACCGAGTTGTGTGCTTAAAAATGGCTAAAATGGTAAATTTCATGTATATTTTACCATGATATAAAAAAATTTTTAAAAATGAAGTGCTGATACATTGCTACAACATGGATGAACTTTAAAAACGTTACGCTGAATGAAGGAAGCCAGTCCCAAAAGACTACATATTGTATGATTCCATGTATATAAAATATCCAGAATAGGCAAATTGATACAGACAGAAAGTAGATCCATGGTTTCCTAGGGCTGAGG
This sequence comes from Microcebus murinus, assembly GCF_040939455.1. Taxonomy (NCBI): domain Eukaryota; kingdom Metazoa; phylum Chordata; class Mammalia; order Primates; family Cheirogaleidae; genus Microcebus; species Microcebus murinus. The sequence goes on along the minus strand of NC_134106.1, from coordinate 31,595,867 downwards.
GGGCGTGCGTTAGCAGATTGGGAGGTAATAGCTGAAGAGTATATGGTTTCTTTTTGGGGTGATGAAAATGTTCTTAAATTGATTGTGATGATGGTTGTACAATTCTGTGAATAAACTAAAAATCATTGAATTTGGCCCCTTAAATGGGTGAATTGAATGTGAACTATATCTCAATAAAGCTATTTTTTAAAAGAAGATATCAATTTAAAGAGTAAAGGCAACAAGCTAACAGAGACGGTCAAAGGCCATTAACATGCAGTTCTCAGAAGATAAGACACAAACGGCCAACAACCAGATGAGTAGATTCTCAGCCTTACTAGTAATCAGGGAAATGCACATAAAATTAACACTGACATACCCACACATCTCAGACTGACAAATTTTTGAAGTCTAGTGTTAATAGTACCAAATGTTCGCAGTGAAGCATGTGGCCAATTGAGAAAATTCACTGCTGGTAAGTATGTAAATTGATAAAACCACTTTGTAAAAAGCAACAACCCCTTCTGGTTTATATGCTTTAAAAAATATTTATGCATATGTATACAATAAGACATATAAGCATACCCCAGAGATATTGTGGGTTCAGTTTCAGACCATCACAACCAAGTGAATATCACAGTAAAGCAAGTCACATGTTTTTTTGTTTGTTTGTTTCCCAGTGTGTATAAAATTTATGTTTATAATATACTATGGTCTATTAGGTATGCAATAGTATTATATCTAAAAAATGTACTTACCTTAGTTTTAAAATCCTTTATTGCTAAAAAGTGCTAATGACCATCTGAGCCTTTAGCAAGTTGCAATCTTTTTGCTAGTGGAGGGTCATGCCTCAATGTTGATGACTACTGACTGATCAGGGTGGTGGTTGCTGAAGGTTGGGATGGTTGTGGCAATTTCTTAAAATAATGTGACAATGAGGTTTGCCACATTGATTGACTCTTCCTTTAATGAAAGGTTTCTCCATAGCAGGCAATGCTATTTGATAGCATTTGACCAAAAGTAGAACATCTTTCAAAAGTGGAGAAAACCCTCTAAAACCCCACAATTGCTTTATCTACTAGATTTATGTTGCATTCTAAATCCTGTCTTGTCATTCCAACAATGTTCCCAGTATCCTCGCCAGGAGTTAGATTCCATCTCAAGGATCCACTTTCTTTGCTTTTCATCTATAAGAAGCAACTCCTCATATGTTAAGTTTTATCATGCAATTGTAACAATTCAGTCACACCTTCAGGCTTCACTTACAATTCTCTTGCTATTTTTACTACATCTGCAGTTACCTCTTTCACAGAAGTCTCAAGCCCCTCAAAGTCATCCATAAAGGTTGGAATCAACTTCTTCCTAACTCCTGTTAATGTGGACATTTTTATCTCCTCCCCTGAATCGTGAATGTTCTTAATGGCATCTAGAATGGTGAATCTTTTCCAGAACATTTCCAATTTACTTTGCCCAGATCCATCAGAGGAATCACTATCTATGGCAGCCATAGCCTTACAAAATGTATTTCTTAAATAATAAGACTTGAAAGTGACAATTACTCCTTGATCCATGGGCTACAGAATGGATATTGTGTTAACAGGCATGAAAACATTAGTCTCCACCATGTACGTCTCCACCCAGAGAGCTAGCTCTTCAGTGACTAGGTGTGATGTCCTTATTTTAAAAGGAATCTTTTTTTTCTGAGCAGTAGGTCTCAACAGTGGGCTTAAAATATTCAGTAAACCATGCCATAAACAGATGTGCAGTCATTCAGGCTTTGCTATTGCATTTGTAGGACATAGGCTGAGTAGATTTAGCATAAATCTTAAGGGCCCAAGGATTTTCAGGATGATAAATGAGCATTGGGTTCAACTTAAAGTCACCAGCTGCATAAGCCCCTAACAGAAGAGTAAGCCTGTCCTTTGTAGCTTTGAAGCCAGGCATTGACTTCTCCTCTGTAGCTATGAAAGTCCTAGATAGCATCTTCTTCCAACAGAAAGCTATTTCATCCACACTGAAAATCTTGCTTTCTCCTTCATCAGTGATCTTAGCCTAATCTTCTAGATAACTTGCTGCAGCTTCTTTATCAGCACTTGCTGCTTCACCTTGCAGATTTATGTTACGGAGACGGCTTCTTTCCTTAAACCTCATAAACAAACCTCTGTTAACTTCCAACATTTTTGCAGCTTCCTCACCTCTCTCAGCTTGGAAGAGAGGTAGGGCCTTGCTAGGGATCTCATTTTGGCTAAGGGAATATTGTGGCTGGTTTGACCCTTGAAACTTTCCTCATATCAACAATAAGGTGGTTTCACCTCCTTATCATTTGTGTGTTCACCAGAGTAGCACTTTTAATTTCCTTCTAGAATTTTTTTCTTTGCATTCACAACTTGGCTATTTGGTGCAAGAGGCCTAGCTTTCTGCCTATCTGGGCTTTTGACCTGCCTTCCTCACTAAGCTTAATCATTTCTAGTTTTTTATTTAAAGTGGGATGTGTGACTCCTTTACTTGAACACTTATAGGCAACTGTAGAGTAGAGTTATTAATACTGTTACATCTCAGGGACGCTTGAGGAGAGGGGAAGAGATGGGGGAACAGCTTGCTAGTGGTGCAGTCTGAACACACTCAACACTTATCAGTAAAATTCACTGTCATATATGGGCACCGTTTGTGGCGCCCCCAAACAATAGTAACATCAAAGATCACAGATCAATAACAGATATAATAATAATGAAGTTTAAAATATTACAAGAATTACCAAAATGTGACACAGAGACATGAAGTGAGCATGTGCTGCTGGAAACATGGGACCCATAGACTTGCTTGATGCAGGGTTACATAAACCTTCAATCTGTAAAAAATGGCTATCTGCAATGCACCATAAAAGTAAAATACAATCAGATAAAGTATGCTTCTATACCAAAGTGTTAGAGAATTGTTTATCATTGTGAAAAACAGGAAACAATTTAAATGCCTATCAATAGAGAATGGATTAAAGAACAGAGATATATTCAAATAGTAAAATAGACAATTTTAAAATAAATTAACTGGAGCTACATGAATCAAAATGGATAAATCTTGAAAACAACTCTGAGTATAAACAGCAACTTGCAGAGGAATATATATATTATGAAATTTATATGAAGTTTGAAAGCATGCAAAACAATGCATTGCCTTGTTTCTTGATACATATGTAATTATATTATAAAAACATACATGGCAATGATAAGATTCAAATTCAGGATGGTGACTACCCATGGGGATCAGCAGAAGAGATAGGCTTATGAAAGGGAGCCTACTGGGATTAATTACATCTATATTGTTTTATTTTTTTAAAAATCTGAGGCAAGTAAATATAAAATGTTGAGCTTTTTTGAGTTAAATGGTGGATATAGTTAGGTTAGGCTATTCTGTATACTTTTCTGTTAATTATGTATATTAACAATTTATATTTTTCTAAGAATTTTGTTATATTTTAATCAATGAACCTATCATAAATTCATCTATTAACTCATAACTAGATTGTTAGAAGTGCTTGCTATTCTACAGATTTGTCCTCAAGAATAAAACTAGGCCAGGCGCAGTGGCTCACGCCTATAATCCTAGCACTCTGGGAGGCCGAGGCGGGTGGATTGCTCAAGGTGAGGAGTTCTAAACCAGCCTGAGCAAGAGCGAGACCCTGTGTCTACTATAAATAGAAAGAAATTAATTGGCTAACTAATATATATAGAAAAAAGTTAGCCGGACATGGTGGCCCATGCCTGTAGTCCCAGCTACTTGGGAGACTGAGGCAGGAGGATTGCTTGAGCCCAGGAGTTTGAGTTTGCTGTGAGCTAGGCTGACGCCATGGCACTCACTCTAGCCTGTGCAACAAAGCGAGACTCTGTCTCAAAAAAAAAAAAAAAAAAAAAAAAAGAATAAAACTATGTGGTGAGAGTTTGGATTCTTAGTTAATTGCCAATATTTTTTTATTTTAGCTGTTAGTATTAGAATGATAATACTAGCTACCATTTATTGAGTGCTCACTCTGTGCCAGACACTATTACAAGCACTTTACATATGATATTTAATTCTTTAACCCTGTGAAATAAGTATTATCCATATTTCCCAATGAGGAAGTGGGCTTTGAGAGAATAAGTAGTTTCTCGAAGGTCACATAACTAATAAGTAGTAGTAGGGTCAGAATTGGAACCTGGGGAGTGGGCTCCAAAGCCTATGCTCTTAAACCGCTATACTGTACAAAGCCTTTCCTTTACCTACAGTTATCATTAAAAAATCCTATAATTAGGGCTTATTGAAAGGGGAGGAAGGCTAACTTGTCTGCTGCATATGATAACTTCTAGCAGTTTGAAGAGACCCAAGAAATAGGCATCCAATCACATTTTTAATACTCTCTCCCATCCACTCTTTTCATACTTGTTGAAACCTTACTACCCATTTCTGGAAAATATACAATGGACTGCAATTTCTGGTGTTATAGCAATTCTTAGTTTAGAAGACAATTAATTGAAGGAGTTAAAATTGGGAAATGACCTAGGATCCAGTTCAGGGAATCCAGGATGACTTGGAACTTTATATGCCATGTTGCATTTCACAACAGCCAGAACTCAGGTCTGGTTTCTGATCTGGTGTTGCTACTATTCAATCGTATGTTTAAAAACAATCTGAAAAACATTAACGGTAATGAATACATAACCATCATTTGTTCTTTAATTCCCTCCTACTTCCTTCTACTATGTTCCTCCACTAGATGTCCTCTTTCTCTTTCTAGATTTACCCTTTATGGAAATGAGCTCTTGCTAGAATCTTGAGCGCCATTTTCATAATGGCTATATACCTGGAATAAGGCACAGGATAGAAAAGGGTAGCAACCCTATTCCTCCTGCTAAAATCAAGATACCTACTCTCTTTTTACTCAGGAATGATTGAAACCAGTAGATTCTACTCTTTTAGACCTAGCCATTAGAATTTATTAATGATTGGTGATATTAATGATGATAACATTTTTTGGCAGTTTGGATTAAATTGTTGTTTAATTGTTTTATGAAACTGTAACAATGAATTTTAGATGATATAAACTGTTACCTCTGGTTTACAGAATAAAAAAGTAAAAGTCTACCACCAAGAAAAAACTGAGAAAATAGATGTCTGGCATCAGTATTCTAAATGTTTACACCTTACCTAGTTGTAGATATCTATATTCTTTATTGTTCAGGTTAAACTTTATTTTTCAGACCCAAAAGTCTGCCCACTCTTATGGCTGTGTTTCTTGGTAATATTCTACTAAAATCCTTTAATGAGAGGTATCATAACATATAAGGATCCTATTACTTATCAGAAAGAATTGATTTACTCTCATACTTGAAAATATTGGTATTTATTCTATTAACATTATAAGTAATAGTCAGAATTTTTGTTTAGAGTATTTAAAAGAAATATGTAATTGTGCTGGCCTAGACATGCACATAGTTTAATCTCTCTGAATTTATAATGGTAGATTATTTATGTTTTACTTTGGTGAAAGGTTATTTATGTTTTACCTTCTTTATTTTCTAAGGAACTGGCATTTGATCCATATGAATCGTATGCTCGAGATATTTTACGACCTGGTTTTCATGATCGTTTCCTTAGTCAGTTATCAAAGCCTGGGGCAGCACTTTATTTGCAGGTATAGTAATTTTAAATCAAGATGTATAATGTCTGAAAAGTAAACTTTATAAAAAATTAAATCACTTTCTTTTCTAGTCAATAGGCGAAGGTTTCAAAGAAGCTGTTCAGTATGTTTTGCCCAGGCTGCTTCTAGCCCCTGTTTACCACTGTCTACATTACTTTGAACTTTTGAAGGTAAGAAAACTCTTATTGCTATTTATAAAATATTCAAGCATGATGAATTATTTTTACTACTTCATTTATAAATTATTGTTAGTACCAATGCACATTAATGTTTATCTATTGCCTTTTTCCAGTTAAGAAGCAAGCGTAAATAAATATGCAAAAGAGTGTTGTGTTGTTTTAGTAGTGAATTTTAAAGCAGTTATTAGAAATTTTTATCTCATGTTCTTTTTGTTTACATGGCCAATTCTTTTAAAACAAGAATTGGGAATTTATGCCTCCCATTCTCCATTGGGGACCGCAATAGATTCAGGGACTCAGCTAAGGTGCCCAGTGTAAGGATAAGGCCAAAGTAATGGGGAAGGTTACTTCACCTAATTTTCATAGCTCAACTATCTCTATTAAACTGCTTATCATTACTTTAGTAAGAATGAATTTGTATAATCCCAGTGAAAATTCCCCATTTGATCATAGCTCAAAATATTAAGCAGCACTGACTGAAAGGAAAGAGTTTTGTCTTTTTTTTTTTTCCTTTTCCTGTTATACACTGAAGTTAACTAAGGAAAAGGGAAACTTAATCTGTATAAATTATAATTCAGTGGTGTAGCTCAAAGTGATACTCTATTTACCTTTACTAAACTAGCCCTGTAAAGACCAAACAAGACATGCATTAATACCATTATTATTTCTTTAGCTTTTGAATGAATGTTTCATCAAATAAAACTTCTGTTTAGTATTGTGGTTCTGTTATGGAGAATGTATTACTAGAAATCACATTTATAGATTGTAGGAGCAGATGATGAAATGGACTCTGTAATGAATCAACAAATAGAAAACCCGTGAGTTCAGTAAACTGAAGGAACTCTCATCCCTACATTTTCCCAGTTCTCTTCGAATGACATTATGGTAATTTGGACTTTAGTTAGATTTCTCAAGTAGGAATGTTTGCATTGGAAAATAACTAAGGAAGTTAAAGGTAATTTTAATCACGAGGCAGAATTACAAAGCTCTTAGCAATCCATTCCAAATTGCAAACAGCATACCATTTAAGGTCTTTGGTAATTTAGGATGATTATCTTAAGAGGATAACTAAGAGAGGAAGCATACAAAAAATTCATTATGACTAGCTATAATTATAATGGGACATTTACAAACAGTTTTGTTATATAGAATCCTTCTTGGTAATGGTTTCTCTAACAATGGGTACTTTACCTGAGCCTGTAATGAAATTCTGAAAGATTCAAAGGCCATATGAATTATCAAAGCAGTTATTAATTTATAAATAAGAGTAAGAAGCTTTGATGAAAGTTCAGAAGGCTATAAAACCCAATCTTCTTAATAATATAAGAGAAATTAACTATTTACTCCCCCCAGGTGCAGGCAATTAAAATTTTTAAACTTGGAATTCATGGTAATAGAATTTTTATTTTATAAGTGCATCATTCAGCAATTTAAAGTTTCTACTGATTTAAGCATATGTATCCCTGGTTCATATTACTGCCTAAGTTATGTTATAAAATTAGCAATATATTGGGCATATAACTTTGCCTAATTAATCCACAGACTCTGATCATTCTTTTTTATTATGCATTCCCTCAACAATAATGTACTGTTTATACTTATTTTTAATTTGTATTTGTTGCTATGTTGCTTAATTATTTTCATCAAGCAGCATTTTCAAAGTGTATTCTGTGGGATGCTAGTCTCATGATATACTCTCTATAAAGTTGGGTGGGATGTTCAGTGGTCGAGTAGGTTTAGAGAACACTGCACCCTTAATTATACCATCAGAAATATTCAGTATATATTAGGATATTAAAAGTTTTGTAAAAATGAGCAATAAAGCAATCTAATTATTTTCTAAGATTTCCTAAATCAATTAGACCGTGGAGCCCTTTTAAAATTTAATGTATTTATGGATATTACTTACAAAAAATATCATAGGAGTTTCCTCCATCAGATGAACTGAAAGACCTTTCAGTTCTTAAGAGCCTAAGATTTTTTTCCAGCTACATGATTCTTACTAGTTCTATTTTTTTTTCCCCTGGGTATTGCTATTACCCCAAGGTACCAGTCTGAACTTGATAATTCTGGACTCAGCTATGATTGCATAAAACTGAGGCAGCTGGAGGCAGCAAAACCCTAAGATATCAGGGGCAATTGGAAAATAATCATAATTGATCTATGGCATGGAGTGGCTCTCAAAAGCTTACTAGACTAAAGAGTTTCTTCTCTGGTTCTAACTCAGTAGCCTACTAGCTGTGTGACCTGGGACAAGTTATTTCACCTTTTGGATCCCTACTTTCCTTATTTGTGAAATGCTTTTCTCACTGGGTGGTTCTGTCAACCATGATAATGTGTGTAAAAGTATTTTATACATAGTGAAGAATATAAATATTGAGTATTTTCATCACTAGAGATTTTTCTTCTTGTCTTACAGATATCTTAATTTAACATTTTACTCTTTTCTTCCCTCACCATTTCCCCCTCTCCCTGTCTACCCAAATCATTATTTTTTCCTGTATTCCATATCTTTGTTGAATAGCTCAGATCCTTCACCAGAAGCCACAGCACCATCCGTGATTTTTCTCTCTCCCTTGTTAGCAGATTCTCACAATTTGACTCCAGAAATGACTCTGGAATCCAGCCTCTTGTGTTCACCCTCACTGACACTGCCTTAATCCAGGCCCCTAGCATTTCTCACCTGGACCACCATAGCACCTTCCTTACATGGTCTTTGAACCTCCTGGAACTCCCAGTTTGAAAAATGCAGTTGGCTCCCTATCAACTATGACACAAAATCCAAATTCTTTAGCCTCACTGCTGCTCTCTCCAGCTACATCTCTCAATACTTTGATCCTACCCACCTTATGTTTTAGTCATAAAGAATTTCTTAGCCAGCACTGAATATGCCAAATTTGTTTAGGGTTCATTTACATGTCCTTTTCCCCCCCAATTATCTGGAATTCTTCTTCTCCCCTTTCATCTGGGAAATTCAAAGAGTTTGTTCAAATATTTGTTCCTCTAACAAGCTTCCCTTGGTTCCCCAGACTGCTCCTTTCACTGAGCTCCTTACTTTCTTCACACCTCTTTATAGAACTTGTTCCATTTTTATTGTCTACCTTGTCATTAAACTGTGAAGAATGGAACTGAGCCCTGTGTATCTTTGGATTTTCATGCCTAACATAGGCGTTTTTAGGCATTCAATAAATGTTTGTTAAAAAATGAATGGCAGACAGGCTCAGTGGTTTGAGTCTGTAATCCCAGCTATATGGGAGGCCAATGCACGAGGATCCCTCGAAGCCAGGAATTTGCAATCAGCCTGGGCAGTATAGCAAGAACCCCATCTCTATAAACAAAATTTTAAAAATTAGCTAGGCATGGTGGTATGTGCCGATAGTTCTAACTACTTGGGAGGCTGAGCAGGAGGATCGCTTGAGCCCAAGAGTTTGATGCTGCAGTGAGCTATGATTGTGCCACTGCACTCCAGCCTGAGCGACAGCAAGACCCTGTCTCTTAAAAAAAACCAAAAAAACCAAAAAGTATGTTTTCCTTAAAATTCCTATAAATGTCTTACATTTTTTTTAAAAAATTAACTGTAAATTTTGTGTAATTACATTTATTTTGGAAACTTGGGTTGCCTTAAACTTTACAAATTCAAAAGATAAAAGTTTAATTATTAATATTCAGACTTTCAAATGTATAGAAACAATAATTTGGTGACTACCAAAGGCTAGAGGTTGGGGAGTTAGGGAGATATTGGTCAAAGGACACAAAATTTCAGTTAAACAGGAAGAATAAGTTCAAGAGGTCTATTGTACATCATGGTAACCATGGTTAATAAACAATGTAGTGTATACTTGAAAATTGCTAAGAAAGGAGATTTTAAGTATCCCTACCACAAAAAATAGATAAGTATGTGAGGTAATGCATATGTTAAATACCTCGATTTAGCCAAGATCCGTAGCCAAGATACCTTGATTTAGCCAAGATCTCGTATACCATAAATTTACAATTTTTACTTGTCAATTAAAAAATTTTTTTAAATACTATAAGACTTTAATGCTATTGAAACTAAAAAAATACTGTTTCTTTCATCAAAGTTAGCAGTCAAGTCTTTGGAAACTTTAATTAACTTGAAAACTTAATTTTTTATGAAGTAAAAAAAAACTTCCTTTGTGCCTTTTTGAATACTATATTGCTTCAGTACTGTGATTTTCTCTGTGAAGTTTAATTTTCTTTATTAAACATAGACTTGTTTCTTGGGGCTAAGTAAATATGTTGACCAGTATTTTGAAGGTTAACAAATCAGTACACATTTGGTTCAACAAAAATATTAACTTTTAGGGCCAGGCACAGTGGCTAACATCTGTAATCCTAGCACTTTGGGAGCCAAGGTGGGAGGATCACTTGGGGGCAGGAGTTTGAGACCAGCCTGAGCAACATAAAGAGACCTCGTCTCTCCAAAATATACAAAAATTAGTCAGGCGTTGTGACACATGCCTGTAGTCCCAGCTACTCAGGAGGCTGAGGCAGGAGGATTGCTTGAGCCCAGGAGTCTGAGGTTGCTGTGAGCAATGATGATGCTGCAGCACTCTAGCCTGGGCAACAGAGCAAGACCCTGCCCAAGGGGGAAAAAAATTAACTTCTTTTTTATTCCTTAGACATATGATTTTATCTCCACAAGGTATACCCGGACAAACATTAGAAAAAAATCATCTAGGCTGACTTTAAACTAATTAAATTATTCCCTAGAGAATTACTTAGTCTCTTTCTAGTAAGGTAGGTCCATGTAACCTAAGGAGAAGTAAGTTTCTTTTTTTAAAAATCAAGTTGAAATCTATATTGTTATGTGTACATTGGTGTGTTAGTTTCCTAAGGCTGCCATAGCAAAATACTACAAACTGAATGGCTTAAAAACAACAGAAATTTATTCTTTCACAGTTCTGGAGGGTAGAAGTCCACAATCAGGGTTTGGGCAAGGCCATGCTTTCTCTAAAGGCTCTATAGAAGAATCCTTGCTGCCTCTTTTCCTAGGTTCTGGTGGATCCCAGCAATCCTTGGCATTCCTTGGCTTGTAGATGCATCACTCCAATCTTTGCCTCCATCTTCACATCAAGTTCTTGACAGTTTTACATTCTTCTCTGTGTTTCTGCATCCAAATCTTCCTTTCCTTTCTCTTATAAAGACACCACATCAGTGGATTCAGGACTCACCCTAATCCAGGATGATCTCATCTCAACATGATAACATCTGCAAAGATCCTATTTCCAAATAAGATCACATTTGTAGGTACCAGAGGTTAGGACTTTAATGTATCTTTTTTTAAGGAGGGGGGGCACAGTTCAACCCTTAACAATTAGTTTTTGGCATGCTATAAAAATTATATTTATTTTTATTTTTCTGATTCTTTAATGTAAACATTGGCTTTTTTAAATAATTTTTTTTGCATTGGGCCAATTAAATTATTTCATCCTGATCTTAGATTTTAAAATTTAATTTTAGTTCCATCCATAAAAATCTAATGAAAAGCCAACTACACTATTTTTCAAATAGATGAATTATAGGCAGGTAAAAACTCATAGGAATATAAAATTACTAATTTAATTATCTGAATAAAACTAGGTATATATAATTGGGATTGGGATTATATTATGTATGCTTTCTCTTAAAAAAAACTAATTGAAAGTTTAATACTTAATCTCTATACCTTTCTTAGGTTTCAATGGCAATAAAAAGTACAAGATTAGTAAAGTAATTGGGAAAAAACATGTTCAGGTTTAATTTTTTGTACATCATAACAAACATGTATTTTTGGGTAAGATTAAATTACAAACCAATAGAATAAATTTTGCAGTTGATGTTAATTTATTACAATGCCTTTGGTTTGAAGTTTTTCCATAGTTTGGAAGCTGAACAGTATAAAACATCCTCTACTCTAGATAATTTTTTATCTATTTTTCCTTCATGCTCTTCATGTGGTTTATTTTAATTACTATATACACTTCAACTCATTTTTTTATATAGCCAATGAGCTAATGTCTTAATACCAACAATAAAGATTTAGAAAACATAGCTTCTCTGTGAGTATCATAAAAATAAGCCAAACAGAGGTTTTTTTCTAGTGTCCATTCCCTTGAACCAGTTTTCTAAATATGGAAATTCTTATCCAGAGTCCAGAATGCTTATAAGAAAGGTCATTTATTACACTGAAATTTTTTTAGATGCTTGCCTAGTGTTATAAAGGTAAAAATGACACTTTAAAATTTTTAATCAGGAAAGTTTTATGAGTTTAAAATATACTTTGGGGCCGGGCGCGGTGGCTCACGCCTGTAATCCTAGCACTCTGGGAGGCCGAGGCGGGCGGATTGCTCAAGGTCGGGAGTTCAAAACCAGCCTGAGCGAGACCCCGTCTCTACCATAAAAATAGAAAGAAATTAATTGGCCAACTAATATATATAATATAAAAATCAGCCGGGCATGGTGGCTTGTGCCTGTAGTCCCAGCTACTCGGGAGGCTGAGGCAGGAGGATCGCTTGAGCCCAGGAGTTTGAGGTTGCTGTGAGCTAGGCTGACGCCACGGCACTCACTCTAGCCTAGGCAAGAAAGCGAGACTCTGTCTCAAAAAAAAAAAAAAATAAAATAAATAAAATATACTTTGGGTTTGTGGTTTTAAAAATATTAACAAGATTTTTGAGATACTAATATGTAATATGCAACAGTTAAGTAAAAGATAAATGACTCAGAAACTTGAAACATCTTTAGAATAGAAAATCAAAGTCATGTCCAAATGGATTTTTCTTTTCTAATTTTTTCATGTGTATTAGAATCATGTATTTTGTATGCCATTAGTTATGTTTACCTGAATTAATAAAAATGAAAATCAGGGAAAAAATATCAAGGGCTCAGAATTGTCCTACTTATTAATATTAAGTCAGTTCTTTAAGACTGAAAAATTGCCTTGTATCTTATTGACTTGAATATGTCTGGAGTTTATTTTATAATTAAATTCTGAAACAACTCATTGAAATAGTTCATTCTTTAGTTGTGCTTTCATTAAATTTGCCTTTTTTCAATGTCTGTAACTTTCAGTGTTAGGTTATCTGCTGCCTTTGAAGCCTAAACTCAATAATGTTAATGGTAATATTTTATTTGTCTCCAAAAATTCTGTCCTACATGTGAGAGGCAAATAGTTTAGAATAGTAGGGATGGAAGGTACCTTGAAAGATTACCTGCAATCCAGCCTTCAGAGTACCAGTAATGTCTTGGCTTTCTTTAATCTAGCTGGCCATAGAGAAGAGCAATGCTACAAATAAAGAGTATTAATATTTGAGTGTTTTTTTAATGTATGTATTTTTAAAGTCTTTTATCCTTTTGAAAATATCTTTTCTTTATTACCCTTTTTATGTTGGGAATTCTCATGAATAGATTTTTCTTTCATGTAACATAATTGTGTGAATATTTTTCTAAAAATGCAGATTATCTTCTAGTGGAAAGTATGATGAGTTTTTAATAATATAGGAAATTTAGACAATAAAAGCTAAGAAGTAAATAGATACTACAATATGATATTTATTACTTCTGAAACATTTGAACATTAAAGTATTTTAAGTAAATAACTTTTATAAAAACATTTAGGACATTGAGTAAAAATCTGTTTACTTTTCAAAGGTTACAAGACGTGTCTATGTATGTGTGCATGTGTATAACTAATTTTTATCAATTGAAGCAGAAAGGAATGTGTTGTTGACCTTTAAGGAATACCTCTCAAGAATATAAAATCCTTAAAGTACTAATGTACTAATGAATAATGAAGCTCATTGAAAAGTAAACTGCTTTATAAATTATTGTGAATATTTTATGGTTTTATTTCTCAAGTCTTTTCCTTTATGGTAGAGAGTAGGTGGTCTTAAATAGTTGCATGAAAGCTCTATTGATATAATGTTATTTCTAACTTTTCCTGTTTGGTAGCCAGAAACTGGTTTAGAAGATTTAGAAAACACTGATTTATTGTCACTCATACCTCTGTTAATTGCTTGCTTGAATTATACCCATTTTATGTATTGATAATTAGTAGTTATTGCTAACTTAGTTTTTGTTAAATACAAACTGTCATAAATAGATATTTGCCACTAATAGAAAATATGTTTGAGTTTCATAAATATGTCTACTGCTGGCTTTATTCAAAATCTTAACATGGATACTGACAAAGTTCTTCATGACACTAATGTTAATTCTGTAGTAAAATTTCAAAGGAAACAATTTACACTTATATTGTGTGTTACCATTTAAAAAGCACTTTGATTTTTAATAACGACCCCATAAAGTAGGCAGGGCAGGCTTTTTATTAGCTCATTTTGGCAAATGGAAAAAGTGAGGCTCAGAGATCAAGTAACTCACCCCAAGGTGACACAGAAGTAGAGTCAAAATTTGACCCTAGGTTTTGTGTTTGAGATTCCTCTCCACTATAATGCATCCTTCTCTGTATATTTATCTTCCTCATCCTCCCAGTACCCTATAATAATAATGTAGGGATCAGAAAGAGCAATTCCAAACTTAAACTAAGAGCAAACTCCAAACTTAAAAAAACTCCTCATCTATGTGCCTACTGGTGTGCTAAATACTATGATAGTTAAATACAGTTAATGCTCCTCATTTCTTCAGTAATAGGCAACTTGAAAAACTGCATATTACTGCCTGTCACAAGATGTAACCCATCTTTTAACACTGCTACTTGTTGTGTTTTTTTTTTTTTAATGTGGAAAACCTGGTTGCCTTTTAATATAAATAGTAATACACAAAAAAGAAAAACACTTTTGAAGAGAATAATATATTTTATGACACATTTAGAAATGTTATTATGCTAGAAAGAGTTGAATGTTATTTTTATCCTTAAATAAAATGAGCTTATTATTATTTTGTCCAAAGTTGTTCTACTGGTTCAAATTTGTCATTTTGGCTTTACAGCAGTTAGAAGAAAAAAGTGAAGATCAAGAAGACAAGGAATGTTTAAAACAAGCAATAACAGCTTTGCTTAATGTTCAAAGTGGTATGGAAAAAATATGTTCTAAAAGTCTTGCAAAACGAAGACTGAGGTGAATATTTTCACGTTTTAAAATATCTTCCTTTTTACTCTGAATATTGTGGTATAAATTCAGGGATCCCAGTTCCCTCCTCAAGTAAACAATGAAGAAAATAGTTTTAGTGACAAGCCTGGTCTTTCAGAGGAAGTGACATCAAAGCCCAGAGAATTGTTATTGTTTGAAAAACCTTTCATATTTGTGCATTTTCCTTGCATACTCCCAGACAAGACCTCCTGAGAGTCAACTGGTAAGCTAAAGAAGAGATAGAGTAAAATGTATTGGGTAGATTTATGTCAGCATCATTGTTCTGTCAAAGTAAAATGAGTAGTGTGCCTTATTTTAGGGATTTTTTTAACTTGAGGTATTAATTTAGGTAACATTGCTTCCACTTTCCTACTTATAGTATGTGCTACATGTTTTAGCTTTGGGTCTTGTCTATTTAAACACTTCTAAATAATTGATTTTCATCTTTTAAATTAGTTTTTTCACTATATTGGACTACTTTTTAATATTTGTCATTCTAAATATTTAGTAGCCAGGGTAGATATAATCATTCTGTAGCTGAATTTATAGGGCAGAATTTTATTAGTAGTCAATGTTCCTTTTAAAGCACTGAAAAAAATTTTCTATGTTGCTTTAATTTGCAAAACTGTGTGATTCTGTAACACTAATATATTTGGGGAATTGGTGAAAACCTTATCATTGTGACTTTTAAAAATGTACTTTACACTATCCCTTAACTACATGAACGCTAGAGACTCTGTCATCTGTGTACTAATAATGTCTTTCCTTTGCCCCAGTGAATCTGCATGTCGGTTTTACAGTCAGCAAATGAAGGGGAAACAACTAGCAATCAAGAAAATGAACGAGATCCAGAAGAATATTGATGGTTGGGAGGGAAAAGACATTGGACAGTGTTGCAATGAGTTTATAATGGAAGGAACTCTTACACGGGTAGGAGCCAAACATGAGAGACACATATTTCTCTTTGATGGCTTAATGATTTGCTGTAAATCAAATCATGGGCAGCCAAGACTTCCTGGTGCTAGCAATGCAGAATATCGTCTTAAAGAAAAGTTTTTTATGCGAAAGGTACAAATTAATGATAAAGATGACACCAATGAATACAAGCATGCTTTTGAAATAATTTTAAAAGATGAAAATAGTGTTATATTTTCTGCCAAGTCAGCTGAAGAAAAAAACAACTGGATGGCAGCATTGATATCTTTACAGTACCGGAGTACACTGGAAAGGATGCTTGATGTAACAATGCTACAGGAAGAGAAGGAGGAGCAGATGAGGTTGCCTAGTGCTGATGTTTATAGATTTGCAGAGCCTGACTCTGAAGAGAATATTATATTTGAAGAGAACATGCAGCCCAAAGCTGGAATTCCAATTATCAAAGCAGGAACTGTTATTAAACTTATAGAGAGGCTTACATACCATATGTATGCAGGTAAGAAATATGAAGTTGCCTGTCACTTTTGTTTTCCTGCTTCAAGCTAATTTTTTTTTTTTCTGCATGGATTATTGTGCCTAAAATAGAAAACAAACTAACAACCAAAGACCTCTGCAGTATCAGAGTCCATTTTCTCTGACTAAAAATACCACTTTGTATAGCTTTGAAATTTTATGTATTCTACCATATTTACATAATTGTTAACCTTAAAATCAGAGTTATAAATGAGAAAAATGAGGTCACTTGGCTAAATTTACCCAGTTAGAAAGCAACAGAAACAAAATGAAGATTAATAATAAATCATCATGATTGGGGTCTAAAAAGTTTTTTACTCTTTTATCTCTTTTCTCTTTCCATTACTGATATTATAAAATAAGTAAAAATTTTAACATGAATCCATCACCAAAATTGTCCTGATAATACAAATATACATAGCATTGCTTTTTCTTAATTTCTGTTCCTAAACCTATTAAATGTAGCAATCCCAGAAGCCAAGGATTCTAATTTTATTATAATTTTTCACTTAGAAACTTCTATAGTCAGTGTATTCATTTTACTGACACAAAAATTTAATTAATAAACTAAAGCACAGGAACTTTAAATAACTTTCATTGTCATTTTTTTTTTTCATATATAGGTGTTTTTGAGAGGTACAATTTTCAGTAATTAATATGACCCACCAATTTAGTTGATCTTTATCAACCTTCTGTATATTCTTTATGAGCTAGACTAGCAGTCGCCAACCGTTTTGGCACCAGGGACGGGTTTCATGGAAGACAATTTTTCCACGGGATTGGGGGAAGAGAGGGGAAGTGGCAGAGCTCTGCGGCCCAGTCCCTAACAGGGCACAGACTGGTGCCAGGGGTTGGGGATTGCAGATCTAGACTACAACTATAAAAATGTTTTGTTAGATTATCCAAAATTAGTGGTTGCAAAATACTTATTTCTTTGCTACTTCGTAAGGTATTTTTAAGGTTATAAAAGTTCCAATTGCTCTTTTTGCCACATTATGCTGGTTTTTAAGTCCTTAGAGGATTTGTAGACTTTCTATAATATAAGCATTCTAAACTGTTTATCGTTTCATCCTAAATACCTTTGTTTTGGGTTCTTAGACTGTTTAGAGTAAAATAAATCCTTAGATTTTTATCTGTATAAGACAGAAGTTTTATAGTACAAGAATTTGGAGATTAAAAAAAAAGACAAGTTTTAATTTTTTTTTCCTATAGAGCATCTTAAGTGGCAATTGCTGAAGATGACTTACTAGTGTTTACTGTCACCTGTCAGTAATACTTGTGTTGGAAAACCTTTTCAAATTCCAAAATTTTTATTAATTAATTGCATCTATACAACTTCATTGTTAATGATAAAAATTTTCTTTATTGATGAGCCATTGCAGAACTACAATTAAGTATTTCTTTTCTGAGGAACTGTGCCTTTTATGTTTTGAATGAGGACACTTTAAAACAAGCTTAACTTGAACAAGCCGATCATTTTTCTGTTGCCTTGACAGTCTTCTTTCCTTAATGTGCATAATGCTAGCTAAAGTCTATGGACATAGTGCTCTTGTCATGTGTTTGAATAGTTATTTCTGATAGTTGCTCTTTTTTATACCAATTTTTAGCTTTTGAATAGAATATTAATAATATTTTGAATGTTTTACTTATAAAACACTTAAATTTCAAGATTTATAGAACTTTGCCAAAGTTAAGTATATTGAAATTTAAATCGATGAGATAATTAATTTTTAAAAAGTTAAAGTTTTTAAAAAATTCCTTCCAGTAATTTCTTGAGAAATAAAATGTCAATGTTGGTTTTATTAGTGTTGTGGCTAAGTTTTTTGAAATTTTTCTTTTCTATCCTCTTTTGAAATGTAATTGAATATTTTATGTCAAAAATATATTAGTGGAGAAACTGAAATCTACAAGCGGATTTCATGAGTTGTGGTTTATAGTACACACAAATTAGTATGTTATTATTAGCTTCTTTGGGCTATTCTGTATGGTCTGTTACTGAACTTACTACTGGCAATATAGAAGGTGTTTTTAATAGACCTTCTGTGAACTTGAGAACATGAAAGCAGTTATTTTTAAGATTCCTTCCAGCTGAAATGGACTTTGAGTCCTTACTACAATGGTAACAGATCAAGTTACCATTTGCTTTAAGAACTATTGGTCTGCCCTTCTCTTACCTTTCTTTAGCCACCCCAAAGAAAAATGGGATTTTTGGTTTGGCTAGTTCGTTAGTAGGTTTATTTATTGGAGAATATATAGTACAGGTTGTGGCTTACACCAAAACAAAAACTAAAATTTAACTTGCATATTTTTATTATATAGAATTATAATAAAAGACATTGGATATAATACATGAGAAAATCTAATAATATGAGACACCACTTACAGACATCTTTTAGATACTTATAGCTTGGTCAGACATTGTCATAAAAAACAGAAAAGAAACTGATTTAACCCTACTTAATTCAGATGCCACTGTTGCCTAGGCCAATTTTATCCTTCAAATGTTTAAACAGTAATGTACAAAATGGCGGTATAGATCTCTAGTGCTAGAAGAGATGGCCAAGCCCTCACTTTGTAAACAAAACCCCAAAACTCCTGAAGGTTATATGATTTGCCAGAAATCATAGCACCTGTTAATTATAGAATGAGGATTAAAAATTAAGTTTCTTAACTCAATAGAGTGTATTTTCCACTATGTTAAACTGACTCATATAAGGTGATTTTTTTATGTGTGACTAGAATGTAATATAATCTTTAATTATATGTGTTAAATAATAAAAGTAAGGGGAATTACTTCCTTGGTTTGAACTGCCAATAATATAAATGGCTTGTTTATTTCTGGGCTGGGTAAACACAGGTCTACTAAAATGACATAGAATAATATTTTTTTCTTATTGAAATAGGTAATATAGGTAAGTTCTGACTATAGATACACTTTCATTGCAATGCATAGATGTTAGTGCATACTTAGATATTGGTCATCATTTTATTTTTTGACAAAATGCTCATTAGTCTCTTGGAGTAGTTTGCTCTGTAAAAGGAAAGCTTTCTGGAAAGAAAAATTTGAATTTAGGTGAATTAGAAAGTGCTTAAGTTGCTTAAAAGATTGCAAAAGAGTTTTATGTGGAATCTAATTTATAGTGTGTCTCTCAGATCCAGTATTTTTGGACATACAGTAATTCGCTAACTACATTAGAACTTTGGGATTTATCCCAAATGCTAAGAGGGAAATTACCCAGTTGGACAGATCATTTTAAATCTAGCAATGATATGCAGATACTATTTCCTTATCTAAAGTAAGAAAGCACAAAGCAATGTGCACAAAGAAAGGAGAGTAGCAATTTCACCTCTTGTATAGCTGGTATAGGCAATAAAATACAAATTATTTATTGGACCTAAAACAATGGGTAGAGAAATGGTTGGTGATAGTATGTCCAGTTTGGTAGTCTATTTGTAAAAAATTTGGTGACCTTGAGGTAAGGATAATAATTTAGAACTGAAAATTTATGGAAAATAAAAACTTTGCATGTTGAAATGTGACGAGAAAGTATTTCCCATGCCTGGTGAATTTCTCTTTTACAGAAGATGGTATTGAAAAAACTTCTTAAGCCAGAAGATATTTTTCTTTAAAGTGTTTACTCCTGTCTATGCCTTTTTAATTCCTATAGAAAATGCTCAAAATTCTGCATTAGATTTGAGTTTTTGTCCTATATAAGCTGAGTTTGGGTGTTTTAACTTCTTTAAATCTTTTGAACAGTTTTTGATCTACGGTGCAGTGCTGTTCTATTTTTAAACTATGATTTTTTTAAAAAATTGTGCGTCAGCATAGCGTCTGTTTCCTTTTTTAAGGAATTCAGGACTGATTGTTTATAAATCCTTGTTGAGAAGCTTATTGTTTCTTGTAGCTTTTTAAATGGCTGTATTAAAGGGAGAATTATCACATGAACAGACATCCTGATTACAGTGTTTCACTATGGTGGTTGGGGGAGGGGTGTTCTTTACATAAATAACTTTATGTACTAAATATTTCACAAATCCCATTGACCTTGCCAAACAAAATGTCAAGTGTCAATCAAAATAGGCACATAAGAAAAAAGGATTGGATTTATCATCTCAAATCTAATGCTACATTCTGAATACTAATGTAGGTATATTCTGAGTTCTTAAGATTTTGAAGAATTGTACAGTAAAATATCAAAGAATGGTTTTTATAGTGAGGGAGACAGAGGCAGCTACAAGGGCAGTGGAAAATAATAACTAGGGCTCATGGTTAAAATAACCTGGACCTAGACCAGGGATTTGATGGCAGACTTGGCAGGTATCTGTGTAAAGGGCTTGGAAGGCAGTGGGGGTGGGAAGCAGAGCCGCTGGCAGACATGGTAGAAATCTTAGTGCAGGTATTTGAGAGTCAGGTAGAAGAGTAAAGTTACCCATGATAAGGGGGAAAAAGCTGTAGAAAAAGTTTTTGTTGTTGCTCGTATTGAAATCCATTAAGGGGTCATGTTTGAGAAAGAACTTTGTAAAATTAACTCCACAAGCAAATGATAAACAGAAAAGGTGAATATCAAAATAGGCTGTTTTTTAATTTTCTCTACAATTACTTGTTCATGCTTATGTTTTAAAGTCAAATCCAGCCTGGCTTTTGTATTTTTATGTGTTTGCCTTCCATCTGTCTCTGAAACGTGTTTTTAGAATATAGGTAGATAACTGCTGCTCAAGTATAACAGAGGCAATATAAAACTTAGTTGTTATCATTGCATGATAAATGGAAGTAGGTACTTTGCTTCTTTACAAAATTATATAACCTGTCCTTATGGATGGGTGTTTTTTAATATCACATTATCTTAGCCCTTTATATCATCAATAAGATAAAGATGTCATGATTAGTGTGATATGGTATATGTTACAGTCACTGAAATGGAGAGATCAATGCAATAGAAATAAAAATAGCATCTGGAATATGTATGCTTTCCTATGTAAAATTTCAAATATATATACTATGACCTCTCAATGTAAGTTTTTCATTCATTAGCAATTTTTCATTGCTTTAGACTAAAAATAGAGTCTATATGAATTAATACAAGCCTGAGAATATAGATAGCCTTTAAGATATTTTTTGAAAGTACTTAAGTTTTTGCCAAATTTTCTTGGGTTTATTTTTAGTTTCTGCTGGCTTTTTTTTTTTTTTCCCTTTTTGCAAGACTGCTCTTACTTCCAAGCAAGCTAAAAGCAACTTAAACTTGAGTCACTCTAGAACTTAACACAACAGTGATAATTGTGGGAGTGTTTATTTTACTGCCAGCTCCAGAAACTCTTCTTCTGAATACAGTGTACAAGGAAGGTCCAGCTGCTACTTCCTAAAATCTGGAAGAAGGCTTATCAAGAGTTACAGGATGACAATTAGACTGCTAATTTTTCAGTGACTTTCTGGTGCCTTTAACTAAGATTAGCAGTTACAGCTACATTCTGAATTAATCATTTATGTAAATTTCTGTAGTAGTTATATAACTCAAGGACTAATTTTTTTTATTATACTTTTTTTTATTTCAGCATATTATGGGAGTACAAATGTCTAGGTTGTGTATATTGCCCTTGCCCCACCCGAGTCAGAGCTTCAAGCGTAGAGGACTAATTCTTTATATTTAGATCTTACAGCTGTGGAAACTTTAAGGATTCCTTTAATCCAGGAAGGTTATATGATAGGGTAGAAAAGATCACCAAATCCAGAATCACATGATGTACATTCTAGTTCCATTTCTGCCACTCTACTGTTTGAGCATGGATAAGTGTTAGTTACTTCTCTCACCTGCCCTACTCACCCACGAAAATCATATGGAATAAATTATGTGACAGCTCTTTGGGAACATAACAGACATCAGGAATTGATGTGATATCCTGTTTGACTGATGGGGCGCCGAGGTACATCATGGCTTTCCCAGCATTATCATTAGTTACTAAAGTACTGAAATGGCCAGAAATTTTGGCTTAAGAAGATGAAAAGTCCATTTTAAGATTGTTTGCCTTTAAAAATAGCCACAGTTTTCTTAAAACATGCTTTAATTCACTCAGAAATTTTATTCTGTTTTTCAACTTAAAAGTACTATTGATATCCCACAACTCGTTAGCCTGACTTAGGTGGCATTGGAAAAGAAATGGATCTTGATATTAGATTTTTAGACTGAAATAAACTTATTTTAAAAGGGAGCAGGAAGGCTCCCTACATTTGGAATCAGCTCAGGATATCTGGAGCGCTCTGTACTGAGGATGTGGGCTCTCTCCAGTAGTGACAGCTCAGCAGCTCTATAGTGGCCTCTGCTTTAGCTTCCTAAACATGCTGTTTTGAGTAGCCTCACCTTACAAATAGATTTGCAGAACAGGAAGAAGATTCTTGATAGGGAGGATTGTGATGAAACCGATAAAAATCTGTTTTAAAATCTTGTACAGCCTTCTGTTTTAATATCTTTTCTTCTGGATGAGACATTAGTCTTTAACTTTTGAGGAGCTCTGTAACTGAAGACAAACAATAAAATACCAACAGAGAGGAAATTATTAAAGAATTATATGTATTTAAATTACTTTTATCAGTAACCCACTCTAGCTTCAGAAGGTATAAAGCTAAAGGAGAAAGGGGCATTTAAAACCAATGTATTTTTATTTTATAAATTTTTCTTTAAAGTATTATAATTTTAAATTCAAGGATGTCTGATGTTTGAATCAGTTTGTTATTTTGAGGACCACATACACTAGTAAACTGGAAATAGATTTCTGTTTTATGATAAATCCATGAATTTGCTTTTTGGGAAATAGTTTTTATGGCTAAATTTAGGGTGGTTCCTAATCAGATTCAGTCTAAATGGAAATTTTCCAAACATACATTCTGATTTTGCTAAATCCTATGTGAATAGGCAGGGCGCGGTGGCTCATGCCTGTAATCCTAACACTCTGGGAGGCTGAGGCCGGCAGATCATTTGTGCTTAGGAGTTCAAGACCAGCCTGAGCAAGAGTGAGACCCCGTCTCTACCAAAAATAGAAAAAAATTAGCCGGGCATGGTGGCACATGCCTGTAGTCCCAGCTACTTGGGAGGCTGAGGCAGAAGGATCGCTTGAGCCCAGGAGTTTGAGGTTGCTGTGAGCTAGGCTGACACCACGGCACTCTAGCTGGGGCAACAGAGTGAGACTCTGTCTCTAAACCAATCAATCAATCAATCCTATGTTAGTAAAAGACATTGCACTTCTTATAAAACTTTGATCCAGCATGTAGCCTAACAAAAATAAAGGCATTTACTACCCTCAGTGATTTACCATGAAAGTAGTTTACTAGTCCATAGTATAAGGAAAAGAATGCTCCCAATAAAAGACTCAAATTAATGAACTGCCCCCTCATTTTCCCCCCTCATTTTTAAAGACTCTTAAAATTAAATGTGGACATTGATGGAATATGAGTTATAAAAGTGATTTTTCCCCCCATAATGGAAAGATGTCTTTTCTCCTCTTTATGCAGAAGATAATAGTCCAGGTCTCTTGTGCTAATGACAGCTGCCTTTCTCCACAACTTGGGAGAGTACTGTCAAGGAGAGATGGGGAGTAGGCCAGGCCTGGGGAAGTGATCACACTCAGTCAGCCTCCTGTTTTACCTGATGGAGATGTGAATGAAAGTAGGTCCTTTCATGGAGGGGTTGGAGAGAGACTCCTGTTCTATATAATTAAACTCTCATTGTGACTACTTAAAATGAAAGAAATTAAAAATTGAGAATAGGATCAAACCAACACACTCTAGCACATTTAATGGTTTTAATAGCTTATAGGTATTTATAAACATATTTTAGCAGTTGTGAGATTTCTAGCAAATAAAATAATTTAAAAACAGTATTTAACTTAATCTGATCTGGATATCAGGAAAAGTAATAGGTTATTGCTCTTTACTAGGGAGAAAAACCAACTGGTGATGCTCTGAGATCCTGGTAGCAGGTTGGAGCCTTGTTCCATGCTCTGCCTTTGTCTTTCTTCCTGCACATTCCTGTGGCCATTGATGAGTTAAAACCAGCTGATCAGCATTGTGCAGAGGGCAAGAAATAAGCTGATGTAAAGTTTTAATATCAGTGTTTTTGCCACTGATTAGGGAGCAATGAAGCTTGCAGTCCTAAGCAATCTACTTATCAAAACATTTTAGGACTTTTAAAATTAACTATATGGTCTTTTTTGAAAATATAAATAATAGTTTTAATCATTCTAAATCAAATACTTTAATTAAGATATTTTTCCTTTTTCTTCTTAGATCCCAATTTTGTTCGGACATTTCTTACAACATACAGATCCTTTTGCAAACCTCAAGAACTACTGAGTCTTATAATAGAAAGGTCTGTTCATTTAAAAATGTATAAATTCTTTATTTTTTTTAAAGAGCTTGAGCTAAGGTCTTTTGTATCTCAGAAATATGTTAAATGAGCTTTAAATTGTAGTTTATAAGTACTTTTTCAATAAATACAATCTCTTAGATGACCATTTATTTATAATGATATGTTAGCTTTGATTAAGTATAAAAATAGGTATTTTTGTACATGGAAAATCAGTCTTTGAAATTTCAGATTTATAGAATTAGTAAAGTTAAAGATCTATATCAAAATGTGTGATTTAGACTCTGGAAATTCAAATTTTGATGATTTAGAGTTTTCAGATATGCCACATATTGAGTAAAATGGAGTTTGACAGTGAATAAATACTATAATCAAGGAAAGTGTTTTATCCACCCAAATGAAGAGCAGTCAACTTTTCAAGCATTACCCTTAAAAATTAGTATGTCAGCTGATTTAGAGAAATTCTACATACACCAGTGAACACTGGTGTTCACTGGTGTGTTCACAAATGAACACCAGTCCCATAACTTTATAGTTGCATTTATTTTTGGAATTTGCATGTATTCCTTTTTATATTTCTAGTTCGTTTTATCTATCTGGGCAGGTACTAATTTAAAATATTATTTGCCTTTACATTATATAAGTCCCAATTGTTTTCACTCATGTGTATATCCTTAGTAATTATTATAGTATTATCTTGATTTTGCTGAATGATGTAAAGGTTTATAGTTTTCTATTTGTATGATTTGATATAATTAGTATTTTCATTAATTTGTTCTGTCGTACATTAGGTTTGAAATTCCAGAGCCTGAGCCAACAGAAGCTGATCGCATAGCTTTAGAGAATGGAGATCAACCCTTGAGTGCAGAACTAAAAAGATTTAGAAAAGAATATATACAGCCTGTACAACTAAGGTAAGCATTAAATAAACGACTGAAGCAAACAAGTGTTTATCAAACTGTTGTTTCAAAGTTGAAGTATATAAAGATCTTTCCCAAGCAAGGAGGAAGTAACAAGTAAACTGAGTGAATTAAATAGGAGCAATTATCAGAAATTATTATATAAGTCTTAATTAACAGAGTTTTAAAAGTGTTAAGAATACTGATAAGATTATTTAATTTGGTAAGAGTTACTGTTTTCATTTGTACCATTCATTATGATAAACATTTATGTTTGAGTTCTCATGTAATTCAATTCTGTGTTAATGCCATAGAGTATTAAATGTATGTCGGCACTGGGTAGAGCACCACTTCTATGATTTTGAAAGAGATGCAGATCTTTTGCAACGAATGGAGGAATTTATTGGAACAGTAAGAGGTATGTTTTTTAAGTGCCCTGCTTTATATGTAATAAAAGTACCAATATGGTGACTATCAATTGACATCATTATTGTTCAGTGTTGTTAAGAGATGTTTATAATAGTGCCAGCATAACCATTTGAAAAAGTTAAAAGTTTTTCATCAAACAACATTTAGACCTACAAATTGCTCAGTAGTCACCCCACTGACCCTAATGTATTTTCATTTAGTGAATCAGCTACTGATAGAGCTGGTTAGAAGAAGTCTCAATTGAAGTCAAGTCTTTACACTTATCTGAAAGTATGAGGGCATTCCTAGCACTTGGGGAGGCCGAGGCAGGCGGATTGCTAGAGATCAGGAGTTCAAAACCAGCCTGAGCAAGAGCGAGACCCTGTCTCTACTATAAATAGAAATTAATTGGCCAACTAATATAGAGAGAAAAAATTAGCCGGGCATGGTGGCACATGCCTGTAGTCCCAGCTACTCGGGAGGCTGAGGCAGGATTGCTTGAGCCCAGGAGTTTGAGGTTGCTGTGAGCTAGGCTGACGCCATGGCACACACTCTAGCCTAGGCAACAAAATGAGTCTCTGTCTCAAAAAAAAAAAAAGTATGAGGGCATTTAGGAACTGTTGTGCCATTATAACACCACTGATGGAGGTCGACTGGGCCACAGGTGAACAGAGGCAATCAGAGGGAGGAGAGCATGTTAAACTGAGAGTCTGTTTCTACACTGCTGCTAACCTAGTATGTGACTTTGGGCAAAATCACTTTGATTCTTCAGATTTCAGTTTCCTTACCAATAACATGAGGAGCTAGGTTTGATGATCTCTAAGATTTCCCCTCTAGTTTAAAGATTCCATGGCCCTAAGGATGTCTTACCTAGACAAACTTGTTTTTATTTCCAGTGTACACTCTAAATGAGAATCAGAAAATAAAGGGTTAAATAATAGTACTTTCACATACAGTACAAAACAAGGCCACATCAAAACTCACACTAAAAATGAAGGAATTAGTCCTTTAACACTGTTTGGTTTATAAAATGCAATGTTAATTAAATTAATGGTGTATATGATCTATCCTTATAAATCTTCTGATCTGTGTAACATACACCTTTTCTTGGAGGATTATAAACTATTAAATAATATTTTGAACTGAAGTTCAGAACAATAGAGGTAGAAAATCTCTGCAAATAAATTACTTTCTATTTTTACTTAAAAAGGATCTGGAAGAATACACACCAACCTATTAACAGTGATTACCCATGGAGAAGAATGAGATTGGGATAGGGGACTGGGAAATGGTAAAGGGGAAGTTGCATTTTCCATTTTGATCATTTGAACTTTTTATAGCAAACATATATTCAGGTATCATTTGTGTGACTTTAAACCATTTAAAAATATAAAATATTAAATAAAGAACAAATGTTATTTAAAATATAATGTATTTCAGGTAAAGCAATGAAAAAATGGGTTGAATCCATCACTAAGATAATCCAAAGGAAAAAAATTGCAAGAGACAATGGACCAGGTCATAATATTACATTTCAGAGTTCACCTCCCACGGTTGAGTGGCATATAAGCAGACCTGGGCACATAGAGACTTTTGACCTGCTCACCTTACACCCAATAGAAATTGCTCGACAACTTACTTTACTTGAATCAGATCTATACCGGTATGTAATTTGACATTCAATCTGAAAAATCATTTCAAAAGGGTTAATTTTGAAAATGAAATACTGGATTCTGCCTTATAGGGTTATGATAAGGTATAAATGAGATAGTACATGAAATGTCTAGTAATAAGGCCAGGCAGGCAGTTTCACTCCCTCGGTCCTCCTTGCTATGTCTGAATTTCCACCTTCTCCCTTTCTGCAGTCACCCCTAATTGGTGAAACTGGATTCAAATCCTGGCTTCACTAATTCCTGACTTGATTCCTTGGGCAACTTTATTTTTATCCTTCTGCCCCTTAGTTTCCTCAAGAGTAAAATAGGGCTAATAATAATAATACTCCTGGGTCTGTTCTGAGGTTTAAAATAGTCAATATATGTCCAATGCTTAGAACATTGCCTAGCACAAAGTAAGGGCTCAGTAATTGTTAGCTATTGCTGGGGTTGTAAACTTAAATCATGGCCAGTTACAGCCTTGTTTAGTTTACTATCCTACATCGATAAAACTACTATCTCAAAAATGTCTGTTTCTGGTTTTAAATGGGGACTATTTAGAATCTCAAACTAAATTATTTTTTAATAGCGAAATGAGAAAAGGAACTACATTTATAGATCTCTACTCGCCAAAGATATTTCCAAAAATTTTAATATTAGAATCTATTTTATTTTCTCCCAGGAACTTTTTGTGATAGGTTTTTTTCCTTCCCTCCTTTAGACAAAAAAAAAAAAAAGAGAGAGAGAGAGATTTATGAATTGCATTGATTATAGGTGCTAGGAAAGATATTGTGGAGAAACCTCAGCCTTTCCCAAATCAAAATGCTACTATAAAGCAATAGTAAAAGTACACAAATATATCCAAAAGAATAGTTTTTTTAAAAAATCTATAGAGAAAGATGTGTATTTATAATTTTTTGTTATACCTTGTTTTCATTTCATAAACCTTTCTGTTGGTGTAAGAGGAAAGTTTACATGGGAATTTAGTTTTTCTTTATCTCATTTACTTAATAAAACAGTGTCTATATTAGAAGAAAAAGTATCATGTAACATTATGCATTCATCATTTTAGAGCTGTTCAGCCCTCAGAATTAGTTGGAAGTGTGTGGACAAAAGAAGACAAAGAAATTAATTCTCCTAATCTTCTAAAAATGATCCGACATACCACTAATCTCACTCTGTGGTTTGAGAAGTAAGTATTCCTGGTATTTTTATATTTTATAGCAGTCAGCTATGTTATGAATTTCTTTTTTTTTCTTTTTTTCTGTATTTTTTAAAATTTATTTTGGCATATTATGTTACGAATTTCAATGCAATTTATTTCTGTATGTCTCATCTCTTTTTGTTCCTCTGGTTCTCCTTTCTTCTGCACTAAGTGCTTTTCATTGAATGAAAATGACAATATGCAGCATTTTAATTTCAGTAATGATTTTTTCATTATATTTTATCTGAGGTTCTTTTAGTGATTGCTTTAGTGTTTATCATATACATCTTAATTTATCAGCATCAGCTTGGGATTTCTGATAGCTTAATTCTAGTGATATATAGAAATGCTACTTCTATATAGCTTTCTACCCTTTTTGTAATATGTATTACATTTAATTAATGATGCAAATCAAATAATATATTATTAAAATTATTACTTTACCATTTGCCATCATCCTTAGCCCATTATAGCTTTGTTTTTCTTTCTTCTTTTGTGCTGGCAATATATTACACATGTATTATATTTCTATGTTATAGACTCAACAATACATTCATATTATTTTATAAAGTTGCTTTTTAAATCAATTAAGGGAAGAAATGAGAAAAATATGCATTTACAGTGTCTTTATAATTACATAATTACCTTTATTGGTGCTCTTTGTGTGGATTCAAAGTATCATCTGGGATCATTTGCTTTCAGCCTGAAGAACTTCCTTTATTATTTATTCTGTAGCGGTCTACTAGCAACAAATGCTCTCAGTTTTGGTTTATCTGAGAAAATCTTTTTTTCACTTTTATTTCTAAACAATAGCTCTATCTTCAAGTTAGCTAATTTTTTCTTCATCTATCAGTTTAAATCACTATTGAGCTCTTCCAGGAAGTTTTTTATTTCAGTTATTGTACTTTTCAATTCCAGAATTTTCATTATTTGGTTCCTTTTTATAATTTCTGTCTCTTTAATGATATTCTCTCTTTGCACATTATCATCAATACTTTCCTTAACTTCTTTATCATGCTTTCCTTTAATTCTGTGAACATATTCATAATGGCTGCTTTGAAATCTTTTTTTGTTAAATCTGATATGTGTTGTTCACAGGCAGTTTCTATTCCCTGCTTTTATCCCAGTGTATAGGTAATACTTTCCTTTTTTTTTTTTTTTTTTTGCATGCTTTGTAATTTTTTGTCAGAAACCTGACATTTTAGATAATATATTGTAGCAACTCTGAGTACTAGTCCCCCACTCCCTGCCCCCCTTTCCAAGGGCTTATTATTGCTGCTTGCTTATTTGTTCAGTGACTAGCTAGATTATTTTAGTGAAGCCTATTTCTCTCTCTCTCTCTCTCTCTCTCTCTCACACACACACACACACACACACACACGTTATGCTGGGATGTCCTAAGAAAGATGTAGATTGGGTATGCCCACAGTCACCCTGGGAAGGCAGTGGGACTCTAATCCACTCTTTCCCTGACCACACACACCCAGCTGTTAAACTCCACTAATTGCCAGCTGATTTCTCTGTTGTTTTCAACAATTCCTTTGAGGCATAAATTGCTACACAATATAATCCAATCAAATTGTGGCTTCTTTGAAGGTAGGTTTCTGAATTCCCCATTTGATATTTGTTCTGAGCCTAAGACAGCTCCTCTCAGCTGTCTTATTTCCTGGTTCTCTCCTGCAAATTACTCTTGCCTACAGTATCTAGGCTATATCTTCATTAGATCTATTAATCTCTTTCCAGTTGCCTCCATTGTTCTTGAGGACACCATTAGGTTTAAACTTCTCCATACTTTGTTGCAAATAACAAGAGATTAGCAGCTATCTGTTTGAACCAGGTTGGGGCCTGTGGGATGACAGAGTAAATATTTTAGGCTTTGTGGGACATACAGTCTGTCACAATTACTCAATTCTGCCACTGTAGCGCAGAAAGTGATAGACAGTAGATAAACAAATGATGCTGGCTGTGTTCCAATAAAATTTTACGAATACTCCAATTTTTTTTGTTGTTTGTTTTTTTGAGACAGAGTCTTGCTCTGTACCCATGGCTAGAATGCAGTGATGTCATCATAGCTCACAGCAACCTCAAACTCCTGGACTCAAGCAATCCTGCCTCAGCCTTCTGAATAGCTGGGACTGTAGGCGTACGCTACCACACCTGGCTAATTTTTTCTATTTTTAGTTGTCCAGCTAATTTGTTTCTATTTTTAGTAAAGACGGGGTCTTGCTCTTGCTCAGGCTGGTCTTGAACTCCTGACCTCAAGAGATCCTCCTGCCTCAGCCTCCCAGAGTGCTAGGATTCATCAGTTAATTCTAATGCTGATAGAGGATGCACCAAGTATAACAGGAAAATGATTGGTTGACTCTACCAGGCTGGAAAACACCAAAGAACAGCATACCTGACTGGAGGCATTGCCTTATCTTCCAGTATCCTTCCATCTATCACTCTGAATGTGTCTTCTCTGTCATTACATGATAGCCACCCCCACACTCTACATTATTTTATTTACTAAGTTCTTTAAGCCATAGCTTTATTGAAAAAACTCTAAAATTTTTAATTTTTTTTGTTTTTGATTACCAGATGTATTGTAGAAACTGAAAATTTAGAAGAAAGAGTAGCTGTGGTGAGTCGAATAATTGAAATTCTACAAGTCTTTCAAGAGCTGAATAACTTTAATGGTGTCCTTGAGGTTGTCAGTGCCATGAACTCATCACCTGTTTACAGACTAGACCACACATTTGAGGTAGGTGTTTTTAAAATGAACTTTCATTCTCTATTATAAAAATTAGGATTTTAACAATTTTGATCTTCAATTTTAAAATGTCTCATCTGTCTTTTCAGTAGCAGGTTAAGAGATGGAATTATCAAAATTACATAATGAATTGATTGCTTTTTAAAAAATAGGGCATTCCCATTAAAATGCATTTACAGGTTCCAGCCTAATTTAGAAAAAGAAAAAATTTCAGCACTTAATTTGTTGTATAAATGTATAATTAAATGCTCACATAACTTAGGAATGGCAAGATAAACTGGACTGACTGCTGTCACACATACACACTTACATTTCTTTTAAGTTTGTACTGGGGTCTATGAAGGTAGTTTGTTTGAAGCAGTATTACAATTTTAGAATTAAACTGACACTGTTGTGTTTGAGCCTTATTATTAATCTGATATTTTTTGGTATGACCTGTGATTCCTTTTGTAAATGTATGCCTCCTAAATATTTTTCTTCTTGTAGCAAATACCAAGTCGCCAAAAGAAAATTTTAGAAGAAGCTCATGAATTGAGTGAAGATCACTATAAGAAATATTTGGCAAAACTCAGGTCTATTAATCCACCATGTGTGCCTTTCTTTGGTAAGTATTTCTTTCTGAATTTTTATTGCATTTCTAGATAAAATAGACACTTTTTTTCATTAAATGACTGAATAATTACATGTGTAATATGCCACAGAAAATATTTATTTAACAAATATTTAGCACCTGAATCCCTTTGGAATTTTTCTCTATTAGGACTTTTTAAGATCAAGTCCAATATATATATATTTCATTTTCTATTTTCATTTTGAGTATCCATTAGATATTATATAATACTTGTGTTTTATCCTCATAGAAAGCTTTTTAATTAAATTTTAATAAATTACAAAAGAGGCTTGACCATACTCAACCATAATCATTTTTTTTATAAACAGTTGCACATGGCTAAAAATTATTGTGCATGTGTCCTTGGGCCAACCTTAGGCACATCAATTTTTTATTCTCTTCGTCTGCTCTTTTTTTCCCCCCTCTGCATTAAAGGAAGGAAGTACCTTTTTCTTCCTTTTAAGACTGAGTCTACCATCTGAATCTCCCTTTCTGTAGTTTTCTTTGTCTTCTTCCATCATTTATTTCCTGTCCTTCATATCTATAATCTCTCTTTCATTCTCTGCCTATGTATATGCTATCATGAGAAATTATGGCCTCTATCACACTATTTGGTGTTTATTCTTTTTCATATGTGGCATAATTTTGCCTGTTCCTTGTCTGTATCTATTTTTTTCTATATAGTTTTAAGTTACATCATACATAGCAATGTTAAATCCTGATATTTTTCAATTAACATATTGTCCAACATTTTATTGTTTAGGCTTCATACCAACCACTTTTGTATTTACTTCTAATCTTTTGCTATATATATTGTATTTCATTGTAATTATATGATGCGTGCCTATTATAGTTTACTTTTTTCACTTATATCCTAATTATATTTTTGTATTTTATTAAATAATTTTCATAATAATTAAGAATGGCTTTATGGAATAATATTCCATAAAGTTGACATGACAATTTGTTTAACCATTACCTTATGATTGGACACACTGTTTCTTGTCTTTTTGCTTTCTTTAATAATGTTATGATTAATATCTTCATTTATACCTTTTTCTGTTTTTGAGAATATCTTCTTGAGATAGATAACCAGAAGAAGAATTACAGTAGTTCCCCCTTTATCCTTGGTTTGGCTTTCCACAGTTTCAGTTACCTATATTCAGCTGTGGTCCAAAAACAAGATATTTTAAGAGGGCAAGAGAAAGACCACAGTTGCATAACATTTATTACAATGTACTGTAATAGTTCTACTTTAATATTAATATTAAATTTAATATTATTGTTAATCTACTGTGCCTAATTGATAAATTAAGCTTTGTCATAATTATGTATCTATGAGAAAAGATAGAGTGTATATATGGGTTTGGTGCTATTCATGGTTTCAGGTATCCACTGGGGGTCTTGGAAGGTATCCCCCTTGGATAAGGAGAGACTGCATAAGTTAAAAGGTGTCAGTTTTTTAACTCTAGTACATACTGCTAAGTTGCTTTCTGAAAAGCTTATATTCATTTATGCTGTTATCAGAAGTGTATCAAAAAGCAAATTTCATCCCATGGTTTCCAACTTTGGATACTTCTTCCTCACCCCCACCGCCCCCCATTTCAATTATTTTCACAGATTAAAAACTACTTACTACCTATTTATTGTAATAATTTCTATTCTATGGTCATTTTTCCCATACATTTTTTTAATATTTGCATTCCCTCTTGTTCATGTTCTTTTGCATATCTTCTGCACCATTTTTACCAACTTCCTTTTAGTTTTTCTTTGTTGAAATGTATTAGTTTTAAATTATATACTCTGTCCATCTTTCTCATTATGATTCCTCTTGTTTCTAACCTTAGAAAGTTTGTATAATCTAATAATTTAATATTCAGTCATACTTTCTTCTAGCTTTTTTATAATTTTCTTAAAATTATATTTAACTCTTTTATCAAACTGAAGTCTCTTTTAGATATTAGATGAAATACCCAAATTTATTTCTCCACCAAATTGTTTATTTGTTTATTCTAGGTTTATTGAATGATTCTTTCTCCCCATATGGGACCTCCTTCTTTAATACATATTGTTACCAAATGACTTCTTATACCAGTGCCACAGTTTTAATGATTGTCACATTATAATTAGTGATTCTTAACTGGGGACAATTTATACCCCCCCAGGGAACATTTAGCAATGTTTGGAGATTTTTTTATTGTCCTAATTAGAATGGTGCTGCAGGCTTCTAGTGGGGAGAGGAGAGAGCTGTTGCTAACATGACGCTACCTAATGGCAAAGAATTACCTGGCCCAAAAGTGCCAAGGCAGAGAAACTCTGCTTTGTAATGTTTTCACAGATGATAAAGTCGGTTCTTTAATGTTTCCTCAGTATTTTCTCTTTTTTTGTTCTCAAATGCCCAGGCTTCAAGTGGTCCCCACCTCAGCCTCCCAAGTAGCTGGAATTATAGGCGTGAGCCACTGTGCTCAGCAAGTTTCTGTCAGTTTTTGTCCGTTGATTTTTCTAAGTGAAGTTTATAAGTTTGGGCCCCCAAATACTATTAGAAAAATATGTAATTTAATCTGGAAAGAATATGTATCATATTTAGCATTTCCCTTTATTAATTTTTCCTGGGTATTTTTGGTTTGAATGGCATTCATCTAGTTACCCTTAATTCCAAGAATTTTTCATTTCCTTGGGTTTTCTAAATATTGTTTGTTTATCTATAGTTCATATTTACTTTGGGAGAGTTTTCTAAATACTTAATCATGTCTACAAATAATGATACAGTGTCTCTTCCTTGGACCTTATTTCTCTTATGCTTTATAGCATTTGTCTTAGCATTAACTTCCCAAACAAAGCTTTGAAAATAACGGTAAAAATAAGCAGCTTTATCCCCGTTAGACACTTCAAAAGTAAGAAGTTCTGTATGAAACTCAGTTACAGTTGGGGATAGGTATTAATTTTGCTACTTGCTTGATTAAATGCTTTTTTTATCATGTTAGGAAAGTATCTTTCTTGCTACAGAATTGTTTCATTATTTAAAAATACTAGCATTCAGTTATATCACAAAAATCACTTTTTAATTTTCCCTATTTCAATATATCGTTCCCATTTCTATTTTTACTTGTTTTACTTTGCTTTTTTTCTTCAAAAGGATAAGATCTTAAATTTAATTATTCTCTGCTGATTTTATGAAGCTTTTTTGTCATATATTATCATAAACTCCTAGTTTTCCTGCCAACTCCCTCCCCCAAATTTTTGATATAAAAATAATGAGTACATTTTTTTTCTCTTTCTGGTAAAACATTAAAGCCATTGTTCTTAAATGTGGTAACTATGGTACCAGTTCATATAAGGGAGCTAGAAAGGATCTAGGTAGGTCTGATGTTCATTTCATTCACCCTGTTGCTCTGTTGACAAATATTTCTTTTCTTTTCTTTTTTTCTTTTTTTTTTTTTTTTTTTTTTGAGACAGTGTCTCATTCTGTTGCTGGGACTAGAGTGCCATGGCATCAGCCTAGCTCACAGCAACCTCAAACTCCTGGGGTCAAGCAATCCTTCTGCCTCAGCCTCCAGAGTAGCT
Source organism: Microcebus murinus (assembly GCF_040939455.1). Lineage (NCBI taxonomy): Eukaryota > Metazoa > Chordata > Mammalia > Primates > Cheirogaleidae > Microcebus > Microcebus murinus. The sequence continues at coordinate 31,560,060 of NC_134106.1, read as the reverse complement.
GGGACTATAGGCATGCGCCACCATGCTCAGCTAATTTTTTCTTTATATTTTTAGTTGGCCAATTAATTTCTTTCTATTTTTTTAGTAGAGACAAGGTCTCACTCTTGCTCAGGCTGGTTGCGAACTCCTGACCTTGAGCGATCCTCCCACCTCTGCCTCCCAGAGTGCTAGAATTATAGGTGTGAGCCACCAACAAATATTTCTTTTTTTTTTTTGAGACAGTTGTCCAGGCTAGAGTGAGTGCTGTGGCGTCAGCCTAGCTCACAGCAACCTCAAACTCCTGGGCTTAAGCAATCCTACTGCCTCAGCCTCCCGAGTAGCTGGGACTACAGGCACGCGCCACCATGCCTGGCTAATTTTTTATATATATATCAGTTGGCCAATTAATTTCTTTCTATTTATAGTAGAGACAGGGTCTCATTTTTGCTCAGGCTGGTTTTGAACTCCTGACCTCAAGCAAACCACCCGCCTCAGCCTCCCAGAGAGCTAGGATTACAGGCGTGAGCCACCGCACCCGGCCGACAAATATTTCATGACTACCTGCTAAGTGCCAGTACTATGGCAGGTGCTTTGAAATATGAAAAATACAATCATTATACTCACTTAGCTTATATTCATGCCACTAGTGATATCCTGTGGTCTCTGGTACACAGAGACAAAAGGAAACTATATAAATAGAAAGGAGTCTCCAGAGACTATACAAATGCAGCCAACTTAAAACAATCAACCTGGTCTACAGCCTTTTGTTTGTGAGGCCTATGACTACCTAGCTGGCTAAAACTAGCCCCTGCAGACTATAGATAAACCCAAGTAAACTTTCCTCATTACCATGCTAAAGTCTCCACCCTGGGAAGAGCTATAGCTTCATCACCATAACATGCGACTTGTGTGCTAACATGACAAACTAACCACACATATGCAGCAGGAACCCCTCCCCTACATACATGCATCTTTTTCTTTCTCTACGTCCCATAAAAAAGCCCATGCCACTTTCCCTCAGATACTACTTTTAAAAAAAATATTCCAGGTATTCTTTCTTACTACAAATAATTAAAGACTCCTATCCATTCTAAGTGATGTATCCCAAGAATGGAAAAATTAGCACCACATGTATCACCATCAAATTGGTTTTAACTGATCAACACCTAAGTGCACATATAGCAATAACATTCATTAGGTATCAGGCAGGTGGGGGGAAGGGGGTGGGTATATACATACATAATGAGTGCAATGCACACCGTCTGGGGGATGGACATGCTTGAAGCTCTGACTGGGGTTGGGCGCAAGGGCAATATACATAACCTAAGCTTTTGTACCCCCATAATATGTTGAAATTAAAAAAAAAAAACAAAAAACCTCATACTGGTCAAGACCCATGTTCTTATAAAAAATCATTTATTCCCAGGCAAACAAACCCCAATCTTTAGGGTAACAAAACCTCAGGGCCTGTTCACTGGACTCTTTGGCACCTGTTGTCCCATCTCCCTGATAGTTGGGTATTGATTCATACAAACTGAACTCTCTGAAGTACTCTCTCAGATCTTTATAAACTTAACTGATCTTTATAACATGGTCTTAAATGGAAAAAAGGAGGTTTCAGACCTATATTTTGGGTATGATTTCAGTAAGGTGTTTTAAGCTGAGCTGTGTGATCTAGTGAGTGAATACAAATATGTGTAGGTAGTTTGATAGGTACAGAGACAGCCCACCTGCCAGCCTTCCTACCCTTTCTCTTCACCTTCCTGGTTATTGAGCTTCTGTTCTTTTAAAATAGTTTATCTACAGCTATTCCTGGACAGTTCTGCTGCTCCAGGAAGATCTTTGCTACTCTCAAGCTATGAGTCCCTGGAGTTCGTCAGGCAACTTTTTATGGTTCTGATCCAGTGGGTAGAGCTAGATGTTATCACTGCATCTGAATTCTGTATGGTCTATAGAGTAGTTTATAGATACTCCTTCCAGATTCTTAATTCTGGATACTGTTTTTCAAACTCCTTCTATGAGGGAGTGTCAGAGGTAGTAGCGGACACTTCTATTTCCTCTTATCATCTTACCAGAATTCATATTCAAGTCTTTTGCTGGCATTGCTACCATTTACAGAATAAAAGTAGGGCAATTTCTCCTTCCAAAGCACTGCTAGACTTCTGTTCTATATCTCAGTTTTTCTCTGTATGGAGAAAATGTTCTGCTCATAGGTAGGCTGGATATGTGGGCAAACTAACATTTCCTCTAAGGTAAAAGGATGTACCTTAACCAAATTTGTCATCTGTGCATAAACTATAGCAGTAGCTTTGCTCTTTCCTCTTACATAGCTCGGATCTTATGTCCTCCTTTCTTTTCGTAAATTTGGTTTGTCTCCACTCGAGCTTTCCAGCTATTTAAGAATTGATTCTCACATCCTGGTTTATTCTTTAAATGTCTCTCTTCTATTTTAAAATAATATGCTTCTTTCATTCACTCAAAATCATTGTTGAAGGTCAAGCATTGGTGGCTCACACCTGTAAATCCTAGCACTCTGGGAGGCCAAGGCGGGATTGCTTGAACTCAGGATTGAGACTAGCCTGAGCAAGAGTCAGACCCCATGTCTACTAAAAATAGCCAGGTGTCATGGCAGGTGCCTGTAGTCCCAGCCACAAAGGAGGCTGAGGCAGAAGGATCACTTGATCCCAGGAGTTTGAGGTTGCTGTGAGCTATGATGACACACTGCATTCTACCTGGGGTGACAGAGTGAGACTCTGTCTCAAAAAAATTTTTTGTTGTTGTTGTTAAATGCCTCTTATGTGCCATACCTAGGGCTAGGTGCTGAGAATAGACAAATAAGACTAGTTCCATAGTTTCTGCTCCCTTAAAAGAGCAGAAAAATAAATTATAGTACTACGTAATAAGTATAAACACTATATTGTAGAAACGTGTAAATCAAAGTGTGGACAAAGGGCTATGGGAACCTGGAACCCTGAGCAGCCACTTTGTCCTGGTAAGCTTGAGAAAGGAATCAGCAAAGAGGTGAAACCTTATCCTTCTTTATTATTTATGTCATAATGCTCTGCTTTCCCTTTCCTTAGAGTAGCTGCCTTCAGAGTACGGGATAGAAAATGATCTATTGAAGTACAGGAATAAGTAGATCTACTTATATTTTAAAAAAAGAAAAAGCAAAGAAAAATTTAAGCTTTACTAGTATATAATACTCAGGTCTATATTATACATATACATATTTATATGTACTACATTTTTATTCAAATTATATATATATATATTTTTTTTTTTTTGAAGGCGTATGCTGAAACATTTTTTTACTGATGTAGTGTAGGATCAACAAAGCTTGGACATCACTGCTATGATTTTTTGTTCTTTTAACTAGCCATCAGTTAGGCATAAAATAATTTCCAAATTTTATCCTGAACTATCCCAAAGTGCTACACTCAAGTGTGCTTTAACACCTATGACATCCCCATCAACTTACTATTCCCCCTGTATTCCCATTTGTCAGTCATCACACCATCAGTCCTCCCCACCCCCAGTCACCCAAGCACACTGCCCCTATCTCCTCCCCAAACCAGTTAATCAGTTCTTAGGGAGTCTACCTCTTAAATATTTATCCCCTTCCCTCTCCCCATAGACTCCAGAGCAGCTGTCATCATCTCACTATTGTTAACCTACTAACTGTTCTTCCTATTTGTGGTCTTAACTCCTTCCAACCCATTGCTTCACAAGTACAACTAGAGTAATCCTTTTAGAATGCAGGGATGCTTATATCTCCTATTTACTCCTGGATAAAAGTTAAGCACCTTAACAAAAGGCACTATATGACCTATGCCAAGTCTACTACCCACAGACTCTTCTGCAGGTGGGCCATCAATTTATGACCAATATGAAAAGTTGATTTTAGCTGTCATTGAATATGCACAGTCTTACTGACATGTTTGTCAAACTGAACATTGAGCTAAGTGGATCATGCAACTTGTATAAAGAAGAGTATGATTGGCTGAAAGTAAACAAGCCAAATAACAGACAGATGTGGAAAACAAAAGAACCTGTGTTTACCAAACACACAGTAACTTTGTCTTGTGAATGTATCATCAAGAGTGGCCTAGGTGCTAAGAAATAGTCAAGTAACTAATACACTTAATAACTGGATGCTTTTTAAAAACCAAACAGGCTTTGATGTCAGTCATATTCCCTTATTGCTGATTTGTTCAATATTGAGTTGAATCATTTAATCTTTTCAAGAGTGTAGCCAAAAATTCTAGTATTTAAAAGTATACCTCTACCACAAAAGCCTTTAGAGCCCCTAATCTAGCCCTTGCCTACGTCTACCCACATATCTTGCCACTCTTCCTCCACCCCACGCACCAAACCCCTATGTGATGCACAACCTATGTGTAGCCATATTATCTCTAAATATGCCTGTCAAGCCTCCTCACAAATCAGTGGCTTTATATACATCACTGCTTTTCTTGGAATGCCCTTCTATCTTATTCTATTCCTTAAACTTCTCATTTTTTTCAGACTTATTCTAAGTATCACCTTGTCTCTGATGCTTTTTCTAATCCTACCAGCTCAAGACAGAGTTAGGAATACCTCCTTTGTATTTCCATAGCATCTTATGTATTACCACTAACATAGCACCTCCTAATATATAGCACTTACCAAATTGTACTGTAGTAGTCCACAATTCAAAGCTCTGGGCTCCTTGAGGTCAGGGACACCTTGAGCACTGGACTCCTTGAGGTCTTTTTCATCTTTGTATCTGCAGTATCTCATGCAGTATTTGGCATACAGCAGAAACTCAGTACACGTGTATTGAGTGAATGAACTCAGATATCCACACCTCCCCCTTTTTTCCCCCAAAGCAAATCAGTACTTTGGGGGAAAATGCAGAAGCTTAAGAGTATAGCACAAGATGCAATAGCAACATCAACAATCACCACCATAGAAAATTAATACTTACTTTTGTCAGTCCCAATTCTAAGCCTATATGTAAATTAACTCATTTATTTCTCACAGCAACCCTCTCATTTTACAGATGAGAAAACTAAGGCACACAGAGACCCGGCTATTTGTACAAGATCACACAAGTAGAAAGCAGCAGAGCTGGCTCCAAAACCTTTATGCTAGAATAGAAAGGAACTGAAGTGGTCTGGTACTAGAAGGCTGTATGAAGAACTAAAGTGCCTGTTATTTTGCTGCTTCTCCTCCTCATCCTATGCACAACCTGTAGTGATGGGGAAACAGGAACTCAGTTACCAGTTACCACTAAGTCTTAGAATGATTGAAGACCAGAATATACATATATTATATACAGTGCTGTGTTTGATAGGTTTGCAAATCCTTCCACATTTCCATGAATAAGACTATCTAAATAGTACTACCTCTGAATTGCAAATTATAACAACCTACAGTGGGGCCTCCAGAGCTAAGTAAACAGAAAATGTGATCCTCTGACTTAGCATTTTCCCCATTTGCCAAAAATATGTGTCATTAATGATGGGGTTATTCTTAAAGTTCTTTTAACAAAACTGTGATTTATGTCCAATAACCTATTTATTAAACTTGGTCTCCCTTTTTCCTGGTTATCTATAAAATCTCCCTTTTTCTCGATTATCTATAAAATTTAAGTCTTTCACAGAAGAATGATACTTACAAAAATGTTTCTCTTGATATTTACTTAGCTTGTTGTTTTTCACAGCATAGAAATCTGAGCCTTGATTCTTTAGTTATGGTGACTAAAATGGTACAGTGTCATATGCCCACGATTAATGAAAAAGAAAAAAACTTGCTTTTTTCCTTCCTTATCCTTGAAATAATTTCATTATATTATCTTCTAGGAATTTATCTCACTAATATCTTGAAAACAGAAGAAGGCAACCCTGAGGTCCTAAAAAGACATGGAAAAGAGCTTATAAACTTTAGCAAAAGGAGGAAAGTAGCAGAAATAACAGGAGAGATCCAGCAGTACCAAAATCAGCCTTATTGTTTACGAGTAGAGTTAGACATCAAAGTAAGTTGAATTAAAGACACATATTTCTGATTAAGTTTATAAACCTTCTGATAAAGGGCAGGTTTATTTTGTAGGGGAGAAAAGGGGAAATAAAATAAATAATTCAGATTTTATGTTAAGTATTTTCTTAAATTATTTTCATGAATTTCAAACTAAATTTATAATATTAACAATTATTTCTTTGCATTTATTTTAGAGGTTCTTTGAAAACTTGAATCCAATGGGAAATAGCATGGAAAAAGAATTTACAGATTATCTTTTCAACAAATCCCTAGAAATAGAACCACGAAACCCTAAGCCTCTCCCAAGATTTGTAAGCATTCATGTATTTATATTTCTCTTACATTTATGCATTTTCTTGTGCTTGTCATCTACATCTGGTGATGTTATCACTAACATATGTGTTACATAGGTAGCTTTCTATAAGGGCATTCCAGGATGAAGTACACATGTGATAGTTAAAAGTAATAAAGAAGTGCTGAATAAATATGCCAGAGATATCCCACTTTTTCTAAATAAATGAACATTAATATTAATTTGAATAAATCTTGATATGATAGATGATGAAATTGAACAAATATGTAAATTTTTTATTGTCTTTGGTTTTACCCAAAAAAAAATGTTACTCAAGATTTATACTAAGGACAGGAAATTTAATGAATTTATCCTAGATTCATTTAAATATATTTACTTATATGACTTTTTAGAAGTAATGACTTGTTAGAACTATTAACCATGAAGAATCATTAGCCAGAAAAATACAAATGCCACAAACCTAACACACACAAATGAACACAGGCAATTTAATGCATTTGTGAACAGCTCAAATGATCCTAATGGTATCACTGTATCGTAGCATAGTAAGGCATTATAATTCATAATGATGATCTTATTTTTTCCAGCAAGGTTAAATTTGCTCAAAATAGTCTGGGTTGTTCCCCCTACCACCCCACCTCCCGTGTTTATTTATAAAATAGTCTGTTTTAAAAGCCAGCGAAATATACACTTTAGAATATTTCTACCCAAAATTATTAAAAAAGCAAATACTCTGGTATTTATAAGACAAAAACTCAGTTATTTAAAGAAATTCATTCCCTAAACAGTTTATATAATCCAGGCTTTAGCAAGATGGAATGTTGATGCTTTGACTTAGATACTTGGATTTGAATCATTATGTAACTTCCATATTAGTGATTGAGGATTTTCCTAGACTTCAGTTGAATTTTAACAGGCACGTACAGAGTAACCTGCCTTTTCTACTGTAGTGTTTTAAATATTGTCTTTCTTTTGATATGTCTACAGCCAAAAAAATATAACTATCCCCTAAAATCTCCTGGTGTTCGTCCATCAAACCCAAGACCAGGTACCATGAGGCATCCCACACCTCTGCAGCAAGAGCCAAGGAAAATTAGTTACAGTAGGATCCCTGAAAGTGAAACAGAAAGTACAGCATCTGCACCAAATTCTCCAAGAACACCATTAACACCTCCTCCTGCTTCTGGTGCTTCCAGTACCACAGATGTTTGCAGCGTCTTTGACTCTGATCATTCAAGCCCTTTTCACTCAAGTAGGTGCTAAACTTTTAAATGTATTAAGGTATTTATTAGCACTATACATGCTAGAGGTAAAAAAAAGAATCTCTGATTTTGTGTGTGTGTGTGAATTTGTAGACAAGTGCATTTCAAAAGATATTATTATATCAAATATAAGACAAATTCTAAACTCCAGCAACCTTCAATTTTTAAAAAATCTGCTGGAACAGATATAATAAATTATAAATATAATATAATAAAATAATATAATTTATAAATTTATTATACTTTACTGAAAGGCCTGGTTGTAAAATTGGTAATTTAAACTTCATTTGAGCATTTCACGATGCATTCCTCATATCCAGAAGAAACTAAGATAATTAAAATCTGCAAAGAATGTCAGTGCTGTGTTTCAAATGCTGCCTCCAAAAGTATTACATAGGTTGTATATTCCTAATTCAGAAATCTGAAATCTGAAATGCTCCAAAATCCAAAACTTTTTGAGTGCCAATGTGCCACTCAAAGGAAGTGCTCATTGAAGGACTTTGTATTTTCGGATTAGGGATCCTACACCAGTAGGTATAATGCAATAATCCAAAATCCAAAACACTTCTGGTCCTAAGCATTTCAGGTAAGGAATGCTCAACCTGTATTTGAATACTACTCAGGGTACGCCACCATCCAGTCCCCACCAAATTCTGCAGTAGCTTTTCATTTTGCAGTGTATCCAATTCGAACTCCTAATTAACCCTTTCTCAGCCTACCCCGTGGTACCCTGATGGTATACAGTGCTGGCTAGTACACTGCCTATGCTTTTCAGCACAGCCATACAAATCTTACAGACTGCATACTATTGCTTATCCCTCTTTTATTTGTAGACCAGCACTATCTTATAGAAATATAATGTGAACCACATGTATAAGTGTAAATGTCTAGTAGCCACATTAGAAAAAGCAAAAATAATTTTTAATAATATATTTTATTTAGCCCAGTATATTAAAAAATTGTCATTTCAACATGAAATGAATATAATATTACTGAGATATTTTACATTCTTCTTTTTGTTCTAAAGCTTTAAAATCCAATGTGCATTTTATACTTACAGCACATCTCAATTTGGACAAGCCACAGTCAAATGCTCAAAAATTATGTGTGGCTGCCAAACTGTACAGCTCTCAACTCTACCCTTTGAAGAGGCTACCTTTTAAATCTAGGTCACCATTAATTTTCTAATTAATTGCATGTGGAGCTTTACAGCTCTTCTGAGAACACACAACCGTTTTTCATTCATTTATCACAAAATCAAACTTGAATCCAGTCACCTTTTGCCTTTTCATTACCACTTCTACATACTCTTCCCATTGGCTGTCTTAGTTCGATGTGCTGATCAAGTTCCGCCCTAGTATATGACATAATAGAATCCAGTAAGGAGACAGCATGAGATTATTATGGGGGAGGTTGAGAAGCATTAACCTAGGAGTGAGAAATCAGGTTTGTCATCCCAGTCTGCTAGTGAGCTTTCTGATTTTAAATAAAATACTTTTTCTGTGCCTTCTTGGGATCAAATTAGATTAAGGTTCTCTCAGTTGAAAGAACCTAACTAAAAATCTACATAAAATAATTCTTTGGAGGTACATTATTTTGACATTTGGTTCAGAATACTATTTGTTTATTCCTATAGTGTACATACATTTGCAGACCAGCATTCTGTCTTGTCTTCGTACCATCTAAAGTGAATTTGGCTTGAGAATAATGCAACTTGGATTTATTTGGTGACTGGGATCATGGAGTCATGTTATACACATAGTAAGCTGCCATATATTTTTCATAAGTTCAAACAGACACAGATAAAAAAATTCCCATTTATTCTCCCCAACTTCCAACTCCCTAAATTAAGTAATAAAATGAACCCAGATTCTTTTTCAGTATATCTGACCTAAAATCATTATTTATTCTGACCCATTTAACTGTTTGCAGGATTTTTCCCTTAGAGCAGACAGCTATGGGTCTAATTATAAAGATTCTCAAATAAGTGAATTATTGAAACCACATGAAAGCTGTTAATTGCAAATTCTACTTCTCTTAGTTTAAGTAGCTACAAATAGAAAAGGAAAAACAGAAGATAAGCACATTAAGTTCTTTACTAGTGCTGAATCTTTAAATGATTAATAAAACAGGGAAGAAGGAATCATTCTGGAATGCGGTGCTCTGGACCAGTGCTTTCTAAGATGTGGCAGTGGACCAGTATTAACTTAAACAGCTGGGCAGGTGGAGAATACATTGAGGAGTTAGGCTTTGTAATCTTAGACTTGAGGCTTCTCTCAATTTTTCTTTTTTTGTGATAAAGAAAATTCGTATAACTACTCCCATTGCTTTTAGTAAAAACTTATCAGCAGCCTATGTGTATTAAAAGTCCTCACCTGCTTTTGACTCCACTTCTGCCTAACAGATCTGCTACTACTGTGGAGATCACCTGAGTCTCTAACTTGCTACCAACCATTTTGCCACCAGAGTGAATACCTACTTCCTGTTTCCCTCAGGGCCTGGCAGGAAGACTGCAGTCATATCATCTGAACACATTCCACTCAATACAAAGCAGCAGATAGTTACACTGCTTAAATTTTTCAAAAGGCCAAGTTTGACTACAATTTTTTTAAATAAATCCTAATGCTGTTCTTTTTTACTCTTATAGTTTTTTTTCCCCCAAATAATCTTTTAAACCTATATAGTTCTTTCAGCCAGTATGTGTTGCATATCTTACTCCTTGCTAAGCATTTACATGTCTTCTATGGGAAAACTTGCAGTCTTACTAAGAAATTAAAAATAATCATAGTACAAAGAGAATCATAGTTAAATGCTAAATGAGTGGTGAAGACAAAAATACTATAAGTTTACAGAAAGATGACCTCAGAATGGACAAGAATAGTCACGGAAAGCTTTATGGTAAAGTCAAAGAAGGAAGAGAACTGACCACCTACTTAGTGTTGCCATTTATAACCTCACATTCAAAGTCCTGCTCCACAGCTTGCCCTGGCCAGGTCCACCAATGAATGAGGTAATAATGACAGTGCCTAGGAAAAGAGAAAAGACCACCTGGCTCACTACTTTGTTTCTGCTGCTAACACAGAGAGGGGAAAATGAAGTAATGCTTGTTACCTTCCTGTTTGAAGATTGCCTAGTCATAAAATATAGGCCAGAGGTCTGACCTGGTCTATGTGCTGGAGAGGAATTTTGTCTCCATTTCTTAGTAGAGGAAGGTTTAACAAGAAAAAGATGTATCACAAGCATTTCAAGCAGAAATGCAAGGCTTTTCTTCATGGAAGATTACTGTAGGTGATGAGTTTCTAATCTCAAAAACATTTGCATTTATTTACCAGGCTTTTGTAAGTTTAAGAAGTTATCCATAATTTATGTCATTTATGCCATTTTTTTTCTATAGGAAAATGCTTATTTCTATTTCAAGAATGACTCCTTTATAAACTCGGGATTGTCTTCAACAGTGGTTTCAACCCTGAGTGTATTGTATAATCCCTTGGGGAGCTTTAAAAAAATACCTAGGTGTAGTCTATACTAGACTGGAATTGGTACCTGGGTATCAGAATTTTTAAAAACTCCCAAGGGGATTCTAATGTTCAGTTGGTCTGTTATCTGGAATTTATATTTAATAAATTAATACTACTTTTTAGATAACTGGATTTCACTGCTAAGTTATTATCAATAAATTTGTTGAGTATCTAGCTAACAAGAATTTCTAGCATATATTTCTTGATTACAGCATGTAAAATTCTAAAAGAATTTTTTATAGCATTTTCCAGGCAACCAGACCAGGCAACTTAATATAAAGTAAAAAATCAGAGAACCTCAAATTTACCAAATGTATGAATCTAAGCCTATGCTATATAAAACATGATCAAAGCCAAGTTTACATCTGTGTACCTATGTCTATTCATATGTATAATTATTCTTTCAAAAGACTGCAGCTTGTAACAGCTGAGCTTTATGTTTTTATTTTATTCCTATATTGTACTAAGTGCACTACCACATGTTTTTGAGGCTTATCTCCAGGAGTTATATTTATTTAGTTTTCAAGAAAAGCAGGAAATATATAAGCAGGTAAACACTAGAGCTGAATATTCCCTTAATCCCTATCATGTCATAGGTGCCTAACAGTGAAGAAAATCATTGACAGAGCAATAGCTTCATATAATTTTAGAATGTAAAAATGAATTTTAATCTTCTGAGAGGTAGTTTATTAGAATTAGCTGGATTGCTACAGTTAGTAATCATGGGTTCCAAATAAATACTAGCACATATGGAAAGGAGGTAATGGGACAGATTATTTGAAATTTGGCCTCAGGGAAATAAGACCACTGTGTCTATATAAGCAATCAAGTTAATAGAAGTTGTGCCGGCTCAACCTAGAATATAAAATTATTTCCCCTGGCTAAATAAGCCTGAATAAACAAATGTTCCAAATTATGAGTGATTGCCTATTGTGCAAAAAAAAAAAAAAAAAAAAAAGATGAGAGAAAGAGAAATCTGAATTTTTCTTTTCCTCTTTTATTTATTTATTTATTTTATTTTTTGAGACAGAGCCTCACTCTGTCACCTTGGGTAGAGTGCAGTGGTTTCATCCGAGCTCACTGCAACCTCAAACTCCTGGGCTCAAGCGATCCTCCTGTCTCAGCTTCCCGAGTAGCTAGAACTACAGGCACACACTACCTTGCCCAGCTGATTTTTTCTAGTTTTTTGTAGAGACGGGGTCTCGCTCTTGCTCAGGCTGGTCTTGAACTCCTGGCCTCAAGCCATCCTCCTGCCTCAGCCTCCTAGAGTGCTAGGATTATAGGCATGAACCACTGCACCTGGCCAAAGAAATCTTAATTTTTAAAAATCAGCTCAGTTTAGTGTTAGAGGAATTATTTTAGTCTCTTGGGTATTATCTGTTCCATATGTTGTTAACATGAGGTAGTGTAACATAAATAATTATATTGATTTATAGCTAATATAGATCATCTAGCCTTTTGTCTCAATTTTCCTGCTTTAATGCTCTTGGGGCTCTCTCTGGCTTTAGATTTTTATTTTTTTATTTTTAATTTTTATATTTTATTTTTATGTATGTAAGTATGTATGTATGTATGTATTTTGACACAGAGTCTCACTCTGTTGCTCAAGCTGGAGTGCAGTGGCATGATCATAGTTCACTGTAACCTCAAACTCTTGGGCTCAAGCGTTCCTCCCAGCTCAGCCTTCCCAGTAGCTGGGACAACAAACAGTTCTATGCCACTACCCCCAGCTAATTATTTTTTATTTTTATTTTTTTTACATACAAGGTCTTGCTATGTTGCCCAGGCTAGTCTTGAACTCCTGGGCTCAAGTAGTCCTCTTGTCTTTGCCTCCAAAAGTGCTAGGATTACAGACATGAGCCACCATGTCCAGCTTCAATTTTTTTTTTTAAGGAATTAATATTGTTGAAATCAGACATTCTAAATTTATCAGTGAGTTTCCTACACAAAATGAGTCTAGACACCAAATGTTTGTTAACTTTTTTAAAAAGTTTATGAATATAGTAGGAAAAAAGTCACTTTCATGCTTGTTTTTTTTTTTTTTTTTTTTTTTTTTTGAGACAGAGTCTCGCTTTGTTGCCCAGGCTAGAGTGAGTGCCGTGGCGTCAGCCTAGCTCACAGCAACCTCAAACTCCTGGGCTCGAGTGATCCTTCTGCCTCAGCCTCCCGGGTAGCTGGGACTACAGGCATGCGCCACCATGCCCGGCTAATTTTTTATATATATATCAGTTGGCCAATTAATTTCTTTCTATTTATAGTAGAGACGGGGTCTCGCTCTTGCTCAGGCTGGTTTTGAACTCCTGACCTTGAGCAATCCGCCCGCCTCGGCCTCCCAAGAGCTAGGATTACAGGCGTGAGCCACAGCGCCCGGCCCATGCTTGTTTTAATATCCAAGCTCTAGTTATTTTATGATGAGAATATATGCCCCAAGAATATTTTTCAAAGATATATAACAATATTAGTAAGAAACTCTCTTTTATTTTTCAATTTATATAAAATAAATTTATTTATTGTTTCACAAGTTTGAGTTTTCAAAATAATCTTTTATAAGTGACATATTTCTATACGTCCAGCTGAATTTTTGCTTGAGTTTATACATTTTTAAGTTTTCCAGTAATGTAGGGATATTTGTTTTTTCATGAATACCTTTCATTTAATTATAACATCAAGTATTAAACCTAAAGGTATCTTCAAAATTCCCAATATGATATTAATTCAATTATTTTTTCTTCTCAAAAGTAAGTAGTAATGAGCTTTTTACCACAAACTGTTACAACATTTTTTAAAACTAGGGTGACAAGAGTAACATTTTCATCATAAATATAAATTTTCACAGATGAGTTGGATATATCAATGAAAGAAAAAAAAATCTACTTTCTCTTGTTTCCTTTCACAGGCAACGATACCGTCTTTATCCAAGTTACACTGCCCCATGGCCCAAGTTAGTATATTTGGTTTAAGACTCATAATTCTGCTTTGGCTTTAAAAATCAAACCAAGTATAAACTTTCCTATTAAACTCTTCTTGGGTCTGGCAGCACTGGTACCTTGCTTGCAACATTCTAAAAGTGAGGCCTTCACTTGTGCTATCTTTTGATCATAAATGATTTGCTTAAATTTATATACTTTTCATGCTTTTTGTAAACCTTTTTTTTTTCCTCTTAAAAGAACTTATTAAATAAGTGGCTTCTACATTTAATCTTTTTTATCTTTTCCAACTATAGACTTCTAGATAAATGTTAATGCTCAACTTTGGGGGAAAAAAGCAAAAGCATGCATGCGCGTATGGGAATGCTGGCAGCTACATGCAGTGTCTAAAGCACAAAATACACTTAGCCTGGTGGCAGCATAGATTGTAGGCAAATAACTGCTTTTGACTTTAGAAGACCCGTATTATAATTGTAACTATTTAAAGTATAGCCTAAATATTCACCACTAATAAAAAACTTCCATTGTAGCTATTTGTATTTAATTTTAAAGTAAACTAACAATTCACTAAATTCTATTATTTTAATTATTTTAAGCTAATAGATTAATACTTTTTGCTGTCCTTTCATACAAGTGATTTCAAAATGTATACAATAGAAAGTACTAGTTATAAGTGAAATTAACTGTATCTAGTCTCTTAAGAAAAAAGGTGGGTGATCAAAATGTTGATCATTTGAATAATGTCAGTGCACAAAGTACTCTTTTTAAGATCTGTATTATAACATTTAATTGACAAAACAAAAAGCTTAATGTTTAAAAGACACAAAGAACCTACTGAGTATAATTTTGAATGATTAAGTACTGTTTCATATCTTTTTTTTTTTTTTTTGAGACAGAGTCTCGCTTTGTTGCCCAGGCTAGAGTGAGTGCCGTGGCGTCAGCCTAGCTCACAGCAACCTCAAACTCCTGGGCTCGAGTGATCCTTCTGCCTCAGCCTCCCGGGTAGCTGGGACTACAGGCATGCGCCACCATGCCCGGCTAATTTTTTATATATATATCAGTTGGCCAATTAATTTCTTTCTATTTATAGTAGAGACGGGGTCTCGCTCTTGCTCAGGCTGGTTTTGAACTCCTGACCTTGAGCAATCCGCCCGCCTCGGCCTCCCAAGAGCTAGGATTACAGGCGTGAGCCACAGCGCCCGGCCACTGTTTCATATCTTAATAGTATTCATAAACTAGCTAACAACATACATTGTCGTCTTCCAAAGTATAATTATTTATATGCCTGCATTATTTCCTTATGGTTAAGATCAGAAACTCTATTCCCAGGGACTATCCAATAAGGAAAGGGAAATTCTATACTAATAAAGTCAAAGGAAAAAAATGAGCCCATCACAAAGCTTAAAAATTATGATTCCAAAGATTTTCAATAGCTTGCTATTTCTCCCAGACATCTGAGAATCAGAACCAATTAAAAATACCAAGAATAGATTACTAGTGGGAATGTTTTATTCAAACATAGTAACAGAATATCTTATGCAGCTTATTTCTAAAAATTCTGCTAAAAAATTTCTGCATGCTTTTATATAGCAGTTTGCTTTAATAAGTAAAGTATTATTGGGCATTGGTTTATTGAACTGCTTTTGATACTTCTACACATTTCTTTTTAATAAATATAAGCAGTTTCCAGCTAAGCCTTTTCAAGATTAATAAGTGAAATAAAATTCCCATGAAGTTTTTTTAAAAAAGAAAAATTTAACATCCTACAGGATCTGCTTCAGTATCATCTATAAGTTTAACCAAGGGCACTGATGAAGTGCCCATCCCCCCTCCTGTTCCTCCACGGAGACGACCAGAATCTGCCCCAGCGGAATCTTCGCCATCTAAGGTAAAGTAGAAAATCTTGTTATCTAGAAATTGGAATCATTACAGTTACATTATCACAAATTGCTTATGTCTAGTTTAGCTCTCACCAGGCTAGGTTAACATTTCAGAGTATTTGGACTTAATAAATATTAAATATGGATTTAGTGTGCAGAAATGCAATAATGCTTTTCTTCTGAAGGTAGTTTGGTGTTTTCAAAACCTTTATAAACCTAAGCTATAAGTATTCCCAAGGAATAAAACAAGTTTTAGTCTATGAAGTAAGAGTAATTTAGTCTTAAACACAAAAACAGAGGAAAGGAAAGGAAAGAAAAGAAAGGATTAAGCTTTGTATGAAGGCACAGTATAACTGAAACTGTATGTTAGCATATGCTAACATATCTTATCTGAGCCCTTCACAGTGACTCTGATGTGCTTTTCAATGGAGTTTTCATGAAAATTCCAGGTTGGAAGAGACCCTAAAGGCTCAAAATAGCTATTTTTTCCACTTGTTTAATTTTTTTTTTTTTTGGCCAGCTGCTAACAATTCATTGATTCTTAAGCTGTCCAGAGAGCAGAGCATCAGGATAAGTCAAGACACTCTTTGCAGAACTTCATGAAATGTTAACATAGGAAATTTTAAACTATAAAATTAATAGGCAATTTATGCTAAATCAGAAATAACCTTATACTAGAATGACTGATAGGCAAGTAGCAGCAAACAAGAAGATTTTGAGGAAAAAAATTGGGGTAAAAACTTTGGCAAAAATATTTTTTTCTCTGAATTGGCAGAACCTCCCATTCAAAACATGGCAAAAATCCCTGTTCTACACCTAGCATCCCAGCAATAGCATGTTTGAAAACCCCAACTTAAAATTCTTAATATATTCATGCTACTACTTAAATTAATTTATTAATAAATGTGTGTTCTGTTCTTTTTCTCATTTGTTAGATTATGTCTAAGCACTTGGACAGCCCCCCAGCTATTCCTCCTAGGCAACCCACATCAAAAGCCTATTCACCACGATATTCAATATCAGACCGGACCTCTATATCAGACCCTCCTGAAAGCCCTCCCTTATTACCACCACGAGAACCTGTGAGGACACCTGATGTTTTCTCAAGCTCACCACTACATCTCCAACCTCCCCCTTTGGGCAAAAAAAGTGATCATGGCAATGCCTTCTTCCCAAACAGCCCTTCCCCCTTTACACCACCTCCTCCTCAAACACCTTCTCCTCATGGCACAAGGAGGCATCTGCCATCACCACCATTGACACAAGAAGTGGACCTTCATTCCATTGCTGGGCCGCCTGTTCCTCCACGACAAAGCACTTCTCAACATATCCCTAAACTCCCTCCAAAAACTTACAAAAGGGAGCACACACACCCCTCCATGCACAGAGATGGACCACCACTGTTGGAGAATGCCCATTCTTCCTGAGTTCCTCTGTACTGGGATGTTTATTTTCCTAGCCCCAAATCCATTGCTGGCAATGGATGCACTGAATGTGCCAGCACTGAGGAGTTAAAATGAGAACTCCAAACACTAACGACTCTACTTCAAGATGCAGTATAAGACAATGAATTTTAACCTAGACATTAATTATAAAATGAAAATGGTATTCCAGTTTAGAATACAGAAAGACTGAGCTAGAGGAATTGGACAACTGATTGCACCTGAAAATCAAGTAAAGGGACTTTTTTCCAGCCAATAGGCAGGAGTCCTCTTTTTGTGAAGTGATCATTATCATTAAAGGGATGGAAAACACAGTTTAGTGTCCAGCAGGCCCACATAATGACAGTTTTTGTAATTCAAAATATTATGCACTTTTAAAAAAAAATCTTAAACAGGGATCTTATGTCCTCCTTTGTTTTCCTTTGCTTTGCTTTACTCTTCTACTTTAGAATATTTTCTTAAAAATCACTCAAAGGACTGTGAGGAAAGGCTGTGGTACCTGACCTTGTTGAAATCAAGGCCCAGCACTGTACTACAGTCCTGTTTACAGATTATTACAGTGAACTGAATGGGTACCGAGGCTTCACCAAAGAGGTACTTTTTTGTTGTTGTTGTTATTTTTTTTAAAGAATAATTATACCAATTTTAAGAGCATTCCCCTACCTGCCCCTACCTGCCCCTACACACCCAAACAAAATGTGGTGGTGTTGCCTTCAAACGAGAAGTTTTGTGTCATTAAGATGACAGAAGAACTTTTTTAAAAATGTAACTGTCAAGTATACTATTTACATTTAGGAGACTGTTAATCTATGCTAGATTGTCATTTTTGCCCCTTCTCCCCCAAAGGTTTACTGGTAGTCCATGTCATGGCTGTCCCTCTAACCACACTATGGAAATGCAGGCACCCAGTGTGAAAAGGAGCACTTGCTGGGTATCACTGACACCCTTCATGTTTTACTAATAGTTGAGTAATCAGCATATCTAGAATTACCTTGCATTGCCTAAATCATGTGTATATAGTGAATGTTATATAATATACCTGGCAGGTCTGTTTTAATTTAATTGAATAAAGATACAAATACTTTGTTTGGCTGGCATATATTAAATTATTATATGGAGAAAATGGTCGATTCTTATTTCTTTCAGTTGAAAAACACACAAAAACACTAAGCATAAAAGCACGTATTGTGGTACGCTTTGGTTTCTAGTTCTGGATATCCGTATTAATCATAAAGAGTGATCTAAAGTCACAGTTTGGCATGTGGGAAAACATTTGGTTAGAATAGGATGGATATCTTTTAAGCAAAATTTTGTAAGTTTTTTAAGTTCCTAAGCACCATGTATACAGTTTGTTAAGGTTTGTTAAGGTTTATATTGAACATTCTGCCTTGCTTGAGGTCTTCCGCTCTTATCAGAACTATTCATAATAGAACATCTACCCGTATCATTACTATCATAATATGGATTATTTATTAAGCCTATGTACTGCTTTTCTGAGTCTAACAAATACTGTGACTGAAATGCATGCACCTGTTGAAGAGAAAAAGTTTTATTAATCTCTACTGTAATGTCTGTGAAATGTGCAGTATTCCATCCTTAAAGAGTCATCAGTTCATCAGTATCTGCATGTGTCCTCTGAATAATGAAGCAACATTTCAGCGATTCTGTTAACCACACCATTAGAGACATTTTTAAAAGTGCTGCAAATGGTGGAAACCTAGTACTTTAATAATTTCCTGTGATATTTATTAGAGCATTAAGTGTACATCACGATAGTACAGTATATAGTCCTTTAAGACCAGAAAGTATGTTAATTGCACCATCATTAAGCAGTCCATCCTATCATGTCTTTTCTTATTTGTTAGAGTTGAATCTTTTTTGTTTAATATTTGTGCCATTCCTATTATGGTAGCCATTTTTCTCTTTATAAAATGTCTCCTCATTTAAAAGTGTCCTAAAAAATTAATTTCAAATCCCCTCTTGGATGTAAAGTGTCCATGAGATCGTTCATTCAACAAATATTTATCTAATTCCACTTACTAGTGCTGCTACAACTAATCATGATACACATTCCAGAATCTCCCATGACTTTTTATTGGGCCAGCCTCATTGTCCTTAGGATTTCCCTTGTTATGGCTTATTGATTACTTCTCTTTTTAATTACCCCACCCCCACTCCAAATGAGAACCTGAGAAAAGTCACATTGGAGTCCATTCAGTATCGCCCTGGCTAGTGTGTTAGCCTTCAATAAAATGATGACCCTATTCAACCTGCCTGATCTGATAAAGAGGAAAAACTCAGATTTGGAGTACTAACCATATTTCTTGCAAAGGGAACCATTCTTCTATCCCGTGGTTCTAGGAGACCACTTCGCTGTGCAACAATTTTATATGCGTTGTGGATAGAGGATATTTTTATTCTGAAGTGTGACATTGGGTAAAAATATTTTCTGCAGTGGTAATTGATTACAAAATTCCAATCGGATGCCCTTAGGTGGAGGTGAGAAAACTATATCCTTGCCTTCTCAATCTGAAACATTAACTAGTTGACAAATTTATCCTTTGTAGTAACTGAAATATACTTAATTAGGGACAAGAAAGTGGCAGAGAAGATAAATGCATCATTACAAAATTCTGCTTTTGAATTCAGGACATTGCAAGGGAGTCAATGCACCATGACTTTTTGTTAACAATATCCCAAAATGTGGAACATTTCTTTTAGAAATGGAAACGTTCCTAAATGTTTAATTACCTTTGTATCACAAAATGAAAATATTTCAAGGCTGAATTTACTTAGTGGGCTGATAATCAATATAAATAGAAAAGAAAGCTTTTCATATCTAAGTACTTTTTAAAACAGGAACAGATAAGAAACAAATTTCTAAATTTATTGAAAGATTACAGTTATTTACTTTTCCCAGTCCTCCAAATGTATTTTAAGGCTACAAGTTATCAGAAACATTAAATGTTGCTTAATTAAAAGTTTTTGGGTATCAAATTATATGTTTAGTAGGTTACTATTCTCTTAACAACTTGGGAATGCTTTAATCTGAATTTCACAAAGAGCATGCCACACTAATACGACAATCAACAGAACAGTCTAATGAACAAGTAAGTACTATGTCAGTTGGAGGCTATTTATGGTTCTAAATTCTTCCTTTTTTTCATAAATCAAAAATTACCTTATGTAAACCGAAAATTAGTTTTATTTATGATCATGATCTTGTCTTAATTCTCAAGTTCAGCTTCCTTCAATCTTGTATTTCATTGTCTTTTAATACGACAGCTTAAATTCAGATTTTTAAGTGGCTCAGCAAAATAAATGGGAGAGGGGTGTCCCAATCTATTAGTGTTGTATATATTGAGGAAAACCTTTGTTTTCCTCCAGATTTAGAAAGAAACAATTTAACCATTTATTTCTTGGTATTCTGCTGCTGTGGATAGGTTTACTTATTCTTTTAACCTATATTGTGTGACTGTTTGTACAAGTGTAGGTCCTGTTGTATTGCACATTAATCTTTACCAATAAACAAATATCACAAGGTTAATATTGGTTTGGCTAAAAGAATTATGCAGTAAAAAATTATTTATAAGGGAAAGTGATGACTTTACAATGCCTTTATTCAACATATTTCTCTTTTGAACATCTTATAACTAACTTTTAAATCATTTCATAATCCCTTATACATGAGCCAATAAAATATTTTGAGCTCTACTTAGGAAGCATGAAGTCAACATGATAATTCTAAACAACAAAAGCACTTGTAACTTGTTTTGTAAGTTTCATGCCTTATTTTCCATTTTTGACACCGTAAAGTGCATTTTCTGTCGACTGTGAGCAAATTTCCCTTTTGCCTTTAATGAAAATAGTGCATTAAGTAGCCAACTGCTGCAGAATTATAAAGCAAGTTAGCTAAAGGTGGGTCACATTGGACTACCACTCAAAGAAACAAGATACATAATAGATGGAAGGTACATGTGGTGTGGCTTAGGGAGAGCGCACCAGTGCCAGATGCATGCCACTTTCAGTAGCTGCCAAATGTGCCTTTAATTAAGAACATCTCTAATTTTTTCCTTCAGATCAAGTCAGCATTTGGGGGCGGGATTAGGGCAGGGGACTTTGGGGTGCAAATATCTGGTGGAACCACCAGAGAATTTGAATTTGTTTGTCAAAGTGACATGTATAATTTTAGTTGAGATGTGTTTGTGTATATATGTGTATTTGCCTTTGTTTAGTAGCACGGTTATTTGCTAAAATGTCAAAAAATTGATCTGTCAGTCTTACTTTGATGTAAGAACAAAGTGTGGTCTATACATCTATTATGGCCTTTGTACCTAACCATGTTCGTAGGTAATCTTTGTACTCTGTGTGCAGCAGTATTTGGTTTGCATTTAAAGTGAAAATAATGGCTGTTATTTTTCTGGCATTACTAAGATAAACCGAAAATAATAAAGAAAAATGCCTTACGTAGCCCACAAGTGTATTATTTTGCATGTATTTATTTTAGCGGGCAGTATTTTTAAAGTCATTAGTGATTCTCATTTAGCTCATACTTGCCATATAGAAATATTCTGCATTTTATCATGGTCATACTTTGGAAGCACTTTTTCCTCTATCAAGTTATTGTAAAGGGGTTAAAGAAATTCCCTTTTTCCTTCTGTGTCAAATCACATGATTGTAGTGACTGTGGGAGGAGGCTCCCGGGATGAAAATTAGTAATTTAAAGTGACCTTGGTGTCACCTGGATGGAGTTTCAGAGGGGCTGAGGCATTTATGTTCCATAAAAGAAATTTTAAGATATCACAGTTCCCTGACAGGCAGCTTCTGCTGAGAATGAGGTAGCTTGACCTTTGGCAATTCTTTCTAGGCTTGGCATGAAAATATAGAGTTTCACATATTGACTGCTACACTAGAAAAATTTTTTTTTCCTTAGGGCCCCAGTGTTTTATTACAAAAATAGAATAAAAGCTTCTAAAATAAAACAATCCTTTCTAATTTAATGAAAAATTTGTTATTTTTTATTGTTTTTTGTGCGTGAGTTATATGCAACTTAAAAAATAGTTTATGAGGCTTCCAAGGTAAAGAGATGTGAGTTACACATGCTTCACACGGCCCCGGGCTCAAAACTAGCGTTAGTTAAATGCAACTAACAGGGCAGTTAATGTGTTAAGTTTATAACTAAACAATTATGCAAATGTGAGGTCATTCAAGGTGAACTAAAGAATGTTAAAATTGATGAATCCTTAGTGATCCAATCCCCTTATTTAAAAATTAAGGCAAGTGACACCGAGAGATGTGAGATGACTTAGCCAACATCAAATTAGTGACTGAGAACACTGAGTCAACTTTGATCCCTAGTATTTGGAGGACTTTTCACGAATACCTAAAATTGGTGATTTCCTCCCCTGGTTTAAAGACACAATATCATTGATTTATACAAATTCATTTGGTAAAACACTGTGAAATCCAAGCATGTATTATTGAGTATATTCTAGGTGATCAATTAAATAGCTATAGGAAAATGATGTTAACACTGATATTAGTCAAACTTGATTCTGAATTTGCTCTTGAAACAGGACTTCTTTTGAGCTTTAACCAGGGATTTGCTTTTTCACTTATTTTAATCATGTTAGATCATCACAGATTCAGGGTGCTTAAGTCTCTATGGTACAGCCCATAGTTAAGCTTGCCTTTTTGCAGATAGATGCACATGGCTTTCAGAGGCAAGAAGGTCTTTAATAGAGTAAAATTCCAAGAAAATTTATGGCCATTCTAACATGTTAGGGTTCTTAATTATTATTGCAGGCAAGAAAAATGATAGCCCATGTAGAAGTTAGTTTCTCTGCCTTAATAACTCATCAAGAAAAGAATCAATTTGATAATGTAAAACAAGAGGTGCTTTGGAATCATACCTGTGTTTACATTCTGGTTCCATTATTACATGAATGACTTTGGAAAAGTTATTTAACTAATATGAGTCTGTTTCTCATGAACACACAGAGGTTAACATCTGTTTGAGATTGTTAGGAAGTTTGAAGGTAATGTGAAAAGTGCAATGCATTTCACGGAGTAGATGCTTAATAAATGATAACTAGAGTTATAAGGGATATGTTTTCTTTTTTTGAGACAGAGTCTCCTGTCACCCTGGCTAGTAGACTGTAGTGGCATCATCATTGCTCACTGAAACCTCAAACTCCTGAGCTTGAGCGATCCTCCTGCTTCAGCCTCCAGAGTAGCTGGGACTACAGGCATGATAGCTCATGCCTGGCTAATTTTTTCTATTTTTCATAGAGATGGGGTTTCACTCTTGCTCAGGCTGGTCTCGAACTCCTGACTTCAAGTGATCCTCCCGCCTTGGCCTCCCAGAGTGCTAGGATTATAGGTGTGAGCCACTGTGCCAGGCCAAAGGCTATGTTTTCACAGTTAACCTGCTTTTCTATATCTTTTAAGAGGTTAGTTGTTTATCCTGAAAGTCCCCATAATGTGATTCTTTACTCTGTGGCTTTACTTTGCTGATTATCATCACTTAGTTTTGACTGACCTTAGGTTATAAGCATTTGATAAGGGCCTATCTGACTATTCAACTTTCAACAAATACTCATTGTTCCAGGTACAGTTCTGATGTTAAGAATATGGCAATGAAAAAAAGACAAAAATCCATATCATCATGGGGTTTATAATCTGGTGAGGAAATGCAGACGATAAGTAATAAGCATAATAAATAGGTATAGTATACATTAGGATATTGTAACTGTTCTGAACAAAAAACGATATGATGTCTGGGAATGTAAGGAGAGGTAAAATTTAAATGGGATGGTCAAAGTCATTTTCATAGAGAGGGTAACATAGGAATAAAGACTTGAAGGAGGTAAGGGAATGAGACATGCACATAACTGGGAAAAGAACATGCCAAGTCACAGGGCATATTATTTTAGAATAGCCTGTTCAAAAACCCAGAGGCAGAAGCATAATAGGTACACCTAATGAATAGCAAGGCTGCTTGTGTCTGGAGAATAATAAATGTGGGTGGAATAGAAAGAGTTGACATAAGAGGTTTAACTGAGTCCAGATCACTTATGGCTTTAAAAGCCCTTGTAATGACTTTGACTTCTCATTGAGAGAAATAGAAGGCCTGAGCAGAGCAGTGAGGAGTGACATGATATGATTTGCATTTTAAAAGGATAGCTCTGGCCGCTCCATTGAGGATAATTACAGGTTAAGAGTGGGAATAGGGAGGCTAGCCCAACAGAAAGAGGCTTGGACCAGGGTAATGGCAGTGCTGGTGGTGAGAAGAGGGCAGAGTCTGGATATATTGGAAAGAGAGCTCATTTGCTGACAGACTGGATGTGGGATATAAGAAAAACAGAACTGTCAAGAATGATTTCTAGGTTTTTGGCCAGAGCAACTGGAAGGATAAAGTTACCATTAACTGAGGTGAGGAAGATATGGCTGAGGCAGGCTTGGCTACATTGAGGTCAATAGATATTATACATTTTAAGAGATGTTAAGGATGTTAAGAGATGTTAAGGAGCCAGCTGGAGATGTTAGTCTGGAGTCTGGGTTAGAGGTCTAAGCTAAAGATATAAAATTGGGAGTCACTTTTATAAAGATGATATTTTAGGGGCCAGGCCTGGTAGTACACACCTGTGAGCCACCACGCCTGTAATCCTAGCGCTCTGAGAGGCCAAGGTAGGAGGATTGCTTGAGGTCAGGAGTTCGAGACCAGCCTGAGCAAGAGTGAGACCCTCTCTCTACAAAAACTAGAAAAATGAGCTGGCCGTGGTGGCACATGCCTGTAGTCCCAGCTACTCAGGAGGCTGAGGCAGGAGAATCGCATGAGCCCAGGAGTTAGGATGTAGTAAGCTATGATCATGCTACTGCGCTCTAGCCCTGGCGACAGAGGCAGACCTTGTCTCAAGAAAAACAAATCATACTTTAAAGCATACTCATCATATCTAAGGATTACCAAAGTCTTATCCAGCAGACTGGATAAGATCACAAAGAAGGTGAGTATAGACTGGAAAAAGAAGAGGTCTAAGCAAAGGAGAGCCCAGGGAACTCTAACATTAAAAGAGGGGCAACGGGGAAGCCAGGCATGGTGGCACATGCCTGTAGTCCCACCTACTCAGAAGGCCGAGGCAGGAGGATCGCTTGAGCCCAGGAATTCCAGGCTGTAGTGTGCTATGATCGCACCTGTGATTAAACACTGCACTCCAGCCTGGGCAACAAAGTGAGACCCTATCTGTAAACAGAAAAAAAAGGAGGAAGAAGGGGAATTATCAAATAGACTAAGAAGGAATTGCCAATGAAGAAAAATGAAAACAAGGAGTATGTTGTGTTCTTGAGGCCTAGTAAAGCAATTATTTCAGAAGGAGGAAGTGATCAGCATGTCAAATCCTACTTGATAGGAAGAGTAAGATGACTGAGTATGGACCATTCACTTGGCAGTGTAAAGTCATTGGTGATCTTGAGACGAGTAGTTCAGGGGAGTGGTATGGGCAAAGCCTGGGCCTAGTGAGTTTAATAAAAAATGGCAAGAGAGGAACTGGCGCAGTTTCCTCTTTCAAGTTTTACAATAAAGGGAAGCAGAGAGCTGGGGCATAGCTAGAACCATCAAGAGAGTATTTCTTTTGCTTTAAAGATGGGAGAAATTAAGAGCATGTTTGTATGAAGGGTTTGCCCAGGCTGAAAAGGAAAATGCGATGGATAAGGAGGAGAGGGATGGGATCTAGTACCAAGTGGAAACAATCCACTCAGAAGCACAGGTGATATCTACTAACCGTCCTTTACAGTAGACCCCACTTTCTTCACATAGATAGATAGGCAAGAAACCCAACACACTCAGTTTTCCTGTTAAGAATTAAGAGTATTTAATGCTACTATATCTCTGAAGGGAATAGGGAAAGAAGGAATAAAAATATTTCTATTTTATAGATAAGGAAAAGGTGAGATGACTTATTAAAAAGTATGCACTAAGCTCTTGGAAAACAATAACACATTTTGGAAAATGGAAGTTATTTGGGGATAAAAATCTTAACTATTTTGAACATCTAACAACTTCCCAAAGAGGTAATTTTAACATTGCCTAAATTCATATCTTTATGTTCTTATATGTTTAAAACTCAGGTCTTGTGTCACATCAGTATCAGTTTTTTCCATTAAACTATACGGCTCTTCATCAGTTTTCTCAACCTTTTAACCCATGTCCTTTTTTAAAAATCTATATCTCACCCATCCTCTTCTCCCAACTCAGTTCCACTCATCTGAGGCTCACTGGCCTCTGTACCATCAGGATGCTGAGGGTGCTGCACTCACATCTTTAAATCAACTTTCAGGATAAGAGAATCCCAGCTGTCCCCAAAACATTATTGATTTAGGCTCAGGAGAAAAGTTATTCATGGTGATGTTTCAAGGAAAAGTTTAGTCTGAAAACTAGACTTAATTTTATTATACAACTTAACGTAGGACATTGAATTTGTCACTTTTCTAAGTGCATGCAATTATCTGGAATATACAATCACTTTTTACTGGCTTATAAAGGGCATTGATCATGGATATATGTATATTTTTAATCAAAATCTTACTGTATATCATAATAAAGGTCAGAGATGATAAATTTAAGAATACAAAAATATTCACTTGGGCTTCAATGAACTATTAGTTTTCTGTATCTCAAGGTAAGTATAATCAGTTCTTTATTCTGTCCTAAAATTCAGCCTATGAATAGAATGTGAGTACTGAAACATAGTACCGTTTATTAGTCTAAGAGGTAATGCCTCTAAAATTTCAGTGGGCCAAAGATTGCATGACTGCATTTAAAATGCATATTCCTAGAACCCATCCCCCATTATATTCTAATACAGTGGGATTGTAACAGTGCCCAGGAATGTGCATTTTTACAAGTACCTTCATGGAGGTGGCATGAATAAAGACTTGAAGGAGGTAAGGGAATAAGATATGATGTGCTATAAAAAACACTGTTCAAAGAGTTTCCCTGATGTTCTAATTTCAAGTCTCAGACTAGTTTAAACTATTTGTTATATGATGAAATAGCCCATTTCCACTGTTTTGTAGTTTCCAAAAAAACAAAAAAACAAAAACAAAAAAAAGAAATAGCCCACTGAGGAGAACCCTAGAGTGTTGGTCTACAAATCCCTGGTTCTCAAATATTCTACTTCTGTAGTCATAGAAAGTAGGACAGTCCTTGCTTGGGCTTGTATATAGATCTTGCAAGGCTGCAGAAGGGGCCTGTTGCAAGCCCTCACCTGTGCAAAACTATCCACTTCATCTTTTGGTAGAGTGCTGCTTTCTCCTTATCAACCCAAACGCTTTCCAAAGACATCTGCAGTCTCCTATGTAAACTGCACCTCTACAAAGGACTGGAGATCACAGATGTAGCAATTGTTAAGTTCTTTCCCACTCTGATTCATCCCTAATACAACATTATATTAAATGTCATTTATATATACCATTAAAGATCCTATCTCCATGTCAATTTACAGTACTACCTAGAAAGATTATGAAATGAGCCAGGACAACAGAAAACTTTTTTTTTTTTAATTGGAGAGGTGTTTTCTAATGCTAGGTGCTGTGAAAGTGGCAGGGGCACCTTTTAACTGCTTCTGAAGACTATTATATTTTATTTCCTTTGTGACTGATATTTGTGACTGAAAATGCAAGGCAGGAAGGTAAAGTGACAACCCTAAAGCTCTTTGTCAAATTAAGAGTAGAAATTATTTTCTGTAGTCCTCTATCCTATTACATCCTTGACTATTTATTGAGCACCTACTATGTATTGTTCTAGTGCTGAAAGGGAATAAACAAAAATATGGTACAGCTCTTGCCCTTGAAGGTACTTACATTCTTGCTGGGAAGATAAGACAAATACATTGAAAGGTAAAAAAGTTACACCACAAATGGTCACAAAAAGATGAGGGGGCTTAAACTGGGTTTCCAGATGAGCAGAGAGGAAGGAACTACAGAAAAGAGCTTGGACAAGGTATATGGCTTACTGGGAAACAGCTTAGTTGAGGTAAGTTAGTTCACCTAGAACTACAAAGTGTAACAGCCAGAAGGAAAACTTGGAGCCATACTAAACAGAACTTTGAATGTCAAGTCAAGGAGTTTGGAATTTGACTATAGACAAGTAAGAATAGTTGAAGAGTTTCACACAAAGCAGTATTTGGGAATACTGGTGTCTTAGAGCCATATGGGGTACGTGGGAGCAGAAAGTGCCTGGAGGCAGTTAGAAAGCTACCAGAAAAATCCAGATGTCAGGTGATGGGGACCCAGAGAGTAGGCAGGAGTATTATTGCTAGTTTCATAGGCTAGTTTCATAAAATACAACTAAATCGAATTGTGCTACAGCTGTAGCATCAAGATTTTTCAGAGGATGCTATCAAAATGAAATTTGGGAGGTGTGTGATATTTTTTAAATATTTCAAGTAACTGATCATTTTTATAATAAACAATATTAAGGGGAAAGGAATTTTATTGTTGTTTACATTTTATTTAAGAGTTTGTGACTTCTACAGTATTTCACTTTTCATGTCCAGTCGATTTGGCATTGTGCTTTCAAGTACTGCCCCAAAACTATGGCCTGATAATAGAGAAAAATCTAATTCCAAATGAATTCATTAATTCCAGGGAAATGAAAATCTTAGCTTAAACTTAAATACTGGAAACTTTAAAAACTTGGCAGTGATCCTTTACATGTTTCAGAACACTTATTGTTCAAAATGCTAATGGATGAGTTCCTAATTAGTCATCAAAGACAAGAGCACTTGTAACACTCAGAAGTGAAACTGCCTATTTTGTCAAAGTGCATTAACAGAGGAACAGTCTCTGAAGCAGTCAGTTTGAATACCAAGATTTTAAATGAACAGAAAAAATACCCCTAATTTATTATAGATGACTGCCTGTGAATAAAGACAAATTGTTTAAATCTAATTTTTTTTCTATTATGAATCTGATGTTTGCAAGGATGCTGACCATCTTGGACATACCCATGTGGAAACAGAGCACATTTTATCACACCAGAGCCAGGCTGGCCTCTCTGCAATTTGATTCCTCTATCTGAGCTCTAAGTGCTTTGTTTCTTTAGGACTTACTTCTGGAAAACAGGTACCACAACCCTGAATTTTCATTCTGACCTGGTGTTTATAGCAACCACTATATGTGAGCCATTCATTGATGCTGTTGCCACCTTCCTTTCAGACTGATGAAGATCTTTTTAAGAAGATATGGCTAAATCAGTGCTTTTTTTCCTAATCTGTCTGCATGACACTCAAGGTCACTAGTGGATCCTGAATATTGAGTATTCAATAAAACATAGCCTCTGGACTGTTTCCATCCTCAGCACAACCCACACAAGGAAAAATGGTTTTTTGCCCTCCCCCTCCCCCCAGTTTCTACAAAATCCTTGTTCCCTTGACTGATTTCTGTAACTAGAACAAGTTTGGAAATCAATGTGTTTTTGACCTTTGAACTTTGTTTCATGATTTAAGCACAAATTCCCCATACTCAGATTTGCAACATATAAAATACAGTTGTTAACTAATCCTTTGTCTTAAGGGATGCCCTGGAGTTTCTGGAAGATATAGAACAAGACAGAGTCGGGTCCTAACATGGTGTATATTAGAGCCTAAGAACAGTGGGATGAATTAATAAGCTAAACGCCTAAGAAGTATAAAATTCACATCTATGTTAAATATGAACATGCTCAATATTATACTTAGGGAATGATCTCAAAGTGGAAGTTTTTGTTCTTACAAACGTTTATTTTCCTCCAAATTTATTGTACTTTTCTGTAATGATGTGAAAAGTCTTCACTTCCCTTTTCCCAAGTGTTGAGGTTCAAAAAGCCAGGTCTTAACCATTGACTAATCTTCATCTCTTCAGTGTCTTGTATGTTGATTTAGTTTCATATGTAAGTATTTATACTAGTTTTCCTTAGGGATTTATACATCGATATATATATATTCCTACACATATATATACAAGCTTTTTATCCTCATCTTACCACTTGACAATACAACTTTAAGTATGTTTTACACAGCTGTTCCTTGGTCAAGGTCATTTGCAAGAGCAAGTCGGTTTCTGAAGAAATCTTGTTTGGTGGGTGAAGGATCCATTGAGGGATTCTCATTAGTTTTTTCCCTGTATTCTGATCCACTGGACCTAAAATCTCAGCACACAGATAAAGTACAGGTTGATTTGGTTTTAATTGTTTTCAAATATTTTATCTATCCAAATTGTTTTGCATTTGTAAAACAGTTGCTTCCTAGATCTGGAATAATTTTTACTCCCTGAATTTCATGACTCAGGACGTGGGTATCTAAGATTTGCATCCAACATAAAAAGAATATCTTTCTAATGCTTTATGGGAACAACTGTGACAACTGAATATGTTAGTGCAAGATATTGTGTAATAACATCATAATGGGGAATAAAAGATAATTCGAGAAATCCTATTTTTGATTCAATGAAGTAACAACTCCACAAATTACCAAGGCCCTTAACCTAAAGTAGATGGAATTCATTGTTTTCAACCAAGGTTACCAAGGGCCTTTACTGAATTTGGCATTACATTACAAACTCTTGCTTTTGCTTGTTTTAATTTTTAAATGAAAGATTTATTGAAGCCAACCACACATATATGCTACATTTAGTAGAATGCAGAAATGAATACAGTAATCAGATTTAGGAGATACTATAATCTCAACCACCACAAAGAAGACCAAGGCCAATCAATCAATAGTCAAAACTCAAATCAGTCCATTTGAGTCCCCAGTCGAGGGTGCATTCTTCCTTTATCTTGGTTAAGCCAGTTGGGTAATCCATTCCAGCTCTGCACCTTTTCCAGTTTGTTCAGAAGTCCCTGGAGGGAGGAGGCTTTCTGGAAATAACCTCTGACAAGCTAGACTGGGGCTTTGGCTAGCTTAAACTCTGGGCTAGAATGGGTAAAACTAGCCCAGACAATAGGAACCAATATCAAAAAACCTCATGCAGGATGTACGAAAGTGATGTTAGACATGAAGTTCTTTGTCCAAAGCTCCTACACAACTGAACAAGTTCTCCATATACTGAGGCTAAGTCAGATATGCTTCCACTAGCCACAAAAGACGGATAAGCGGCCTCCAGGTCCTTTCACTATACTTCTGGTATACTATTGAGTCCTCATTGTTGTTCATGGATAAGTTACTTATGACTCTATCATTTACTGAATTAATTGGGCAGAATTCAAACATCCCTTTGCATTATTCAAGGAAAGAAGTTGGATCCACACAAAGACTAAAATCCTGATATCTGGAAACCTGATGAATGACTAGATATTTTCACCTTTCACCCTGATATGTGATATCACAGATGAAGCCATAGCTGCCCACCATGCTTTCTACTTCTACTTGGTAAGGAGCACTTTTTTACTACATCCCAGTGCAGAGAGGAAAAACTACTCTATCTCTCAACTCCAGTACATCTAGGTACATATCAAACAAGATGACATCTGGGTGGGGTGAGGTTCTCTTCCTCTTCAGGAACCCCCCCCTGAACTCTCCCTTTGTAACAACCTCCTCGTGCCCCACCCTAAAACTCCAGGCCTTCTCTCATCTCTCAGAACTCCCACCTACCTCCAGTTCAGATCATCCCTGCTTAGTAAAATTGTCCCCAAAATGATAGGAAGATGTATCTTGACCACTTCATTCTTTCCCTATATCTTCTATTGTTTATAAGACTAGCCATGCCTGTAGTTTCAGGGACAGGAAGCAGGGAACAGTATTTGATTCAGGCTGCTGTTTCTTCTGAACTGTTTCCCCATGTGACAGTTTCTCAACAGAAGGTCGTTAGTAAAAACTTGAAATCTCTACCTCACATTTCCCCTCTTAGCTATATCTGATCTCTCCAAAACCCAACATGTCACACTTTGATGGTTCCAACATGCAACCGTT
This sequence comes from Microcebus murinus, assembly GCF_040939455.1. Classification (NCBI taxonomy): domain Eukaryota; kingdom Metazoa; phylum Chordata; class Mammalia; order Primates; family Cheirogaleidae; genus Microcebus; species Microcebus murinus. The sequence goes on along the minus strand of NC_134106.1, from coordinate 31,527,773 downwards.
TCAGTGTTTACCTGGAAATGGGAAAGCTTTGATGTCACCACCAGCCCCAAGGACCACAGAAATCTTCACCAGTTGCGTTCCCATTTCTGAAACAAATGCCAAAATCGCCCTGTCTAGTTTTCAAAGTCCACAAACTCAGCTTAATTTTTTTCTTTTTTAACTGCTCTTCTCACAAATTGTACCTTCCCTGTGTCTCCAATGTCTGAATTTCTCTGCATTTCTTGATATTAATTAACTAATGGCTAACTTGCTAATCCTTTTTAAAATCCATCATTCTACTGTAGCCATGACTAAAAAAGCTAATTTCATCCTCTTAAGATAATTTGTAATGTTTACGTGGTATATGGCCACTTGGGACTCTTCCAAAGGTGTGGCTCTGAAGTAATGCATACCTAAATTACTAGAAAATAACCTGCAGAATCTAGGAGAAAGGGCCAGAGTGTTTGCTTTTATTCCTTTTCTCAGAAATGGCTGTTGAGCTCCTAGAGCCATTCTGGCTGACTGCAGGGCAGATTAGAGCAGATACTATAGGGACAGGCAGGCCCACACTGTGGAAGGCCACAGTGGCTGCCAGGACATCCTGACACATAGTAAATCCAAGCAATTGATGGAAAGAGGAAAAGACAATAGACTTGTTGCTAACCTGCCTTCCACTCAAGTGACAGAGACAAAGAAAATAGGGAGTTAGGTAGGTCATACAAGTGTAGATTTGCTACAAATCAACCCAGAGAGCATGTCTGGAGCTGGGGATGGGTAAGGAGTGGAATCAGAATCCTCTGACTTAAGAAGGGCTGTTCTCTCATTGGAAAGACCATCCTCAAAAGCTTTAGGAATTCAAGAAGTAAGGGAGCACAGGAACATCCATCCTGTTGGCCAAACCAGTCAGCTTTGGTAATCAAATAAACAGCCCTGTGTGGCTCCACCTTTACTTCTACCCACATAACACTTCAAATTTTAAATACAAAGGACAGTGCTAGTATTGGTGGCAGCAATATGACTAATGCAGGAGGGACTGAAATATGAGAAAGGAAAAAAGGACTAAGGGAATCCATTGGCACTTCATCTAAGAAGTATCCCAAAAAGCTGGAAGAGGACTGAAAGCAAATAAGCATTCATTTAATCAATATTTGTTGAGTGCTTACAATGTGCTAAGTACTATACCTTACAGCTAAGGTTACCCTTACATTGAACTGTAAGCTCCCAACTGGGCAGGAACTATCTCTTTTACTTCTTTTGTGCTGGAGAGAACTTGGTATACTAAAGACCCTTAACTTAATAATTAAATGGCTTATTGAGAAACTTCGTGATCAGGGTTAAGTAATATAAAAAACGTTTATCCCTTCAACTATTCCCTTCAATTTTAAAGATATATAGGAAATTAAAAACAATAGAGGACTACAAAGTGGGTAAGGATACGGGAGGGACTTGAGATGGCCTTTAAAGAGATAGAGAAGAGGGTGAGGATAAAAGCATCCATTGATTCTTTAGCAGTCCTGCTCTCTTCCACATGGCCTGTTCCACAGCCAAGGCTGGGCATATACAAAAATAGGTAAGAAGACACCAAAAGAAGAGGACTCACTGACAATTACTGAATATAGGCCCTATAGAAGTACTCTCTCTCTCTCTCTATAGGATGAAGAAAACAGCTTTTGATATGATTGGTGGAGGGAGGGTGATGACAGGGATAGAGACACTCTGAGGCATGTAAGTTATAAAGTGCTCAAGAGGATGGGTAAAGAAGTAGACTAAATCATATAGAAATCATATTCTTTATCTTTCACTCCCCCTAAATCTGAGGCTAAAAAGAGAGAGTACCATCTACATTCCATACTCCTAAATTGTCTTGTGTAATCCTCTTCCCCATTGCCATACCCCTAATTGAAAATACTCATTAACCTAAGTGTAAGACTTTTATATAAAGATGAAGTAGCATTTGCCTCAGAATAATCTAGGTTTAAGCCTTTGACAGCCTCCATATAGATCCTTCTGGAATGAGATAGCTTGCTTTTCATCCTGCTCAAAGGCAGGGGGAGTATTCAGTCCAGCATCAACCTATCACATTAGGTTCTCTGTTCCTGGCTTCTACAAATCCTCATTTAAAATGTTTAAAGTCACTTAACATTTTCAAACTTTAAGATATGTAGCCTTTATTCTGATCAATTCTGGTCAGCTTTCAGGGACATGTGACTTGGTATCCACCCAGGACAAATGTGCCTGAGATGGAAACAATCAGAAGGTCATCCTTTTCCCCAAATATCATGGGCATTTTTTCAGGATTTTTTTTTATGATGTCAACTTGACTCTCCCTTTTGAATCCTTGTGGGCATGAGCATTCGGCCCTCCCAGCCTCAGAGGGAAGAGAACCCTTTCTCAGGTTTTCTGTTGCATCTGGCTCCATGCCTAGCTTCATCCCGAAGCAGCATTCTGGGTGTGTGGGGCCACCAGCCAAACAAGCCCCTATGGAACAAAAAGTGTGTCAGTGTAGACAGGAATGAGCCTCCAGAGGGCTGTGGGGGAGGAAGGCAGTGAGTCCCAGACATGACACAGGTGGCTTTTCTGGCACTGGCCCATTTGGACCTGTGAGGCCAGGCTCTGGAATGGTTCCAGAACCTAGGATTAGCCACATCTTAAAGTCATAGGGCTTGCTGCCAGCCTGACCTGGCATACAGGAGGAGAATGGGCTGAATGTCTCTTCTGGTTCTTTCCTATAATTGTTCACATGCCTAATTTCAGAGTGCAAGTTCCTATGTAATGGCTGGGACCATGTCACTCACGATTCCTATTCAAGTGTCTTCTACAGGGCATGCATATAAGAAAGAATGCTTAATTAATGAGAAGAATGGTGTGTTCTCAACTGAGTTAAAAGCCACTGGTCTTCCTGCACTACACTGCGGCCTCCCTGCCCTTCCTCTCTCTGTTATAATAGAGTAAACTTTCCATGGTCCTCAGATGAAAACACTTAGGAGAAGCTACTTAGGCTGCTTCTTTATCCCATGCCAAGTCCTCAAAGTGCCAAAGAGCCCACTGTGGCACCCTAAGCACGTGATGGTGCTCACTGTCCTAAGCCAGATCTAAAAATCCAGGAAAGCCAGCCAGAGGGAAAGTCATCTGTGTGGCTCCACCTTTACTTCCACTCCGATAACACTTCGGATTTTAAATAAAAAGGACAGTGCCAGTATTGGTGGCAGCAATATGATTGATGCAGGAAGGACTGATCTATGAGAAAGGACAAGAGGACTAAGGGAATCCATTGGCCCTTCATCTAAGGAGAATCCCAAAAAGCTGCAAGAGGACTGAAAGCAATTAACCAACATGGATTTGGAGAGCCCACAGCAAGTCCTCTACATGAAACCAAGGCCTGTGGGGGGCTACAGAAAGATAAACCTAGTCTTCTACGTAGTGGATCTGTAAATTATAGTTTCTAAGGCTATTTTAATTTCTTATTTCAAGTAATAAAAAGACATGATTACTCAGATTGAGCTACAACAAAGTCAAACTATAGATAAAGCAAATCTCCACACTAGAAAGGACTCTGGTGATTTCTTAAGCCATCTCCCACCCAGTGCAGGAATCACTCATAGTATCCCTGACCAGAGTCATCTAGCTTAACTTCAGAGAACCCACTCCATCATGAGGGAGCCAGCTCCAGTTCATAGCAGCTACGTTTTTAGCATATTCTTCCTCTCACCTATTGCCCCTGGGTCTGCCCTCTGGATCCACAGAGGACAAATCTACTCCCTACGCTTCATGCCACCAGCAGAGCATTTTCCTGGATCTATTGCTCATTGCTTTCCAACTGACAGCACCCAGTCATTATAAATGGTAGTGGGCAAAAAGTGGTGTTTTATTTTGGGAATACTGTCATTAAAAAAAAAGAACGAAAGAAAGAAAAAGAAAAGGGCTCAAGCAGTACCCTTAGGAGTATGGAGTACTTAGAAGGAACTAGGAGCCTAAATGTCAAGGCTGGAGACTTATCTGCTTCCAGGTCCTCCTACCCATGTCAAAGGTGACAGAGGTAGGCACTGGGCCAAGAAAGATCTAAGTCTGTGATCCTACAGAGTGGTATGTAATTCTTAACTCCTCAATCCCTGAATAAGGGTGGTTTGGGGATCCAGCAACAGTCATGCACGCATGCACTGGGTCGCCTTAGCAAAACTTAAAGGGGACTGTAGGGCTGTGGCTAATTACAGAACTGGTACTCTTCCCTCCTCTTCCTCCTTGTCCAGTAACAACAGGCAGACACCAACAATAAGAGACCCACTCATCCCAGTACCACCTTCCCCACAGGAGGAGAATTAGACAAACCATAAAAAGAAAGTCTTGCTCCAGGTCTACCCCCAATTCTTCCATCAAAACTATTATCTAAAAAAAAAAAAAAAAACCATTATCTAAATCAGCTAGTAACCCCTACCTTCAAGGAGAAAGGGATTTCCCTGTGCTCTCTTGCTCAATAGCAACTCTCCGAAGGCAGCATTTATCTTTTCCACTCACTAAATTATGAAGACTTGCTGTTTAAAACTCACTGCAAGAACCTCCTCTACCAAAGGAAACTAAGCAGCAATGAAAATCTCTCTAAGGGGGAGGGAGGTGGGCCTAAGGACCAGTGGACACAGAAACAGCATCTCTCAGACAGGCAATGGCTAGACTGGGGAAATCCCTCTATGGTCAAACGTTAATGCTCACTTCTCTCTTCCTTACATTTTACTTTGGGCTTTGGCCACTGACTCCCAGACTGGAAAACAGTGCTGGCCAAAATTCCTGGTTGGTAATGTTTCATATGACAACAACGACCTAGACTCTCAGAAGGACCACAGAAGGAAAATGTCTTGGTTTTTCTCTCCTATAGACTATGGAAACCCCATTAAAGTGACTTTTAACTAGAGCTCAGGCCAAATCCATTTATTCAGGAAAAACCCTACCAGAGGTCCCAATAAACATGAACTAGCACCCAGGATAATGACAGGCTCCTAAAGGCAGCAGTGCTGAGATGCCCTTAGAAAACTTTCCACAGATGGGAGATTCTGAAGGAGCACCCATTATACCCAACTCCAATAGTGGATCCCACTCCTCCCAGTCTAAAAGGGCTTTGATTGTCACCAGCTTGTGTCCCAGGGGACCTCCTCTGCTTACTCCTCTCAGGACACATGATTTTTGGAAAAAAGAAGGAGGGATAAAAGACAGAAGAGGCAGCGGAGAAGGCTGAGTTTGCTTCTACTTTGGGAGATACCAATGAGAAACATCTTCACCCCGTAGAAATCGTGGCTACTGGGAGCAAGCACTGAACTTAAAGCAGTTGTGAGAGACCAGGGTACTTGACACTTATTACTGTTAAAACCTCAAGACTTAGCCCAAAGGGAAATGAGTTACAACGCTGTCTTGTCTAAGGGCTACTCACTTCTTTTTAAAGAGCTTGCGGAAGGAGCTGCGAAAGCCCCCTTTCTGGTCTTGCCTGGGATTTTGATCGCTGAAAGATGTTTGTTCACTTTCTCGTTCTTCCTTTGGACAAAACCTGGTGGTGTCTTCTAAATGCATCTCCTGAAAACACAAAAGAAGGATTTTTTAAACTCTTTTCCAAAGTTATTATCTATCCTGACTGTGGGACAATTTTTTTGCCTTCTCACTTTCCTCTCCCACCCTAAAAGACTATCAGTGGGCACTAAATCCCAACTAAAGCAAATCTAGGCTAATGAAAAAATCAGGAGGTAGAAAGAGGATAATTCTCTACTGGAGTGTAATATTTTCTATGCATCAAATAGTCTAGAGTAGAATATGATATAACAATAATTAAAAATAAGGAAATAAAAAATTTTAGCTAATGTTTTAAAGGTACAGAAATTAAATCCTTATTTTGGCACCAAAATTGTCTTACTAGAAAACCAGCAGTAATCCCCTCCAATCTCTGGGTGTTTCTCTTTCTACAAAATAAGAAAGTTCCTTAATTGTAATACTAGTTTTAAACTCATGTTCCTAACTCTCCATTTTAGAAATAAAAGAGGGAAAGAGTTTTTGAGAGGTCAGACCTGCTTAGAACTAAATGTTAACTAATATTTCCAACTTGCAAATATCCCTTTAATACAACTTTTACAATTTTTTACCCATGATTTTTTTTTTGAGACAGAGTCTCGCTCTGTTGCCCAGGCTAGAGTGCCGTGGTGTCAGCCTAGCTCACAGCCCATGATATTTTGAATATAAAGTAAAATGAACTAAAAATAAGCTGTATCTTTTGTGAACTCCTTAGTTTCTTTTTAAATGTGATATGTGCTAAACAGATGTGTATATAATTTATATGCATACAAGCTAGATATGCATACATATATTTACATTCTATATAACCAAAATATTTACTTTGAGGTACCTGTAATTTAAAAGCAACCTAAAAATAACTGCTTAATTTTGAATAGCCTTAAAAGAACCCAAGAAGTCAAAGCAAAAACCATAGCAATGATGCCATGAAAGTTTCATGAATGAGATGGGTGACTGCCTCCTGACAGAGAAGCAAAGCATGGGGATGAATTTTTTTCAGGAAACAAATGGATTTAACTTTGAGAACTTAACTTGGGTTGTAGTAGCAGATCTAGAAATTCTCTCAGATTCTACCAAGATTCATAACTAAACCATAAAGATCAACATCTTGATGGCTTAGTGCTGTATTTCCCAAAGTGTGGTTTTGGGTTTACAGGATCAGCTGAGGGCTCTATTTAAAATGTAGATTCCTGAGCCCCACCCCCAATTTTCTGAATCAGAGTCTCTGGAGTTAGGCCTAGGTATACTCCTTCTGCAAACTTAGGTTTGAAGACCTGTGGCTTAAGGCATGCTTCTGCCCACATGCACATAATGTTTACATGAGTCACCTGGGAATCTTCCTAAATTCTGATTCAGTAGGTCTGGGGTACATATTCTGCATTTATAGCAAGTTCCCAGGTAATACATTCACTACTAGCCCAAGGTCCACATTTTGAGAAGTGGGCTTTTAGAGACTATTTAGTGACTAAATCTATTGATAATATCTTGCATTTATATTGCATTCCATACTGTTTAGTGACTAAATCTATCAATAATATCTTCCATTTGTACTATAAAGTAAGACATACTCATGAACCTTATTTTATTTGGCCTGATCCTCACCTGTCAGGTAGGTAAAGTGTATATATATATTCTTATTTTTGTAGATGAGAAAACTGGAGGCACACAGAAGCCAAATGAAGTGTCCAAAAGCCAAATGAAGTGTCCAAAAGCAGTAGGCTGGGCAGTAAAGCCAGGACTAGAACCTATATCTCCTGCACCTCAGGTGTTCTTCACACCAAAGCAAACTGTCTTCTTTCTTGACCCTTAAGAAAACATGAAGGGGCAGGGCGCAGTGGCTCACGCCTGTAATCCTAGCACTCTGGGAGGTTGAGGCAGGCAGATTGCTCAAGCTCAGGAGTTCGAAACCAGCCTGAGCAAGAGTGAGACCCTGTCTCTACTATAAATAGAAAGAAATTAACTGGCCAACTAATATATATAGAAAAAATTAGCCGGGCATGGTGGTGCATGCCTGTGGTCCCAGCTACTCGGGAGGCTGAGGCAGCAGGACTCCTTGAGCCCAGGAGTTTGAGGTTGCTGTGAGCTAGGCTGACGCCACGGCACTCACTCTAGCCTGGGCAACAAAGCGAGACTCTGTCTCAGAAAAAAAGAAAACATGAAGGACTACCCTTCCTTCGATACCTCTGCTGGGTAGGGGTAGAACATACAGAATATGTTTGAAGAGATGGAACATAAGTTTTGCATATCTGAACAGCAAAGAGCTGACACCTTTAAGGATAGGACTTTCGAAGAGTTTATCTCCTGCAACTATCAAGCTTTGTTCCAATCACATACAGAGAATTATGTATTTGATTAGGAACTGTTAGCCCTTTGGTGGATACAAGTTTCAACACCTCTTTGCCCCCAAGGCTTGCAGACACCAAGGTTAGACATCAAAATACATCAACATTCATCGAGGCCAAAGAAGATGTTTTTGAGTCAATGCTTCTTTCACTAGTTGGGATGCCCCTGTCCCAATGGAGTTCACAAATTAATGTGACACCGTTTTCCAGTCAAAAGGAAGGTAAGCAGAAATGAAGCAAACTTCCCAGGCAGTCTACACTGAGATGGGGCAAGTTGTCTCCTTCCTGGCTACACGTAAGAATTGTTGGGGTACCACGTTCATACTCTGAACATTTAAAGGACGTGCACCACTTGTGTACGGCATTTTATAAAAAGGGCAACTGTGAGGTGCCACAAGCCTAAGTTAGGGATCCCTCCCTAACTCCTTAAGTGTGTGTGTGTGTGTGTGTGTGTGTGTGTGTGTGTGTGTGTGTGTGTGTGTGTGTGTGTGAGACAACACAGGTGTAAAAATGGGTCGAGGTCTCCTCTGCTACCTCTTTGCTCTGCACATGGACATGCGGTGTGTCCCGGTAGAGGAGAACGCGCGCAGGCCGCGCCGCGCCTCCCGCGAGTGCCTGGCCTGGGCTGCCACCCCTCCACGCTAGTGAGCTCGGGCTGCTCCCTGCAGACCTAGGCCCGGGGCCGCCGGCGCTGTGGCTTTCGGTTCGGTTTTACTTTACCCTCCTTACTTCCAAATAGGTCTGTTTTTCGCTTTGGGACCTCTGTTGGGGGAAGAAGGTCCGGGGCGCGCCGCGGGCGGCGGCGGCAGCGGCGGCCGGGCCGTGGGGCTGCGCGGCGCGCTCGGCCTTGAGCGGCGCGCGGCCGCCGCTGCTGCTGCGCGTGCTGTAGAGGCGCGGCGCCACGCCCTCGGGGGGCGGCGCGCGCGGGAACTCCTTGAGCGAGCGGCTCAGCGGCTTGGCCTTGCCGTGCGCCTGCGCCGCCGCCTCCAGCTTGTAGGCGCCGCTGCTGCCCGCCGGCGACGTGGCGCTCTTGGGCAGCGGCTGCAGCGGGTGCTCGGGCCGCTCGGCCTCCATGGCGAAGCTGACGGGCCGGAGGAAGCAGATGTCCAGGCTGGACTCGGAAGAGGCGGGCGAGCAGTTCTCGAAGAGGGCCGGGGCCTGGAAGGACTCCTCGTCGTAGGGCGCGGGCAGCGCGAAGATCTCGCCGCCGTACTCGAACTCCTCGTAGGCCGTGGGCACGAAGCCGCGGGCGTCGGGCAGGAGCTCGGCCGGGGCGCGCAGGGAGCGCTCCACGTTGCCCAGCGGCTCGGCCGGAGAGGGCTCGAAGTCCATCTCCGGGATGGCCTGCAGGGGCCCGGCGAGCGCCTTCACGTCCTGCTCGGCCGCGCAGAACTGCGCCGGCGCCAGGAGGCTCTCGGGCCTCTCGTGCTTCCGGCCCTCCATCTCCCAGTCACTGGGCTTCCCGGGCTGCATGCTCTCCATCAAGCTCTGCTGCTGTTGGCTTTTCTTCCCTGGGGGCATCAAATGTCTTTAAAGGGAAAACAGAATACAAAAGATTTGTGCTTATGAGCAGCGCAAGGCCCAGACCAACACACATCCCGCCAGCTCCTCTCCGCCCCTCCCAGGGGCCGGCGTGTGTAATCTACCTGGCCCCCCAGACTCCGACTGAGCAGTTCCCACGAACCCCTGTGCCCAAGTGGGAGAGTGGAAGTGGTGGTCCGAACAGCGGATGCCCAAAAGGGTCAGTCTGAGGTTCTCGTAGGCAAGGCACGACGCAGAGATGGCTGGTGGGCCAAAGACTTCATCTCTGTCCCTGTGGAAGCTGTAACTCTCCTCACCACCTGTCAGTGTCCCAAAGTACCTCTTTTCAACACTTTTCTCCCCCTTGCTTGCCTAGCAGAGTCATGTAAAATAATGGAAACTCAGCTTATGTTCCACCCGTGGGTCATCACACTTAAAAACCAATTCTTAGACAATGTAAATATGACATGATAACTGTTGAACCTGGATGATGGTAAATGGGGTTCACTGTACTCATCTGTGTAAATTTTAAATTTTCACAATAAATTTTCAAAAATACACCTTGTGCCTATGAAGTATGCTATATAAGTCATCTTTATAGCATACTTTACAGCAAACTTTATAGCATACTTTATAGCAAACTTTCACCCACAAAGTATTACCAAAAAGTAAAAGCTACCACTCTGTATATGCCCAATTTCATGGAGGGTTTTTGATTTTTGAAGTCATGGGTAACAAATAATTTACATAGTTTGCAAACTAGGGTAGCATACCCTCAGATGGGATGTGATTTTCCAATTGTGCTGGACTTTAGTTGCCAGAGAGTTGTAAATGAACACTGACTAGAAATAGTTATTTTGCTAGTTTATTCGTATTTTAATTCTGCCATGAAGAGTGCAAATGTAAATGCTAACACTGAGTCTTAAAATGAAAGTAGATCTTATGTTTACAGATGTGAAAAGAAACAGTGAAACAAAATATTGACCTGACTCAATTCTCTTTTAACTAAAAAGATTGTCGATGGGTTTTATTTTCCCTGCACAGAGTGCAATGACAGCCATAGTGTTTGGTCTGGGATAATCTCTAGGTATTTAATTTTTTGGCTCTATTTGTAGCACTTCAAAGAAGATAAATTTTTGTCACTCTCAAGAGTTGAAGTGATCCACGAAGTAATATCCACTTTCTTCCTCTTCCCACTCTCTGGGCTTGCCCCTTCCCATTAGTGCCTTCCTCTGGGATCCACGCATGTGGTCATCTGCTTGGCTGGCACACACAGGCCTGATGAGGAAGTGGAGAAGGAGTCCCATAGATTATACTCCTCATGCAGCCTGGCTTGCTAACTGACATACTAGCTGGGACCCAAAGGCATTGCTATTAGCCTTTCCACAGCAACAGGTGCTTACGCGACACCGGGGCCAGAACTGGGAGCAGAAGGGTAGGGTTGCAGCATCTCTTCTGAGTGGATCCCACTGTCACGGACAGCCTCAGGGCCTGCAGTGGGGGAAGCATCTTGCCCGGCATTTGCACACTGAGAAGCCAGCCCTTTGTACAGCTTTGCCATGGATGACCTAACAGAATGAAAGTAATGATTCTCAGGTTGTACAGTGGGAAACTGGTTCTCTGAACACACAGATTATGCCAAGAAAGATAGACAGAGGTCTCTCAGATGAAGCTTGCTGTCTATCTCCAGGGCCCTCTAAACCAAGTTGCTTACATAATAGAGTCGGGAAGAGTCGGGAAGCTGATTAACTGGCTGAAAAGGGCCGGGGGAAGGGAGCGGTGGAGAAATATCTTCCTTTAGAGGAGCCCTGGCTTGGGAGATAGCATCTTTTTTTGGTCTGAAGCACCCACAGAAATGATCCTGTTTTCCTCCATGTGAGTTGGGATGAGATTGAAATAAATCCATGTCATTAGGAAGCTCTGCTATGGGTTACTTCTGATCCCTCTGAAACCCAAATTCCCCTTAGTCAACCCTTCTTGTTTCTTCCTAGCGTGAAATCTATTCAAAATTCCCCTCCCTAACATGTTTTATTTTTATGCATATCACATGCCACAATCTAACTTTTTATTCACTCACCATCCAACTCTAAAAAGTAAGCTCTGTGTGGGATTTGGGGCTGCTTTGTTCAGTATATTCAGTATGTAGAACAGTGCCTGACACACAATAGATGCTCAATAAATATTTGTTGAATCAATGAAGGAAACTATATTCTGGCCTTTAAACTAATTTTGAACCATGTAAGTTTAGGGAAATTGAACTATTTTTGAGGTGATTAGCAACATAAGAGGGAGTCTACACAGGCAGTAGAATCAAAGTGCTTTATATATATATATATTTTTTAATTTACTCTTTTATTATTATTTTTTTCTTTCTTTCTTTTACCCTTCAGAAGATGACACACCAAGAAGCAAAGTGCTTTTTTTCTAAAGTAATTTCCACCAGGTAGTAAGTGTCTTCCTCTGGTAGCCAGCCTAGCCACCTCTCCTCCCTCCCCTTCTCTTTCCCTTACACCTCTAGTCACTGCATTTTAGCCACTTAACACACAATGTGGTTACTTGTGACAGACACCCAGTGACTGGTCTATATGCCTATTCTCAGAAGCCTTTGATCAACCCTCTAGACTGCACCATCAGAACCTTACTTCTTGAGCTTTTTCCGTTTCTGAATAAGCAACTCCTCATTGCATTGAAACAGCAGAGTGTAGTGTGAGATAAACACCCGGAGGCGCTGAACACACACCAGTAGTAGGTAATAGTCAGGGTGTTCCTGTTCTGTGAACTTCAGGACATTCTGGATGGAAGAACAAAGGAAGCAGCAATTAGAATGAAAATTTGTTTTTGTCTCTTCTGAACCTTACTTGACCTGTTGTGAGAGTTTGGTAGCCATTTAATGAAAACAACTAGCAACATTACATATGGCCCATCCAACATGAAAAGCTGAAAGGTCAAACTTGTTACTCTCTGTCCATCCATCACACCAAGGGAAAATACGTCACTATTGTTCCTATTTGAGTTGGATGCAAACATAAAATAATTTCATTTGAAAACTTAGAAGAATCTACTAATTAGATTTCTGAAGTAAGGGAAGCATTCTAATAATTGCTGCCTGTAAGCAATGCCTTAACTCAAATGAGTCAGACCAATGATGAGAACATCAGGCATCAAGGCAGGCTGGGGAGGGGGATGTTTACGATCAAGCCTGGCAGCCCCTACTATTATTATACATTGTCTACTGTGCTATAGCGGAGCATGCGTCCAACTTGGATCTGGGAAAGCTAACGGTCATTGAGTACTTCCTGTTTCTAGGCACTGAGCCCTTTACATATATTATCTCATTTTATTTTTACCACAATCTAATTAAATAGGTACATTTATTACCACCATTTAACAAATAAGGAATTCAAGGCACAGAGAAGTTAAGTGATCATCATTAGGTCACGATCTAGTGAACAGTAGAGGCAGGAATTGAACACAATTCCAGACAGTAGAACCAGGGCTTATTTACTACATTCTGCTGCCAGCAAGACCAGGGTTTCATCCTAGTTTTTTCACCTACTACATGTGTTAACTTGGGCAAATTCCTTAACTTCTTTGACCCTCCATTTTCTCATAAAAAATGATAACAATTATATCCTATCTCATGGGATTGTTGAAAAGATAATTATTGTGAAAAAATGCTTTTAGGGTCTAAAGACACATACAGTTTGGAAGTTTTGGTTTTTGTTTGTTTTTTTAGACAGAGTCTTGCTCTGTCGCTCTGGGTAAAGTGCAATGGTGTCATTGTAGCTCACAGCAACCTCAAACTCCTGCACTTAAGTGATCCGCCTGCCTCAGCCTCTTGAGTAGCTGGGACTATAGGTGCACCACGCCACCCTGCTTATTTTTCTATTTTTAGTAGGGACAAGGTCTCACTCTTACTCAGGCTGGCCTCAAGCGATCCGGCCACAGCCTCCTGGAATGCTAGGATTACAGGCATGAGACACCGTGCCCAGCCTGGAAGTCTTTTTAATATTGATATTGAATGGGAAGGAGATGAAGGGGAAAAATATATAAATATATTTATTACCACTGAACTGTACATTTAAAATGATAAAGATGGTAAATTATATATGTATATTTTACCTCAATAAAAAATAAATTTAAAAAATACTGATACTGGGCTACTTCTACCTGCGATTAATCCCAAGCATTTCTGTTTGTTTTTTTGTTTGTTTGTTTGTTTTTGAGACAGAATCTCGCTTTGTTGCCCAGGCTAGAGTGAGTGCTGTGCGTCAGCCTAGCTCACAGCAACCTCAAACTCCTGAGCTCAAGCAATCCTCCTGCCTCCCTAGAGTGAGTGCTGTGGCGTCAGCCTAGCTCACAGCAACCTCACACTCCTGAGCTCAAGCAATCCTCCTGCCTCAGCCTCCCGAGCAGCTGGGACTACAGGCATGCACCACCATGCCCGGCTAGTTTTTTCTATATATATTAGTTGGCCAATTAATTTCTTTCTATTTATAGTAGAGACAGGGTCTCGCTCTTGCTCAGGCTGGTTTCGAACTCCTGACCTCGAGCAATCCGCCCGCCTCGGCCTCCTAGAGTGCTGGGATTACAGGTGTGAGCCACCGCGCCCGGCCAATCCCAAGCATTTCTAAAATGCTTTCACTTTTTTTTTTTTTTTTTTTTTTTACTGAATTACTTAAGAAGATCAGTCAGCAATTAAACCAGAACAGGTGGGTGGTGGGAAGAAGAGGGGCTGGTAGGAGTTGGTGAGCCTCTCCTTCAACACTACTTCTTCCAAGATGCTACAAGCCCTGTGAGAAAAGGGTGTGAAGAAGTCAGCTCATCAGCTTCTTCATGCCTCTTCTGTGACATAAAGCAGAAGCATTACATATGGTAGAACCTTGGACCCCAGCCAAAAGAAAGCAGTCAGGATAACAGTTAAGTGGGCAGGTTAGGTAGATGCCAGGAGGTGGTGTTTAGATGGCTGTAGAACCAAAGAGAAAGGGAATAAGGTGTTCGGGATCTAGCAGGAGTGGTTATAGAAAGATCCTGGATCAGTGGAGATAGAAATTGCTGGTAAATAAAGATAGAACTTCAAAGGTAGCATAAGGAGTGATACGGAAAATGTCGGGCGCCGGGATGCAGCCGCTTGCTGCCTCCCTGTCGCTCCCATCTCCGTGGGCCAGCGCTGTGCGTGGCCAGTTGGAGGTCACGCCGCTGGGACCTGGCCGGTCGCAGAGAGCCACCTGGGCCGCAAGCTGGAATGCCCCCAGGCCCACATGCTGCCGCCTGTTTCTGGCCACAGCTGCTTATATGATACTGATTGGGTAATTTTGAATCCCACTGTTGTTGATTGGATGTTAAAGCTTATTGCTGATTGGATGTTAAAGCTTGTAGTTGATTGGACGCTTTTTGAGCCCTACCAAGGGTATAAAAGCAGGAGGAGAGCAAGCAGAAGGGGCAGAAGATGGGAAGAAAGCTGTAACACTAGGTGTGCTGAGCCTGCTGTGGAAGAATAAAGGCTGTATGCCACCGCTCGGTTCAAGAGCTGTAACACTAGCTGTACACATTGGTGCAACGGGAGCACGTTTTCAGAGACTTTAGCTCATCCCACAGGGTATGATGGCATGGGGGTAATCATAACAATCTGAGATGTAAACACTTCTTAGAAATACTAATGATTAATGATTCTCTAATGAGCCTTTGAGATATTAATGATTCCTAGAAGCCCAAAAACAATAATTTTCATGCTAAAGCATGAAAATAAGTTTAGTGGCTTACTCAGCTATGCCTACCTGCAGATGTATCAGATATTCAGGGATGCGCTGGACTATGTGAAAAAACAGCGTATAGATGTCAGATTTAATCTCTTCATCACCCTGCATGAAAGAAAGGCGGAGTCACTCTTCAATATCCCTCCAGCTCTGGCAGCAGAACCCCAGAGTCTGTCCTCCCAGAGCAGGAAGGGTTTACTCCCAAAGTATTTTCTTCCCAGAGATTGTCACGAAGCACTGATCTCTCATGAGAGAGGCCACATATTCAGGGACATGCCTAAGGAGACAACTCTTCTCCAGCAGGGAGCATATCATATACATCTTTCAAATCCACCCAAATTTCCAAAGTACCCTCTCCTTCTCCTCATCTTAGCACAGTGCTAGACAGAAGACACTCAGTACTTTGTATTTGAGTTGAATGAATACATTAAGGTTCTCCAACAAGTAATCATTGCAAGGTTTACCAATACACCCTAAGGGTGGATTGGAACCTCATGAGAGTGGGGAACGTGATTAGAAACTAGCCAATTTTCCAGGCAGCAAAAACGTGGGATTTTCTCCATGTTCTTTCCCTTTCCTTCTCTTCCTTTCTCTTTCCCAGATATTTGTTGAATGCTAACATGTGGTAGGCATTATATTGAGTTGGGAGTGGTGGGGTATTGACGTAGAATGTTAGAGCCCTTTATCTCTTGTGAAACTTGATTAACTCTCAGCTTTGTGGCTTCTGACATTCTTTTCTTTTCTTTTAGGTCCAATTGACCTAAAATAACTAAAATTGTTACATATGTATATGTGCTTATTGAGCACCTATTATGTCACCTCGGTAGCAATCGCAAAGCAACATGATTAGAGCCACCTTATGATCTTATAAACTCACAAAGGATGACTTGATTTTCATATTTAGATTCATATCCTCGGAACCTGAAAAAAACCACCACACACAGCATGCAAGCTGCAGCCTGAAGATCTCTGTATAGAGCACCTATTTAGTTTGTCCATAGCTCCAGTGGAATGGAATAGAAGGTCAGTAAGGCAGGGCAAGGACAAACGCAGTGGCACTGATCTTTGAGTGGGCTCCTTTAACCTCAGGTAGGAGTTTCAGTGGTTCTGTTCAGGCCACTCCCCAGCCTGGAACACAAGTTCAGAGTGCATGTGCTGTATTGACGGGGAGGATGAGCAACACCATAAGGATCACATGTGCATACAAAGAACAGCACATACATAGAATTAACGTACCTCCTTCAGAACAACCACGTGAACCAATGAGATGCACTCAGGCAGGTCCCTCAGGTAGGCAACATAATAATCCAAGAAATTATTCTTGAAAACAAACACAAAAACGCATGGTAAGAACCTAAAAACAGGAATGTTAATATTTTTACAGAGCAATATATATCAAAAAAAGAACTCTGCAGAGTTTATCTTATTCATTTAATGGGTCCTTTGTTTAATATCTTTTGGGGGTTTTTATTCATCTTTTTAAAAAATATTTTTGGGCTGGACAAGGTGGCTTTCACCAGTAAACCCAGCACTTTCGGAGGCCAAGGTAGGAGGATTGCTTGAGGTGAGGAGTTCGAGACCAACCTGTGTAATATGGCAAGATCCCATCCCTACAAAAAAAATTAAAATATTAGCTGGGTGTAGTGGCACATGCCTGTAGTCCCAACTACTTGGGAGGCTGAGGCAGTAGTATTACTTGAGACCAGGAGTCCAAGGATGTAGTGAGATATGATTGTGCTACTGCATTCCAACCTGGGCAAGAGAGTGAGACTCTGTCTCTTAAAAAAAAATCTTTTTGATTTTAAGGTAAACATCCCTTCAGCTTGAGAATCAAAACTCAATAGCCCTGCTTTCATGAGAGAAAGTAAAATAATAAACAAAGGGAATCACATAAGTTGAAAAACTATTTTTAAATTGTGAAACAATAAAAATGTATATTTTGTTTTTTGTAATTCTTTTTCATTTCAATTATCTACATCCAAATGAGAGACTTTGCCCAACCTGCGTTATATATCTAGACCAATGGTTCTCACATTTTCTATTAATTGCATATTTCTACTAATTACATATTCATCTATGCATTATCCCCTGACGAAAATAACTCTCAGCTTCCAAAGATGTATTTCCATAGATATAATAATTCTCAGCTCAGAAAAGCATACAGAACATGAATGAGTAAAGTGCCATTACATCCACCCTAATCTATACAAGTAAACAATTTGTAAACTTTATACGTACAGTTGAGAATCATTGGTATACAGAAATTGATTGCAGGCAAAATCTGGCAGCCAGACCAATTTTAATTGGCCCACGAAATATTTTAAAAATAAGAAAATTCCATATTTACAGCTTTTATTAAAATTCAGAAGATCTAGCAACTCTAGTCCCTTTTTCCTGCAAAATAATTGAATAAAGCTGAGGAGCTATTCCTTGTAGAACAACATATGTGTGCCACTTCAGCACACTTCCTGCCAGTCCATTGTGCTCATTTCACTCATTTATGTCACTGTCTTGCCCTGTAGGCATTTGAGTTTGCAACTTCTGGCTTGGATCATATTGTCTTTGTAGATCACCATAAAGATTTTAAAACTTAGCACACTTTCTCCAAAAAGTGAAAACAAAAAATATTCAAGACAATAGCCACCTATCACATTTTTTAAAATCTCTTAGGAATGAAAATTGAGTGTGAAATACATACATATGTACAAATCCTCCTATATTTGTATGTATATATGTGCAGAGTGTGTTTATACATACAGATACATATACAAACACATGCATATACATATACACATATACATGCATATGCAATAAAGGCAGTTATAGAACAGGAGAAAGTTATAACTAGGGTTCTAGTTACAGATCTCCAACTACCTAGCTAGCTGGGTAATTGCAGCAAGGTTTTTTAATCTCTCCAAACCTTATTCCATTATCTATCTGGAGAATGAGGAGGTTAGACTAGATCTCAGTGGTTCCTGTAGCTCTGAAATTCACAGATTCTATTAAAAGAAGTAGACAAGTGAGACAGAGATCCATATAATTTAAGTTTATGGGCAGGGGTGGGGGAAAACTTACCTCATCATTTGTTAACTTAAGGAATAAATCTCCAAGAACTCCTTGGCGAGGCCACTTCAGGACCCTTTCCTGCAGTGCATGAAGCAAATCCAGGTGCTGCTGGACAAGGTACCGTAAAGAGCCAGGGAAGAGGCTTGAAACAGAATGGAGACAGAATCACACAAACCAGGTGTGGAGAAGAACAGAACCTACAAGAATACATGCAGCAGGTCCCATTTTTCCAGCCATTCAAAACACTCTGTTGCATGTCTGCATTTGGATTTTTTTAAAGTTTGTCATTGTAGACCTCACAGCATTGTAGACCTCAGACCTCTTTACCGATGGCCCCTATACAAATATGTACTGAACCAAAAAGAAGCACAGCATTTGACTGACCTTTTAAAACTAACCTGGTACACTCTCAATTATATGACACTCAGTGGAAATTCTAAAGGACATCTTTTTTAGTGTTTTTAAAGCTATTCCCATTTGATGTGCAGAATCGTCTATTCTAATTAGTGTTGTAGGTGACAGCACTAAGGTGGCACTTGGTCATTCTTAGCTACTGGGTAGGAGACTGCTACTTAGGTAAGTAGGAAAAATTGTTTAAAGCTGGCAACTAGAAGCTCGGGGAGTTGGGGGTTATGAGAGTGTCTCTTTTCCCCTTTCCTTCAGTTTCTAAGAGAAATACCGGGCAAGGACAGAATCTTTCCTAGGGAGGCTACTGGCCAGGCCTGGCCTGCTACTCCCTGGAGTTTCATAGAGCACCTTTCCCGGCCTTCCATCCCTCTCCTCTAGCTCTCTACGTGCCTCGTTTTTTCAGAGAAAATGAAAGGAGGAAGAGAGAAGTCAGAGAAAGGTAGGGTGGAAAGGAGAGAGAAAGAATCATGGGAAGAAGAGGAAGGGGATGGAGAAGGGTGAAGTGACCAGAGGCCTATAGGAATGATGAAGGAAAAAACAAAAAGAAATGGAGTTTTCTGGGCTATATAGCAAGGATTTGAGCTCTGGCTTGATAATTTAGGGGAATTGAAGGTAGGTTCCCTTGTGCTTTCAACACGCAAGTAACAAAATAAACGAGATGGTCTGCTTGTCACTGAGAGCTGAATTTATTTAAATATTTCCCCTGGGTCTAAAGAGAACAAATTGCAGGACAATTGGGTTGCTTTGTCAACAAGCAGAACTTTGCTGGAACAGCAGGAAGGACACCAGATTGAGAGGAGGGTTTTTTTAACTCATTTCCAAGCAAAGCAAAATCTCCCCCTGTGACGTTAGTGCAGAGAAGACACACAAATACCAGAATAGGGTACACAGCCCCCCACATAAAGGTACAAGAAACCTTCCACTCCTATCTTCTGCTCCCCGCACCTCCTGTGCCTGCCTATAGAGTCTCCAGGTAAGCAGTGGGCTTAGAAGATCTAAGTGATTCCTGTCCAGATCAGAGGGGGGTGGCCAGGAGACACATTGACTGGGAGAAGATCATGAACCTGATGGAGGAAAGCACAACTGAAAGAGCAAGAAGCTGCAGCAGCAAAAGATCTAGGTGTGAGAGATTCCCCCACCCAGAGGCTATAAATGACTTTGGATGATATTCCTGGTGGGACACTGAAAGATGTTAGGGCACCACGGTAAGACATGACTTTGTGACGAGTGTCCATATAGGTATGTAATATGTCTTGGATTATCACTTTTCTTTCTCTTTCTTTTCTTTCTTTCCTTCCTTCTTTCTTCCCTTCCTTCCTTCTTTCCTTTCTCTGTTTCTTTCTTTCCCCCTTCTTTCTAGAAAGCCACCTCTACTACACTGACCAATGTACTCAGAGAGTTGCAGAGCTGGCACCAACATCCTCCCAGACTGTCCACTGTGGTAATTGTTAGAGATATCAGGGCGGGGTAGCAGAAGGCTAATCAAGCACTGTGGAAGCACACATGTTACATGAAAAGCAATGATCTACGGTGGGTTCTGTACCAAATGTTGAAAACAAGCTTTAAATGTTTTTAAAAGTTTAACAAGGATATTATTTGAACTTGGGGAGGAGTATGAAATCAAGAGATAGTAGAGGGAGAAAAAAGGCAAGAATCATAGAAACACTTAACCTGTTTCACTCTTTTGCCTAGCACCAGATCTGACTCCAAGAAGCAACTTTTTCAAGGAGACAAAAGCATTTAGGATTTAGCTTTTTTTCCTGTTCCTTATAGGGGATGAAATTATGGCAACATGAGTAGTTTATTCTTTCTAAAGCCTTCAAAGTTATCTCAACTCCCAACAATAAGTACTTAAACGGTAAGGGAAATACACTAAAAGCAATCAAGGAAAATTCAGTTACAGTTTCAAATCAATAATTTAGCTCTTGCCAGTCCAGTATTAAGCCAAAATAACTCCTGGGCGTCAGCAGCAGATTACAATCAAGTTTGATGGGCATGGACAATTAAACATGTGCCACCCAGTGGTGATCTGTAGCTAGAAGCTTGCTGAGCTCTTGGTGGATAGCACTGGAGTTCAGCTTAGAAGGCTAAGTGGTAATCCTGCAGAGCTGCTCCTCTCCTCAAGTGTTCAGACAGACCTGTTTGATCCTAAGGTTGTGGCTCTACGTGGGTGAGTCAGACTGAAAAAAAAAAAAAAAAAAACCAGCCCAGAACTCCAACTTCTGTGATCCTTCAACAACTGAACATGTCCCTGCAGCTTCCAGCTCTTTCAGCCAGGGCAGGGCTGGCTTGAAACAAGCTAAGGTGGCTCTTGAGCAATTCAAACCTATTTTATAGGTTTGAGAAGATGTGGCAACCTCAGGTCTGAGTGACAAGTGGCAGTTGTAATGGGTGTTATTTTTTCATCCTAGGTTACTTACTTTCCAACAAGATACAAAGGGCTGAAGACTTGTGGTTTGTGATGGGAAAGGCAGTAAATAACAGAGTAAATATAAAATTTATATTTAATATAAATGTAAGTTATATTATAACTTTAAAATATAAAATAAATGCATGGAGAAAAATGCCAATAGAGAAAAGGAGTAACCTCATTCCGCTTTGTATTTCATTCAGTTGGTTGATTTAACATATACACAGAGGTTTCAGAAAAGCTTAGAAAAAAGAAGAAATATAGTGAATGAAGGAGGATAATGAAACTGTAACCCTAGAGCAGAAAAATGGCAACACTGCCAAACTCAGAACCAGAGACTTCAGGTTTAGTACTAACAAAGAGTATTGGGTTGAAGCTTTTCTGCTTGGTCTATGAAAAGAAAAAAGAGGGTTAGCTTAGCAAATAACTAACATGCGTAGCATTATCATGGATATGATGAACCATTACTTTCACTGAAGATTGTATGATAGCTTTAATTTTTTAATCTTGTAGGATTTGGGAGAGAGATCTACTCCTTCCTCAGTGATGGGTCATAAGAGAACACCTTAGAAAAAGAAGAAGCAACAGCAAATAAAGAAGGGCTTGACTATTCAGTGAGCTAAGAGCATATCTAGCATCCCTACTTGAATAGTCAATCTGAAGTAAAATTACAGGCTGTTCAAGAGGAAAGCTTGAGTTTTGAAATAGAAAAAGACAGAAATTTATGCTTCTGGTTCTTGGAGAAACTTTACATATTGCTGTTTGTCAATGAGCCTAAAGTAGAGGATCATGTGGGCCTGCATTTGAATTCTGGCATTAATTCGCTATGTGGCTTTAAACTTCTCTGGACCTTAGTTTCTTCATTTGCAAGGTAGGATTGACAGGCTTCTGATGAAGATTTCATGAAGTCATAAATCTAGTGCCTAGCACAGGACCTGGTTACTAACTTTCAGAGTAAATAATTCTCTCTTTCTCTTTTCCCACCCTTGTCCCCACTCCCAAATTTTCAGAGATCAGAAAGTGATGCTGCTGGCTTAGAACCTTAGATGGGGAAGCAAAGCCTCACCAAAAGGTAGACTCGCCTTTAGATTTCATTCATGTAAACTGAGCAGGTCTTTGGCAACAGGAAGACAGCTGGAGGCCTTGGAGACCTTCCAGAGGCCTGAAGGCGCAGCTGGGAGGATGAGATGAGCCGGATTGGGGTCTAGGAGGGAGAACCAAGGGGCTAGATGGGGGAGGAAAGACCAGAGAGAATCTGGGCAGCCACTGGGAGACGGGGAAGCCCAGTCCAGAGCCTCTATTTGTCACAGCATTACTGTATCACATTGCTCTTTCCGTTCTTGTTGCTTTCTATTTTGCTTACCTCCGTTTTGCAGTAAAATAATTCTTGAAAATAGTGAAGCCATTTACGGGTTTGTTAGGAAATATTTCCTAAACTCAGTCATTTAGATAGAAAGAGCATTGTGTTTTGGTGACTGGGTATATTGTTGGCAGCCTCAAAGTAGATTTATGGGAATAGTAAGGAGCAGGAATACATAATTAGGGCCTTCCCTAGGATTCATAATTATGAACCACCAGTGCATATGATCTGATGGAATGTTTAAAGTAATAATGCTGCGTTGGTCCATAATAGTCCATAATCCAGACTTTCCATTCATTCAGACTGGCCTTTTCCTCAATTATTCTGGGTTATTACATCTTCATTATATTAGTCTTTTTCACTGAGTCTTACTTTTCTCCTTCCTGCTATCTCCCAATAGTGAGAAAAGCAGAAAAAAAGTCTAAAAACTATGAACAGACATAGATTAAGGAGCATTGTAACATTGGGGCCAGTGTGGGCTGTTAGGATACATGGCAGAACCTTTGCAAACATTAAACCTACAACACAGGTGCATGCACACACACACACACACACGCATTACCTAGTACCATGAGATCACCTGAACAAGTAATAAGAAAGGTCCAAGTCCAGAGTTATATCAGCCCTGCATCATTTACCTAATGGTCTCTTAATACTTCTGACTTCCAAAACATCCATTTCCTTGTACCTCTATGAAATCCATTAACCACGGGGATGGGCAGATGGCAAAAGAGAGCAATGCCTCCCTCACTGTAGCACTTACTCTACCTTTACATTTTTAGTAGACGTGTCAGACACGCTAAAGGCCCAGGAGACTATACTCATTTTCTTACTGAAAATCTAAGGTTGAGACTTGCCAGGGGGTCCTGCTGCTATGGTCTGAATGTGTCCCCCAAAACTCATGTGTTGGAAACCTAAGCCACAATGCAACAGTATTGAGGGGTGAGGCCAAATGGGAGGTGTTTAGGTCATGAGAGCTCCACCCTCATGAATGTGTTATCGCTGCTATAAAAAAGGCTTGAGAAGGCCGGGCGCTGTGGCTCACGCCTGTAATCCTAGCTCTTGGGAGGCCGAGGCGGGCGGATTGCTCAAGGTCAGGAGTTCAAAACCAGCCTGAGCAAGAGCGAGACCCCGTCTCTACTATAAATAGAAAGAAATTAATTGGCCAACTGATATATATATATATAAAAAATTAGCCGGGCATGGTGGCGCATGCCTGTAGTCCCAGCTACCCGGGAGGCTGAGGCAGAAGGATCACTTGAGCCCAGGAGTTTGAGGTTGCTGTGAGCCAGGCTGATGCCACGGCACTCACTCTAGCCTGGGCAACAAAGTGAGACTCTGTCTCAAAAAAAAAAAAAAAAAAAAAAAGGCTTGAGGGAGTGGGCTCTCCTGCTCTCTCCTGCCCTTCTCCCCTGTGAGGACACAACATTTCTCCTGTCCGGAGGACACAACGATGAGGCGCCATCTTGGAACCAGACACAGAACCTGCCGACACAAACTTCCTGGCCTTCAGAGCTGCGAGAGAATAAATTTCTGTTCTTTATAATAATACCCAGTAATACCCAGTCTGTGGAATTCTGTTACAGCAGCACAAAACGCACTAACACACCTGCCATCACTGCCTATTCTCTTTTTAAAAGGCTATTTCTGGAATTCTTTATAGGCCCCAGAATTCCCAAAGTGGAAACAATAAACAACTTACCTTAAGTCCTAATCAATCTGAAAAGCAAAGGCAATGAATACATGGATACCTTCTCTCTTTGGAATTCCTCTTTCCATCTGACCCCTGGAATGTTGCCTTTATCTTCAGGATCAGAGAGATGTTAATGACATATTTTCTTTCAGATTCAAGCAGTTCTAGAGCCACAGTCTGTCTTTTAGCTTTAAAAATAAACCAAAGAGGGAATTTTTGTTATCCATTCCTTCTCCAAATCCTATTAAATGATAGAAAACAATAGAAAGCAATAAAAGGATATTGAAAGCAATAAAAGAGTCATCAGCAAGTTTTTAGAAGATGGAAAGTAGAATGGAGGCATAGTAATTCATTCAGCAGAACGAAGGGCATGAAACCTTGGTATTCCCATCTGCAGATAGGGAATATGCTGAGAAGCAGCAGAAAAGTTCATGGAGCAGCAATATTAGGCACCACAAAAAGTACAAATAAGGGGCAATGCTGAAAACAGGAGAAACAGTTGAAAGTTGGCTGGGTGTGGTGGCTCATGCCTGTAATCCTAGCACTTTGAGAGGCTAAAGCAGGAGGATTGCTTGAGGCCAGGAGTTCAAGACCAGCCTGAGCAACATGGCGAGACCACTGTCTCGTGAAAAATACAAAAATTAGCTGTACACGGTGGTATGCACCTATAGTCCCAGCTACTCAGGAGGCTGAGGCAGGAGGATCACTTGAACCCAAGAGTTTGAGGCTGCAGTGAGCTGTGATGACACCACTGCACTATAGCCCTGGCAACTGAACAAGACCCCTGTCTCAGGAAAAAAAAAAAAAAGATCAACATAAGGTGCAATTGAACCTCCAGATCCTCACTCCCATGCCAGTTGGCTTCCTCACTTCCACCCCATGGAAATAGGGAAAATGAAACTAGAGAAGCCCTGGTCTCTGGGGTCTGGGCCAAAGACTTCAGACAGTGTGAGGGTTGAGCCACTGAAACGGAAACAAGGGGATTGGGAAGGCTGCATACTGAGGCGTGAGATTTCCCTCAGCCCTCTTATCCTGCATGCAGGTCCCAGGACACCAGCAGCCAGGCGTAAACTCTTCAGGCAGGAGAGTGGAGGTTCTTCCAGTTGAGAACCTGAACTGCCCACAGAAAAACAACCTATAGTCACTGACATAAAGAGGTCTCTTATCAAAAAGTTAATTTGCCACCTGATTAGCTTGTCTCTAATGAAGTCCAATTATCAACAAACTTGGCCAATGTGAAATTTCCAGGGTTTTTTTTTTAGGGCTCTCTCTTATGTGTAAATAATTAGCTTAGGATGCTCAGATGTTTGAATAAAGCTTTTTACCATAAAAGAAAGAGAAGAAAAAGTATATACACATATATTTTTTTTGAGACAAGAGTCTCACTGTATTTCCCAGGCTAGAGTGAGTGCCGTGGCGTCAGCCTAGCTCACAGCAACCTCAAACTCCTGGGCTCAAGCGATCCTCCTGCCTCAGCCTCCCGAATAGCTGGGACTACAGGCATGCGCCACCATGCCCGGCTAATTTTTTCTATATATATTAGTTGGCCAATTAATTTCTTTCTATTTATAGTAGAGATGGGAGTCTCGCTCTTGCTCAGGCTGGTTTCAAACTCCTGACCTGAAGCAATCCTCCCGCCTCGGCCTCCCAGAGTGCTAGAATTACAGGCGTGAGCTTCCATGCCCGGCCTACACATATATTTTTTGAAAGGAGGGGGCACCTGAAGATACAGAGACAATGATACAAAAGAAAAAGTTTTAAAATCGTATTGTTAATATTATCAAAGAGATACAAGAAACACATTCCAGCCTGTAATAACAATTTAAAAGAGAGGATCATCCCAAAAAAAGGAGAAACTTTTAAACATTTTGTAAAAGATAGCAAAAATTAAAAGGGTAGAAGAGAAAGTCAAAGAAATCTACCCTCCCCCAACTAAAAAAAAAAGTCATATTGAAGAAAAATAGAAGAGAAAGAGTTGTCAGTTGAGAAAATCAATCCAGGAGAACCAACATCATATTAGTAAAAGTTTTAGAGAAAAGAAAGAAAATGTATGAGAGGATATTATCAAATTAATACTAGAAAAAAAAACCCAGAACATGTATTTCCAGAGGAAAGGGCCCATCATGCCCAGCATAATTAAAGAAAGACATGTCACTGTAAGGCACACTACGTCACCGTAAAACCATAGCACACCAAGAATAAGGAGAATATTCTAAAAGTTACCAGATAGAAAAATCAGGTAACATACAAAAAACTGAGAATCAGAATGGTTCAGACTTTTCCAATAGCAATAATAGAAGCTAGGAGACAATGGAACAATTGCTTCAAAATGATAAGGAAAAAAGGTTTTATATGCAGCCAAATTATCAATTAAGTATGTAGAAACTACTGGATGGTGGGTTCCATCAAAACAAGGAGTAAATCAAGAAACCAAAAGGTCACAAAAAATGGAAAAAAAAAGTCAACAACAGCAAACAAACAGGAATCTAACATAGGAGAAATAAGAAGGGAATTCCTAGGCCAAGCCCAGTGGCTCATGCCTATAATCCTAACACTCTAGGAGGCCGAGGCAGGCAGTCAGGAGTTCGAAACTAGTCTGAGCAAGAGCGAGACCCTGTCTCTACTAAGAATAGAAAGAAATTACTTGGCCAACTAAAAATATATAGAAAAAAATTAGCCAGTCATGGTGGCACATGCCTGTAGTCCCAGCTACTTGGGAGGCTGAGGCAGCAGGATTGCTTGAGCCCAGGAGTTTGAGGTTGCTGTGAGCTAGGCTGATGATGCCACAGCACTCTAACCCGGGCAACACAGTGAGACTCTGACTCAAAAAAAAAGGAATTCTTAGGAAGACTGGGAAGTCTCAAAATGACAGCAGTGTAATGGGCCAAAGCGGAATAGGATGACAGAGGTCTCCAGGGAAGATTCTTTATTTTAAAAATATAAATAATAGAATTTCTGTTACGTTGCTAAGAAAAATTCATCAGGATCTATATAAATGAAGAGATATACCATGTTCTCTGAATGGAAGACTCAACACTGTCAAGATGTCAATTGTCTGATAATTGGAATAAAAAAATAAGGAGTCTAAAATTAGATACCCATATAAGATCACTTGACTTTCTTCAAGCAATTCAATGTGGAAAAAAAGGTATTTTCAATAAATGGTGCTGAAGCAACTGGATAGCTGTCTGGAAAAATAAAAATGAACCTGGACCTCTTCCTCACACTATACATCAAAATTTATTCAAGGTAAGTCATGGACCTAAATGTGAAAGTTAAAACTATAATATAAAGATTGTAGAAGCAAATATATTTGAATATCTTCACAAAATTGGGAGAGAAAAAGATCTCTTGGAAAGACAAGAAAGTCACAAGTTATTTATTTATTAAGAGACAAAGTCTCACTGTGTTGCCCAGGCTAGAGTGAGTGCCGTGGCATTAGCCTAGCTCACAGCAACCTCAAACTCCTGGGCTCAAGCAATCCTTCTGCCTCAGCCTCCCAAGTAGCTGGGACTACAGGCATATGCCACCATGCCTGGCTAATTTTTTCTATATATATTAGCCAATATATATAGTCAATTGGCCAATTACATATTAGCCAATTAATTTCTTTCTATTTATAGTAGAGACAGGGTCTTGCTCCTGCTCAGGCTGGTTTTGAACTCCTGACCTCGAGCAATCCGCCCGCCTCGGCCTCCCAGAGTGCTAGGATTATAGGACTTGAGCCACCGCACAAGTTATTTAAAATGTTTAAAATTGATAAATTGGATCTCAAAATTTTAAACTTTCGTTTATCAAAATATTAATAAGAAATTAAAAAGGTAAGCCAAAGACTGGAAGAAATTATTCTCAAGCCATATATTGGACAAATAAATCATGTCCAAAATATACTTTAAAATCCTACAAATAAATAATAAAAGGACAAACAACATCCAATTTAAGAGGTGGGCAAAGAACTTAAACAGGCATTTTATAAAAGAAGATATATGAATAGCCAATAAACATATGAAAAGATGCTCAGTATCAATAGTAATCAAGGAAGCGCAAATTACAACTACAATACAATACCAGTACACACCCATGAGGATGTTAAAATTGAAGACTGACCATACCGAGTCCTGGGAAGGATGTGGTGCAACTGGGCTCTCATACGTTGCTGGTAGAGTATAACATTACCCCACCATTTGGGAAAAATCCTTGACATTTTCTCTTAAAATTAAAAATAATCCTAACCTATAACTCAGAGATTCCACTCCTAAGTGTACACCCAGGAGAAATGAGGGCATACATCCCAAAAAGAAATTTGTACAAGACTACTCATAGCAACTTTATTCATAATGGCCCCCAACCAGAAACAATACTAGTGTTTGTTAATAGGCAAATGGTGTTTTTAAAATGTGGTAAATTCATTCATTGTGATTAATAAAAAGGAATGAACTACCAAATGGATTACATACACAAATGTGGATGAATCTTAAAAAACATTATGTTGACCGGGCGCGGTGGCTCACGCCTGTAATCCTAGCACTCTGGGAGGCCGAGGCGGGCAGATTGCTCAAGGTCAGGAGTTCAAAACCAGCCTGAGCAAGAGCGAGACTCCGTCTCTACTATAAATAGAAAGAAATTAATTGGCCAACTAATATATATAGAAAAAATGAGCCGGGCATGGTGGCGCATGCCTGTAGTCCCAGTTACTCGGGAGGCTGAGGCAGCAGAATTGCTTGAGCCCAGGAGTTTGAGGTTGCTGTGAGCTAGGCTGACGCCACGGCACTCACTCTAGCCTGGGCAACAAAGGGAGACTCTGTCTCAAAAAAAAAAAAAAAAAAAAAAAACCAGCCTGAGCAAGAGCGAGACCCCGTCTCTACTATAAAAAAACAGAAAGAAATTAATTGGCCAACTAATATATATAGAAAAAATTAGCTGGGCATGGTGGCGCATGCCTGTAGTCCCAGCTACTCGGGAGGCTGAGGCAGGAGGATTGCTTGAGCCCAGGAGTTTGAGGTTGCTGTGGGCTAGGCTGACGCCATGGCACTCACTCTAGCCCGGGCAAGAAAGCGAGACTCTGTCTCAAAAAAAAAAAAAAAAAACATTATGTTGGGAAAAAGAGGCCAGGCACAAAGGAGTACACATGTGTATATACATGTATATACACATGTATTCCATATAAATGGAATCATTTATATGAAGCTCAAGAACACAAAACTAATTAATGGTAGTAGAAGTCACAACCGTGATTATTTGGTGGGTATTGACTGGAAAGATTCATATCTTGATCTGGGTAGTGATCACAGGGGACATACATATGTAAAAAGTCAATGAGCTTAAATTTAAGCTCTGTAAATTTTATTCTACGTAAATTAACCCTCGATAAAGTGCTGTTAAAAAAATAACAGCATAAACTTTTTTAAAAAACATGGAAGCCAGGGAAGACCTTGGATCCCACCCAGGCCTGCCACTCTCCCTCCCCACCAACCCTCCAAAAACATGGAAGCAAATACCAAGATAAACTGTCAAAAGAGTTTTAAAGTGGTTGCTGTCCTTATTCATAACAAACCGTTTAGTACTATGTAACTTTTCATCATGTATTTGATCATAAAAATAATTTTAAAAAAGGATCGTCCCCTCTAAATAATTGGGAGGAATACCATTGTCAGACACATAGTAAGTGTTCAGTAATGATTTATGATGTGAAGGAAAGGAGGGAGGGAGGAATGGAGGAAGGGAGGGAGGACAGATTCTGTTGCAGTGTTTGATATTTTGGTGATAGACTATTGATAAAAGACTCACGTATTCAAGATTCCACATCATTGACTAAATAGTTCACAAAATTCTGCCCTCTTCTCCACCTACCTTATGTCTTTTTTCCCCCAAAGCCCTACATTGCTATACATCACAAACACCCAGAGTCAAGATGGTAGTCACAACCGGCCATGTGAACTCTGATGAGTTCCTTCGCCTCTGTCGGCTTTTAGCTGCTTCATCTGAGAAAGAAACCAGAGACTAGGTTGTCTCCTACATCCCCTGAATGGAAATTGCCAGGATGCTAGCCCTCAGGTACAAAGCTCTGGAACACCCTGTTCTTTAAACTAGCAGCCTGCATTCGCCCTTGGGACTTACCAGCTAAAGAGGTTTCGCATAAAACATTCTCCAGGGAGCTGTGTCTGCCCTGGCCAGTTTCCTTGAGTTTATCTGGGTGGTCTTTCGTGACATATTCATCTCCCCACTCTTTACCGTCCTTAGGCTGCCTCCACATGCCAGATGGGAGATGGCTCTTGGACTGGATATCAGCTGAGAGGCAAGACTTGAGGTTTTCTTCTGCTTCTGGAGTTGTTGGGTTCACTCCTAAAACAAAACAAAACACCAGAAAAAACCCTGCTATCAAGATTTTATTTTTAAAAAATCACATCTGTTCCTAACTCTTGCCCCTGTTTGGGGACAACTATCACTTGAAGATTAAATATATCTATTAAGGATTAAAAATTTCCAAAGCCATAAGGAGGCATTTCTCTCTGTTTCTGTTCTAAACATACTGTATGCTTTGTACATAGTCTCTACTAAATGAGAGATTTAAAAAAATAAATGTAGGCCAAGCGCAGTGGCTCAGGCCTATAATCCTAGCACTCTGGGAGGCCAAGGCGGGAGGATCGTTTGAGCTCAGGAGTTCGAGACCAGCCTGAGCAAGAGTCAGACCCCATCTCTACCAAAAATAGAAAGAAGTTAATTGGACAGCTAAAAATATATAGAAAAAATTAGCCGGGCATGGTGGTGCATGCCTGTAGTCCCAGCTACTCGGGAGGCTGAGGCAGTAGGATCGCTTGTGCCTAGGAGTTTGAGGTTGCTGTGAGCTAGGCTGACGCCACGGCACTCTAGCCCAGACAACAAAGTGAGACTCTGTCTCAAAAAAATAAATAAATAAAAATAAATTTATAAAATAATATAACTAATTCATAGTAATATGTATTGGCTCCTTGTATCTGTTTCCTTCCAGATGAGCACACCAGGTGTTTGGAGCACTACTAGGAAGAGAATATAGACAGAGGAGGAGAAAGGGTGCCAAAGACAATGTCTTCTGTAATTTTTTCCCTTTGACCTTGATAATGCTAAGTTGCAGAAAGGAAGAAGGAAGGGAGGGAGGGAAGATGAAATATTTATAAAATTCTGGTGAATTGCCAATTATATAACCTTTGAATTTAA